>NW_027283568.1:0-399724 GCF_046629955.1 Centroberyx affinis | reverse complement strand
GGAACAGAACTTTACATATTACTCACACATGCCTTGTTTAAACGTATATTATGGGCAGTACTGCAGAATGCTGCTTCACCCTAACTGTCATTCTTCTACAGAACCAGAGAACTAACACAAAGACTGAAATATCATTTTTAATCTCTTATATCAGTAGAATAGCTTTATTTTTCACATCTTAAAGAAAACAAAACAAAATGACACAAGAGGTATGATACACAAATGTGAAAGGTCATGTGCAAAGATAAACTAAGGCATGTTACACAGACGTTACTATATCAACATGAGTAGCTTTTCCCATTACATAATAAACAGTTGATAGCATTGATAGAAAACCGTGCAAACTGCATATAAAATTAAAATTTTTCATTTAACGGTGTCAGACTCTTGCACTCTTGCATCTTTTCCTAGGAAATGGTTTTATAGAAATGTAGAGAATGTGTTCTTCCTGGCTCATGGGTGACGATCATAAAAACAGAAAATTCTGCTTTGTGCTGTATGACACCTTGGAGTAAGATTATGGACAAATTGTCATAAGACACCTAAAAATGAGGGACAAGTGATAAAACATGTTGACAAGAAACATTGTCCTCTCAGTCAATAACAAAATTTCCTCTCATTCGCACGCTCGCCTTCAACACACAAAAATACGCACAAGATTTCTTCTCTTTGAGTATTTAAAGTTTCTACATCCAAAATCTTTCAATAAAATCCTACTTACATTATATTTCTTTGTGATAAAATCTATAGGCTATCTTTAAAGCCATCCGAGTTCAATGGACTCTACAAAGGCTTAGAAAGAAGATCTCTTGTGGAGGATGAGGTTGCAGGTTTCACCGGCAAACTGCTGACAGACGCGGCTAGTGAGCTGCCTCATACAGGTGCACACTTCAAAAACATGACAAAAAGAAACAACATGGGACAGCCCCGTGTCGTGAAGCTTTTACAAAATGGAAAACTAGCTGGCAGGCAGCAATTTAAAAAAATAAATGGAGCAATCTCTATCTGAGAGCATCAGCACTGAAGCACCAAGGTATGACATGACATGTAATGAAAAACCTACTGAGTTTATTGTTGTTGTGCTATTATAATCAGCGTTGTTTACTCCTGTTCTCAATACTATTCCAATGAACCATTCCAAAGATTCAATACGATTGAATAATAACTGGATGTTTCTTTGACTATTAAACAGTGAGACAGTTAAAAATATGTGATGTATTCAAACTGTTAAAGTACTGTATCATGCTCTAACACGGCAAAAACCTTTATCACCGTTCAAAGCTCTCAATGTTATTACACTAAATGCTGATGAAAATTCCTTTAAATGTTTGTTTTCGAGTGAACTTCCCTTCTCCCTCAATGTGTATATCATTAAAAGCTTAACAACTCAGCTTATAATTACCAGTCAAGCCCAACACCATAGGCTTAGGCTGGATAGCTCAGGTATTCACTGTATTTGTACTCTCTGTGGCATGACCATCCAGGCCACCGGCTACTCGTCCCGACTCTTCTCCGGCCCTGCTCCCATAGCAACGACCTCATAGCAATGCTCCGTCCCGCGCTCGGGCGAGTGTCCCACAGGGATGCAGTCGTAACCTTTGCCTGCTGAGCTCATACGCTTGCGGTTGCGCGCACCGGGCTGGTAGAGCTGCATGGCCGGACGGTCCTGTAGGGAGACAAGAGAGCAGAGACATGGGAGAGAAAAGCAGCACACAGTGTCATCAACAACCACTAGTCACACCCAAGTTAGGCTTCTGCTCGTTACTGAAGGGAGTTCAACATGTTGTCGAGTGTCTTTGAATTGTGACTGCTGATGTAAAAGCGCACACATTTGAATATACTATTTGTTATTCATTTGTTGATTCATTCTCTGGACCCGCTTATTCATTTTTGAGGGTCACAGGGAGCTGGAGCCAATCCCAGAATACATTGGATCCATCTCCATCACAGGGCAAACAAAGATAGACACACACTCAGTATATATAAATGTACTACATTCATCGTATTTATCTATCTTGCCACCTCAAATACAGTGGGATAATTGATATGGTAAAGATTTACATGAGGCAATAAGGCTATTAAACTTGTGCTTGTGTAATCTTCTGAGCTAGCAGATTATAATCTATAAATCACAAGATATGGCAGCCTACGAAATCAGCATCCTGAGTGGGTGATGGGGTTTCCCAACAGTCCAGATATACATCAGTAGAAAAAGAACCATAGCCGTCATCTCCCCCCCATTCTCATGCTCACCTTCTCGCTCACCTTGTTTCGGAGGCGCTCCTTCCTGCTACCCATGTCCTCCCTGTCCTCTTTTCCTAGTTTGTCCCCGCTGTCGGGACAGTAGGAGTAGCCGTGATGGTGCCCTTCTTTCTTGGCTCTGTCCTGGCAGTAGCCCTTGCCCCATTTGGTCTCATCTTTGCGGCGCATAAACTTGTCAAAATCATAGTGGTGTCGTTGGCGTTTCCTCTCCTCATCTTTCCCGCGGTGGTCCTTGTCTCGCTGTCTGCGGCCGTGCTGCTCCCTCTGCTCCTTGTCACTCTCAGGCTGACCTCTAGTGGCCAGATTGGAGATGGCATAGATGGTTATGACACACACAGTTGTTATCATGAGAATTTTTGTTACCGGCCATCCCACACAATAAGAAATCTCCCCAGCCAAAGATATTAAAGTCCTTACTTGTCCTTGTGGTCCTTTGACTTCATTTGTCCACCAGATTTCTCCCATTTGCCCCTTTCTGTCTCCCCAACGTCGCTTTTGTCCTTCAACCGGTCTGAATCCACATCGTCGTCCCTGTCACTCTTCTTCAGGAGCTAAGGTGTGAAGAAAATACAGGAGGCATATACAAGCTCCATAACTACAACATGCCAGAGTCGCTTCCAAACTAAATAAACAAGTTAGTGTTAGATGGAGTTTTACTGACAGGAGATTTAGTCAAATGAAAGGCTACCTTGATTTTGATCTCTTTTTCTGACAGTTTCTTCTGCTTTTCAGTCTCTTTTCGTTTGCGTCTCTCCTCCTCTCGCCGCTTTCTCTTCTCCTCCTCCCTTTGCCGTTTCTTTTCTAGCTCTCTTCTTCTCCTCTCCTCTCTCTTCTCCTCTCTTATCCTCTATGGGGAAAGATGTGACACATTACAAGAGCCTTTTCACATTGTGAAACTATTTAACTATTTTTTACTACTACTATTTTTACTACTACTTTTTTTTTTATCGAAGCATATTTTTTTCTCTTGCCTGCTTCTCAATCTTCTTATTCTTGATGTATTCCAACAGTGGCGTTGTTCTTTTGGCTGAAACCAAACAAAGAAGAGAAGAAAGGGAGAGAAGTAAAGAAAAGTTCAACAGTTTTGTTTTGAGTAGCTGCAACTCATATATATCTGTACCTTTATAAATGTGTTCACAATGAATGACTCACCAAAAACTAAGCTATACACTGTGCCTGTGTGCTATGCTACTGTACCTATGAGCTCTCTGGTCTTGGCCTCTATCTCTCCCAGCAGAATCTCGGGGTTGGCCATCGACTTCTCCTCATCACAGGAGTAGTTCTCCAGGAACCGCTTGTATTCTGGATCTGAGGGAGTTGCAAAGCCGTGAGGGATATGAGGGATATGGATCGGATTTGAATTTTAAAAGATGCAAAATATTGATAATTAGTAAGTCTTAAATCCATGCAGGAACAGTATAATAAAAAGCTGAATATCATCATGCCCACTGTGTATCAGGATAGTTTGTGATGATGGATTCTGCATTCCAGTACCTTCCTCAATGCTCCCGGCCTTGGCATCTTTCTTTTTGAGCTTCTTCTTGGAGATTTTCTGGAAGGGGGCGAACTCTACTACTGCCGGATACTCCTGGCCTGTGTCAATATTGACAGAAAAGGCAGCTCATCACCTGACAGACTAGTAATCAAATGGTAACAATGGCAACAAAAGCTATAACTATATAACTATATGTATGTCCGCCTCCATGTCCATAAAATTCAATTATCCTGTAAAACACACACACGCACACACACATTGTTTGTTTCCCATCATTTGGTGGCTATTTGTTCACCTGCAAGGCACCATAAACTAAATCCCACTGAGCTTAACATTATAATAAAACACCATTCTATTCTAGGACTCTGATGTCTGCAGCTTTCTCAGGCATCGGCGTATGTATTGTGTGCCATACAAGCTGAATAGGTCCAATTTGTTTTGTTATGTGTACAAGAGCATCAGAAAGGTTTTCACATAGAAAAATTACCTTTGTTGTCAATGAAGACATAACCATCAAAGCGGTCCCTAAACAGGAGGATATCTTCAGGGTTTTTAAAATTGATATATGCTCTGGAGAACAGGTGGGGATAGAGACTGCAGGCAGGGAGGGAGGGAGGGAGAGAGCGAGATATTAAAAACTTCATAATATGTAAGCACATCCAGCAAAAAAGAAAAAAAAACTGTAGCTGGGCTGAGACTTATCTGGATGACAGTACAAAGTCTGTTCAAGAATTTTTAGCAGGATTTCAGTCTCCAGACTATATTTTCTTTTACAGTTTCCCTTCGTGACTATTGACTGCTTTGTTCGACAACTGTTAGAGCATTTATTCAAAAGGTTATCATGATTACCTTTGATCAGCTGGAAAGAACTCAAAATAGTCGTAGGATGGAAGCGGACTGAGCTGTTCTTCTAGCTGGGCTTTTGACAGGCTTGGCGGAAGCCTTCGAATTACCACCTGTAATCAAACATTCATAATGTGAAATATTTTTCTGACCAGCAGTAAAGACATTGTCGGTGGTCAAGTTATCTCCGGAAGGCAGATTTTCTATTCTCAATTACCACAATTCAGAGCATGACCTAACGGGAAAAGCTGTTTTCTAAACTGTTAGGTGACGCGAGAAGAGATCGACTGGATGGGAAATGATAATGTGAGAGTAGCCTATGTTATTAGGCGCTGCTTAGCCTACTGCATTCCTCCCTGCAATCACATAGCTGCAAATGCAGGCTTCATTTACAAACAAGATCAATTCCTCCATCAAAAGAAGTCATAAGGAAACATGAAATATAGGCTGAAAAGATACAGGCCAGGCTCAGTTGACATTTCGAGAGAGCCAGCGCATTAAATAAAAGGGAACGTCGCGCGCCTACAGTGCGTCCCGCTGCTGTCGCTGTCCGCGGTGCTGAAACGATCCCACCTCCTCCATATCTGCTCTCCACACAGCATAAACAATGCGACACATCGCAGACGCTGGGCACCTACCTTTGTAAAAACCTCTTTCTTCTCTTCTTTCTGCTTGGAATTACCGAGGTTGCTGTCTTGTTCTCTCGGGATGTCTCTAAATTGTATCTCGACGACGCTTTTCTCCCTGCCTCCGGTCATTTGGTCCTTTTCAGACCTCATTTCTATCCATCTCCCTCTAGCCTGTGAAAGTCACTGTGTACTCGCGAGAGTTTGCCTATGTAATATCGCGAGTGGAGAGAGCTTTTAGCTAAAGACGGCTTTGTAATAAGCTTATAGTAGTAGTAGGCTGATAGTAGATGCAATTCACACTGAAATGTAACTTGGCTCCGGCCATGCCTTCTGGGACGCTCACAAGTTAGGCTACTATCAAATACGAGATAGGCATATTAATGATACGGATTTGTCATTAAAACATTCAAGATTGTATTCTGGTGTCAAATCTTTGTTTAATTGACAAGGTACACACAACTGCACAACTCTTATGCGAAGATTTAGGCTACATTTTACACAAAACGTCAAGTGCTAGATGTCTAATTCAGCCGAATGAATTTGGCATGAAGCAAATTCTACCATTCAGTAGGAATGACATTTAGGAAAGCAGACTGAAAACTCAATCAGGAGCTTTGTCGGCCTTTACACATTTTACCATGTTAACATTTTCCTCAGACAATTTCCAACAACCAGAGATCCAGCCATAATATTATATATATATATATATATATAGTGGGTAATCTATATCATGTCCAGCATCACACCCATAAACAAATTTATCGATCGATCAGTCAAACAATTCATAAATGCATTAGTTTATGCTTTATTTTTCTTAAAGGACCTTATCCTCATATAACTTACTCGGTAAGATGTATATCGGTGTAGCCTACTTTGAATTGTATCCATAAAAATGTATGACAGGTTAAAAAGGTGGGTAAACTGACAGTAGCCTATGTCCTTCATAAAAAATGAAGAACAGTCTTTCTCACGTCATAGTCCACAAAAACAACTTCACTTGACCAGAAACCAGAAAATTCAAGATAAATCCGAGTTGTAGGCCTATACGTGCACGCTGGAAAAACAGCGCATAATGATGCAAGCGCGGCGGCTCTGTCACCTCTGGCTGCAGGCTGGAGTCAGGTGAGGAGTCACACAGCCTTCAGCATCACTGTCCGGGTCCGAGCTGCCGGGCTGCACACCGGGCCGAGACAGGCAGACCGGGCTGCTTGTAGTGGCGCAGCTCAAAGTGCTCCATGCGTCCGGGCAGGAGGACTGGCTCACTGACCGCCCGTGGATATCTCGGCAGGGAACTGGAAAACACATGGAAAACGAATGAAAAATGATCCACAAAGGTAACTTTTGAAATGTAAACATGGGCGTCAGTTGGCAGTGAAGATGGTCGCCTGTCCGAGTTGCATTGTGCACTTTGGAATAAAGTGCACAATAAAGTTATCTTAAAAAAAAAAAAGTTTGATGATGTCTCATGAGTTATTAGACTAAATAATATCTTGTCAGTCATCAGCAATTGTCCCCAGATATCTAGTCGATATAAGCAGCCTTGGAAGTTAAGGCGACAAATGATATTAGATGCAGGGACTTTGGCAAACAGTTCACTCACCGCTGAGGAATGTCTGCTTGCCACTGCTGGTCTCCACACAGAGCCGAGGCGAGGGTCTCTCCGGGGTCGACACGGAGCTCTTCAGGCTGGGAACAAAAGTGGAGCAGGTGTCCAGGTCCCGGTACACCCTGTCCTGGGTGTAAGTGACCACCGACTTAGACGGAGTACAGCCCATCTTTCCCGAAGCCGCCGCAGCCACTCTCCATCAGGAGCAGGGAGGGACCGACCGCGGTGTCTTGACAGGCAAACTGAGATAAATATGCGGCCTGTGGCTGTCCGGGAAAGGATGGAGAGAAGACAAGGAGAGGGCGCTCCCCCCTCCCCGCCCTGCGCCCGGCCCTGACATTTTGAAAGGGTGTGTTCTGTTCTTCAAGCAGTGTCAGACACACATAGAGCACTTGGCATGTTTATCTCTGTAGGGGCTGTGAATTAGTGTTAAATTCAAGCAGCTCCAGATAGGCAGTGCAACACTCAGCAGTCACACACACACACACACACACAAAAGCAGTTGAGTTGTGTCAATATGAAACCAGAGGACGTGGGACATTAGGCTATAGATTCACTCCTTGGAAAAGTAGATACTGGGAGAGTCCAGGGATAAATCAACTTTACACTTAAACGGCGTAAACATGTTTCTCATGAGCTGGGAGTAGCCTACTGCATTTTAGAGTGCCCAATAGTAGGCTATTGTATATAAGGGACGGCTGCATGGTGTGACTACGTTAAATACAAATTTGAGGAAAATGACATTCAGCATGCTGTGCCTTGTTGTGTACTTCGGGATCTATTATTATAGAGATGAATGTCAAAGGGTTTACATAATTAAGAAAACTCTAAATTATTTTGTTGATTGACATTTGCATACTACTAATCTGATAGTCTGTTCTAATAACTCAGTCTGTTGGAAGAGTGAGACCACTGGGTGCAGTAACCAAATGAACCTCACTCTCGCTCCCACACACAAAAAACAAAGATACCAAAGTCTAAAAAGATAAATGCATGGTTTATTGTAGGAATTACCAATAAGTGTGTTCACTGAAACCGCTTGCATTCAGCCGGCTCTGTTTATTCAAAGTAAAAATCCACAGGTAAGTAACACGGAGGGTCCTGCCATGGGCAGTAATAGTTGACTAGTCTGTTAGTTGTGAATTAAGGAGTGCTGCTGCATTTGCCCTGTTCAGTCAAGTGTCAGAGGATCACACCTTCCCACTGTCTTCAGGCTTAACTCCAGGTCCAATACTAAACCGAGCCCTCAACCCCTTATCCAAGGCACATGTTAACTCCCCCTTTAAAGTGCATTCTTGCACAATAAATCAGATGTACAGCTGGTACTGTATACATATTTACCCACACTTTTACACTCTAGTTCATCATGTTCACAATGGCACGTTCTACATTATGTCACTTACAGCAACACAATAATATCAGATGCACAAGGGGGACTCCACAAGTAACCTCTGGTAGAGGATAGGTGCCAACGTTTTGGTTTGGAACTGGTCCTTGGGCTTGGGTATGTGTATCTGTGACACCCTGTTGCTACGACAGTTCCACCTCCTGACAGGATGGGATCACGTGCTGGTGTCTGACATGGAGGTCTCTAGCATCATGTCGCTTTCATACATATCGCACTCCAGGGTTAGAGAGCGCCGCAGGGGCGTCTCCAACAAGGTTTTGTCCTGATTTGACAGCGGTGTCTCCAAGGACATGATGTTGCTGTCATCCAATAAGGGCGTGGCTCGGGGGTCACCGGTTTCTGATGACGTGTTCAGCATCTTCATCAACGCTGGGGTGTTCAAGTTCCCTCGCACCTTGTCTTTGATGTCTGTGCCTGGGTGGGTACAAATTACACCACGTTACTTTAATTGCAATTCTAAAACGGTTATAAGATGTTGAAAAATAATCATTATTCACAATAATATTTCAAAGATGAAAGCAAGATTATTGCTCCGAGACTGGGGAGTACAGCAGTATTGATTCCCATACCTATATAGGCATCTGTGTCGCCAATGTACATCTCAATACAGTGGCCAAGCATCGTCACAGAAAATGTGTCGTCCCTTTTCAGTCCAAGTGCCTGCCAGAGAGAATGGAACCAAATCAATTTAAAATATTTCTTAGAAAAAGAAGGATATTTCTCTACCTTGATGTAAACAATTAAGAATACATGCTACTCCATAGATGATGCTCCAAAGCAGCTGCAGTCCAGATGATTGATTGACAGCACAGTAACAGTATGGCAGGTCTCAGAAAATGTATCTTGAACTTTATGGGAGCCCAATGGAAACCCAAAGCACCAAAAATGTCATGCAATATATTTTGGACAATGTCACAAACTGTATTTTACTATGCAATATCTTTTTCTTTCTGTGCTTTAATATATTTCCATTGCATACGTCTTCTGAAAGGCTGGTGTTGTTTTCTTGCACTGGTCTCCATAAAGAATACTAATTGCCTTTTTTATTCCTCATGTTGCTTGGATTCTAAGGAGAGGCCTTGAACCCTCCTCTTGCTTCTTTAGTACTTGCCACAGTCTCACCATCTAGGGTTGTTAAAAGGGAAAAAACACCTACTAGACTGAGGAGGAAAGGGAACGTACCGTATGAAAGTAGTCGATAGCGCTCTCAAAGTCGCCCATGAGGCTGTGTACGTATCCTATGGCAGAGTAGGTGGACGCATGCTGAGGGATTAACACCAGAGCCTGGCGATGGTACTCCAGAGCCTGGTCGTACTTTCTGCAAGAAGAAACACCAGAACCGACAATTAAATACATCAGTAAGTATCAATTAGTGAAATATCCTGCATAGATGTTTGAGGACATCTCAAAGAATGAACCCAATACATTTGATGGGACTTAAACAATAAATAAATAACGTTTCCATAGCTGTATTACATTTGTTTACAAAGGAAGGACAGCATCTGAAAAAGACCAGTGACATTTTCATTACGCCCAACAACCCAGATGAGGCATTCACCTTGTGTGGATGATATCCTGATCTCCTTTTACATAAAAATTACCCAGACCTTTCAAAACAGCCACTTGTGCTGCACACATTCTGCAAGCCCCTCTTATATCTGCTGAGTGGTGGCGATGCATAATTCATTAAAGGATCTTTGCATGAATTCTCAATGAGGGCCCTACTTATGCAGAATGACTGGAGCAGAACAAGAGTGTACATCTCTGAAAATAGTCTGTGCAGCAGGCAGGTAAAAGAAAAAGAAAAAGGCGAGGAGGGGGATGAACGAAATAGAGGAGAGTGCACTCTAAGCCATCTTGTCTACGTATCCACTCAGGATAAATATAGCCTCCTGTCCTTTAGTAGTACTATATCTGTTACCTCAAAGAGAAGCTCTACCTGTTAAGTGCTCACCTCAACTCCGGCCTTAGAAGAGGAACATGAAAGCCACAACGTCATTTAGAACAAAGGCAGAGCTGCGCGTGCAAGCCATAATTCAATTAGGCCCATCCAGGACCATTTACACAAATAGCCAATGGTACAGCCAAATGGGATGGACACTTACTTCAGTTTTCGACAAACATGACCCAAGTTGTTCAACAAAGGCTCCCATTTGTCCACCGTAACCTGAAAAAATAGCAAGAAAGCCTACATTAAGCAAATCTTTTAGAAGCGTGGTCATATTCTGAAGACAGGTATTCATTCACACCAATAACAATATCAATATCAATATTTTTCAAATTACAGTAAATAAAATAAGCAGATACCTCATTCCCTATTGCTTTGATCTTCTCCATTGCATCAAGAAACAACTTCTCTGCCGTCTTCCAGCTGAAATAGTAGATGTGAAAAACTTTGATATGCAACATCTGAATTGTTTACCTAATAAACCAGATGTTACAGAGTGTGTAATTTGCATGCCCTTAATGTGTCACTGCTGCTCCAGCTCATCTTAGCATCCTGTGTATTGTGTTAATTAAATCTGTGTACTTGTACGTTTTCCTCGCTCAAGTGTGTGTGTGTGTGTGCGTGACTCACTCTCCATTTTGAAAGGCAACCACAGCCACCTCGTGCATGACAAATGGGTCCTCAGGAGCAATACTTAGAGCCTGGCTGAAGAAGCGTTCCGCTAGCTTGGAGTTGTTGGTCAGACCGTACTCTAGGCCGATGTAGAGCATGGGTAAGTGACACCTGGGTGAGAGAGCACAGGTAACATCAGTGAAATCAAATCAAATAGGGCCACCATCTGAATAAAGTGAATTGCTGTCACTGCATTATCATTTCCATCTGTCCTTCACCCTGATGGCAACAAATAGCTTACTTATAGACTGTTATTTGTTGCAACTTCAGATTAAGGGCGGCAGACAGTTTTAATGAGTAGCAAACAATTTCTGAATACCTTTACAGCACATTCATAAAGTATTAGAAATACTACTAACAGTGTTTATCATACATGAGTAAAACATGATTACAGCCCAGTGCAATAATTTAACAGTAATATATGACACATTTAAACATTATCTGTTGTTGAATGATCAACAAATAATTTATACTTCCATTAGAAAAAAATATATAACTTAATAGGTTCCTACAGAAAAGCATGTATGTCTAACTATACATGTACATTAGGTAATGGTGTACAAATGATGTACTACCAATATTACTCCTCACTTATGAATCAGACATACATTTTTAACAGTCACTACTAATGATGTACTACTCAGTCAAGTATTTAATTTTTCTAAAGCATTTTTCTTGAATAAACATGTAAGGATCAGAATAGATTTGTGTGACATGCTCTTCTAAACTAAGAATGCTCCCCTTCATCAGCAACACTAGTCACCACCTAAGTCAAAAACTGTCTGTGCACATCTAAGAAGAAAGCTGGCCTAGTCCAGGCCCAGTTCCTCGTACGTTGTTTGATTAATTCAGGCTAATATGATGTCAGCCATTTCAAATTATCTTGCTAATCCATTTCTGGCTAACTCTGTTCATTGAATGCAGGTGGTGGATTGATTTGTAAAATGTGGATGTAGTTATCTTGGATAACTGCACACTCCCAATTTGAAATAAAAAGGGGAAGAGAGTCAAAACCATGACCAACAATGATATGAGAGCACCTTTTTTTTTATTGCGGCTCAGCAAGAGCTAATAATTAAATGCTATGAGAAGGCTATTTATAATTACACATATATGAAATGGCAGAATTAGATTTTTCTTGCCTGTAAGAAACCCACAGCCTATGATTTTCTTCCATTCTCAGAGCCAGTGGCATTGGCCCACAGAGGTCAAAGTCAACATTAAATATATATTGTGGATCCCCAGGCTGGAGGAGGTTCTCCACTGAGGTTCAGCACTAGGGACAGCGCCCATTTCTTGGTTTGCAGATTAATTGGATGCCGCCAGAAACAGACCTGCAGCGGAAGGACTTGACATTGGACCAGACTACAGACTCACAGACTTGTAAGCTTGGCAATTCCCCTAGTATCTCCCCGTCTCTCATGCCTTGCCCTGTGTGTCTCCCCAGATCGTGTTTCCCCTGTGCACCTCCGACTAGTCTCGAGAACATGTTATTCTCCAGCCCCCATGCCCTTTACCCCACGTTTGGAATAAAGAACTTTCTGTTCTGCACTTTAAGTCTGTGTCTGAACATAATTTTGAGTGCCTCTCCAGAGCCAAGTGCCACAATCTATATGCTGGTAAACTGTAAATAAATCCCTTCTGTACTAAACCTTTATCTTTCATACACCAGTACATGTACATGCTCTCTCAGTTCTATCGGCGCTTCTCTAACGGTGCAGTTATGTCTGGAAATGAATTCATGGATGGAGCAAGCTCAACAAGTCATGGTCATAGTTCAGCTAACTCTGCCTGCGTTTTTGCAGGTTTGAGCTTAAGGAGATGTTGCTCTGGTAACAAGTTAGACAAAATTTTAAGCTTGCTTTAAGGAATGGAAAATCCTGGACCTGTGTCAAATTGTCAACAAACTTATCAAGCTAATTTAGTTATCCATGTTCAAGGAACGGGGTCCACAGGGTTTCTGCAGGTTTCAGAAAGTCAAATGTAAGACTTTTTAATGCTACTTTTAATGCAAAAGACACAAAGCTGGTACCAGTCTTTCTGATTGAACATGGATCCAGGAAATTAATTGTAAAGAGACATTAAGTCCAATTGTGTGTATTCAAGCAGATGGGATGGATATTGTACCACAAACTCTGTCATTGCATGGTGAAAAAATAAGCCTTCTAATGACTATCTTTAACACATATGAATACTTTTTAAGGACTTATATTTGGATTATTTAAGACTTGTTCAGACTTTTTAAGGACCTGCAGGGTCTCCATTCCTGGGGAAGGGACGCCGTTCCCTGTTGCAGCCCCATTTTGTGATTTAAGCTGATTAGACAGCTGTATTTTTACATAAAAAATCTTGCCTTGTGCAGCTTTAGCAAGAAACCCATTAATAGGAATATATTGAGTTGAGCATGACGTTATGTGTAGATAATGCACCTACCCTTTCATCAGCTGGGCAGCAGTGAAGTAGGCAGCCATGGCTTGGTCATGCTCACTCTCTACTGCAAACGAATGGCCATAGGCAATCCATGCGGGACCATATGTCCTCTCCAGAGTGGTGGCTTTACTGTAGGAGATATGCAATTCCCAATATGTGGTAATTATGACTGAACCTGTATATAAACTGTATGGAAGGTGGTCTGAAACAGGTATGAAACAGGTTGTGTGTAAATACATACCTTAGGTATCGCCGGGCATGTTCGTTTTTATGGCCAACCATGAGATAGTAGCACCCAACAGCAAACCAGGATACCTGGTAAAACGTTTTTACTTGGTTAGCAAATAGTGAAATTGGAGAAAACACAGAAAAGTGATATAGTGGGAACACTTACTGGGTTGTTGGGGTACAAGTCTACAAGCTTGTGTGAGAGGTAAAACAGCTCTGTGAATGAAAAAATATATATGGCTTAAAACAACAGAGCAAATTAAACCAATAAAACTGACACATTTTTGTAGAACACTGTAATTTAAATCTCAGTATTAGTGTTTAGGCAACAATTAAAAGGCTGCACATGCTTAGCACGTGAATCATCTGTCCGTTTATATTTTACCATTTGCTTTACTGAGCTCCACCAGCGTTCCTATGTGTACAGGTAAACAGTTGGCATGGAACGGGTCTTTCACCATCACCCTGAAAGAAAAACAACAAACAAATAAGAGCTTAACTGGGCTTGTATTGGGTTACAAAACTAAAATAACTAACCCGGGACACATTTAAAAAAAAATGTGGAATGCAATTACCTTTTCATGGATTACACAGATTAATTCTCATCACAATGTTTTGCATGTTCAAGTCAGAGGAGCAAATAAAAGCCAGATACAACTGATGAGTAGGTTGATTGGGCATTTACTGAGCAGCTTTAGAGGGGTTCAATAGTTGTGACAATTACACAAGCATCTGGGTTATAGATAAAATCATCATTGTGTTCAATGTGAAGCTCCACAGTGAAGTAAGTGATGAAATTTTGAACAGAATTGTCATGACAACAACAACTAGGAAAATAAGTCTAAGGTTGAAAATAATGAATCTTTTAAGTTTTGTTGTATGATGCCATGTATACCACCACACTATTAACAGGCTGAAACTTGTGTATACATAGGAAGTAATATAGTTAATAAGTAACTGAGACGTTTTCAATTGCAGTGATCAGTAAGTGATTACTTTTCATTATAAACCCTGATTACATATTTTTGAGTAATCTACCCAATGCTGCAGACCAACAAAAGCTATGGGAAAAAATGAAAAACCTACATTGATGTGAGTTTGTAGCACATCTTGAAGTCACAGTTGTAATAATGTCTCTCAGCGAGAGACACCACTACATCCAAGTTGTCTTGAAGACCATTGACCATCTCTGGCACCACCAAATCACTGGGCTTGTTATACTGGGGAGGGAGGAGAGGTGTGTGTGTGTGTGTGTGTGTGTGTGTGTGTGTGTGTGTGTGTGTGTGTGTGTGTGTGTGTGTGTGTGTGTGTGTGTGTGTGTGTGTGGGGGGGGGGGGGGGGGGGGGGGGGGGGGGGGGGGGGGGGGGTGCGGGAGTGAGGAAGGGGGGGTAGAAAAGGTAAAAGTGAGTGGGAGTGAAAGGACATAAAACAAGGTAATGAAACAGGCAGAGAAAAGGGCAGATGAAGAGGGATTAGAATAAAAACAGGCCAGAATTCCCATTAGCATTTCAATTAACACTAACTACAGACAAATGAACCCTGAAGCTCAGCAACACTGGAGAGGACCATATGTTGCCATGGTTGTTGGCTCTCTTTCAGCTCAATTAAAAAAAACATTGCTAAATATTTGGAAATGGTCCAACTTGGACAATAATGTTCATCTGTTGCTTAAACTAATACTGTTTTTTAAAAAAGGAAGAAAAATAGGAAATAACAATAATTAAGAGTTCAGCAAAGGTGATACCTGAGAATTTTGCAAACTAAACACAGAGTCCCCGTACCTTCTTTAACTTATTCTCAAAGAGGAAGTGCAGCAGCTCCTCCTCTTCCTCAGTGCACTGTTGACCGAGAGGAAGGGAGTCCAGGAAGTCTTTTTCTATTGGGACATGAACAACAATCAGATTGGCATTATACAACAGTTAATTAAATAACACAGTAACAGAAAGCATAAATCTGTGCCTAACACTGAAAGCTCTGCACACATCATCACCACAGATCAGCCTCACCTTCCTGCGCAGTCAACATGTGGTGAGACGTTAAAAGGTCAAAGGCTTCAAAGCAGTACACATCCAGTTTCAAGGCCTCTTTGTAGCTGGAGGTGGCCAGCGGCCGGTTATCCATGGCATCATAAATCTTTCCCCGCAGGAGGCAGATTGAGCTGCTGATCTGAAATAGATCAGAGTGAGGGAATGGAGAGAGGAGAAAGACAATATTATCAAAAAGTTTGCGCTCTTGACTCAAGGCTTACCAAGGAGTGGGCTAGGTGCGAGAGGCCAGCATAACAGTCCAATGTAATCAGAAAAAGCCTGCACAACTATTGAGGCTCATTGGATGCAAAAATAGATGATTTATTTACATAGTGAAAAAAAGTGACTAAGTGAGGTGAACGTTTCGGTCCTCAGACCATCATCAGCGCTACTTCCATGTTTTTCATGATGGCTCTAAATAGGCAACCAGCCTATTGGCGGTAGCCAATAGGAATGAGGCTGATGGGTGGAATCAATCAGTCAATCAGCCAATCAATGAGTGCCTTTTTATTCTTGTATTCTCTTATATTGTCAATATATAGGCTAATATCAATAAAGGATCCCATTACCTGGATGGCTGAAAAATTATCTAATGTACTCCATTTTAAATAGTTCCATTTCCATCCTTTTCTGCAACCCTGCCCTGCTACATCTCTCTGTGGTGTCAGTTTCACCTGTATCTTTACATTGTTAAATTACTAGCATTTGACATTATTATCTACTCTGTTTTATTGCTCAGCAGCTCCTCTGGTCCAGACTGTCCCTGCTCCTCCTTTGAAAATATTTTTCAATATTAATCTGGATTGAGGGAGCAAACATTCAGAGTCAGAGTTAAAAAGTTAATATCAATGTTATCAGATACTAACTAGCAGCTAGGCTATACAGCGTGCTAATCTCGGAAACTCAGCTGTATTCCGAGTAACGTTAACTGTCAGTTCTTCTTTTCAGGAATTCAGTCAGCCGTCTTCTTGGCATGGAAAAAAAATATCCCTCACGCGTGTGCAGTGGGAGGTGAACAGACGGGTCCGGTGAGAGAGCGAGTGAGAGAGAGAGAGAGAGAGACAGAGACTGAGCAACAGAGAGAGAGACAGAGAGGGGGAGCAACAGAGAGAGCGAGACAGAGAAAGAGAGAGCGCGAGAGAGAGAGAGATTGCGTGGAGCAATTAGGGGCTGAGCGACTCAATGCGCTACACGCAGTTCTATGACTGAATAGTGCAGTCAGTGCTGATATTGTGGCGGCCCACCACAAAGTTTTATATGTGTAGGAAACCCTGGAGGGGTAGAGCGTCCGGTGGACAATCTCCCCCGGACAGATAAAAAATAAAGATAAAAAATGCTAAAATGGGTCGCCAAATACACCTGGGCAGCCCGCCCAAGTAAAGTCTATGTGTGGGAAACACTGGATGTATTCCAGTGCTTCAGAGGCAGCCGAGGCTTACAGAGGCAGGGGACATGTCCCAGTCCTTGGCTGATTCTGGTATCCCGTTGTCCTCCTTCCCACTCCTGTCCAGCAGCTTCTTACTGGCCGGCTCCTCCATGTCCAGGATATCCAAGGCCTGCTGGAACTCTTTGGCAGCATACTAGGAAAAAGACCAGTCAGTAATGAATACATCTCAAGCATGAAAGCCTAATTCTCTAGCTGAAAAAGGTTAATAAGCATGTAGACAGAGGTTTAGAGTATGATGTAGTTGTGTATTTAAATTACTTAACATGGCACCTAGCAGCAAGATATTGACAAGCTCCATACAACTGTGTGAGGAGACAGAGTGTTACTTCAGACTCTTAAACTGAACAATTGACAACATGCTAATCACTTAAACAGGTCACAAATGCAGTTCTTTGTAAAGTTGCTCATCAACAAAGTAATTATTGCAAACACAAAAAAATACTTTGGATTTCGACAGTATTTCAAATCCTGATTCATCCCCTCCACCCAAACGTTCCTTCACCTCCAAGCACAAGGCTTTGAACAGATCAGGAAATCAACATGTAGCCTGGACTTACCTTGTCGAGTTTCCGTGAGCGGAGGGCATGGGAGGCTCTGTGGTACTGAGAGGTCAGGTAAAGGCACTGAGCTAGCCAGTAGATGTCCTGGGATCCTCTGTACATAACAGACGGTAGGAGTCAGCACTGACAGGCTTGCTGCACTACAAATCTGCTGCTGCTGTCAATCTAACTGTGTTGCCAACCATCACCAATAATACAATCTTTAATTCAGCTGTGGTGGTGCAGGGACAAATACGGCAGTGACTAAAGAAGGATGCCTGCTTCAAACCACACCAAGACCATCTAACATTAGCTATCTAACTTTAGCGGCAGATTGGTAAGTAAGCTACCACACTGGCTAGTCACAAACAGCACTGCTCACTCACTCACCGTGGACAGGGATGCTATCTTGTCGGCCCAAAACAGAGCACTTTGATACTGTTGCTGTAAACGCACAAACACAGACAGGAAGACAGTCACTCAAAGCATAATTTCAGATTTGGCTGGTTACATGGACGAGAGATAGCCTGACTTGGCAGGCAAACTAGGATGTACGTTACCGTTCATGTCAGACTGCTAACCAGCTAACGGTAGCTAGCTACACAGAAACTCAGAAGCAATCATTATTCTTACTTGATCAATGTAGTGCCGTACTCGCTTTCGAAGTCTATCGAGGTTCATTTTGATTTTTAGAAATGTCGCTTTGACTATCAAAAGTGTGTCATTCTTACACACAGAAAGAATTGGAGTGTACTGAAACTGTGCACATTCGTGCTGGCTAACTAGCTAGCTCCGTAAAATCAAATCCGCGGCTTCTTTCTGCAACGAGTGTTCAGCTAAATTGCGCCGTAGGGAAACTCAAACTGGATAGACAGTTCCGCTGCTCTATTTTTCCCACTTTGTATTTCTATAACACAAGTTTATATCTATATAGCCTGTATAGTGATACGAGTAATTATATAAAAATAAACAACGGATTTTCATTTAATATTTTTTATTCTTCTTATTAACACCAGTATATTACAAACGTTTGTTAAGCATTCTATACTTTCTCTATGAATGTCACAACATCTCAGTACACACCCAGTACAAAGTATCTAATGCTGTATGTAATGAGAAATTGATCCAGTACCAAAGATCATGGTGAGGTTTCTTCTATGATTAATAAGTTCCATACAGTAAATGGGTGCAATTACTCTTGGAGCTAAGATCATCCTTGTCCATGGCTTAGAGTAGGACTAAGATTATTTAACAATAACCAAACTTTGGACCAAACCTTGGCTAAAAGACAAAAACAAAAACAAAAATAAAACCATAAAAATGGTGAACTAGCTCAAGAAGAGGAACAGCCTATATGATACAAACATTTACAATAGCCTACCTAGATACATTGTAATGGCTTCCTACTGTCCAGAAACAAAATGTGACTTTGCTAAAAGAACAAGGCATCTCATTCCTCATCAGTTGTGACTTTGTATTCACTGCTTGCAGTCTCCTGCTCATGTGTTTTAGGTGTGTCAGGTGTTGTGTGTGATGTGTGAGGGCTGTTTGACGTTTCAGATCTATCAGATGAGGAAGAACCTTCAGCAGGATGAAGGTGTTTATTTGGCGTATTTGTTACTGGGTCAGAAGCACTAGGTTTTTCAGGTGTATCTGGTGCACTGGATGTCTTAGGTGCACTTGGTTTTGAGCTAGGTCTGTTCCTGTCTCTTTGTGTATCTGTGTCCCTGCTTCCTCCTCCTTGTTGGTTTCTTTCTTCCCCTCCTTCTCCTCACTCTCTGCTCTGCCATTGTTCATGTTGCTTTCAGAGCTTTGTCCTGTTGCATCAGCGCTGTCTTTTCTTCACTCTCACAATCACTGCTCCTCTTCTTAGATTTTTCATGTCCCTGTTGGATGAAAGCTGTAACCATTATCATGGTATAAAAGATCAATATGACACTTACAATTTAGAGGGTCATTGTGGTATGTTATGAGGTATGTACTGAGATTACAATATAGTGTAGAAGTGATGGATTATTTCAATAGAGAGATAAACAACAGCATTAATCTTACTTTATTTTTCAAATAAAAAAAGTCACCTTTTGCTCATTTGCCCTTCCTCGTGGGTAACGTCCAATGCTGTCCATCACCTTGAGAGTCTTGAGCCAGTCCTCATGCCAGCTCCTCACATTGTAGTGAGGCCTGCACTGGCTCAGACGCAACAGGATCACCTGATTCTCCTCGGTAATACGGAGCAACTCCAGCTGTCGCCTCTCCCTGCCAAGGCTACAGTGAAGAGAAAAGACGGGCTGCTCATTCCAATAGTGCGTTTTGAGTTTCAAGGGCTATCTTGTTATTTGGTAATCCAACTTGTTGCTTTTACTTAACACTACATATGATTTTGCCTACATTGATGTTTATGCCAGTGCAAATGCAAAGTCCTAAACTCAACTAACCTTTTCCTTTCATAGTAATTCCTATTGTCAGTTTGTCCAGTGGTGCGCATGATGTATGATATTTTCTCCAGAAGCATGTCGTTTTCCCTCTGGATCGTCATCATCCGCTGCTCTTCAAGCTTAATGTGATAGATGTTGTAACTGTCTTAGCGACATGTTTCCTTGAGATGTTTATTTTATGTTTGTCATAAATTCATGATTATTTAAGTTCATACAGTCTTTAAAAATGTATTATAAATATGATGTTAAAAGGGTAACATTGATAAAAAATGTGTCTAAAATATACCACCTTAAAATAATGTTTGGTTAAAAATGTAGTGCGTTTTATGTAAGGTTTATTTAATGTAGAGTGTAACGGGTCACGTGACCAGAGTTTAGTTAAGGGCAAGACCAGGGCATTATGGGTCAGAACCAGCATGACTGCAGAGGAAAGACATGCGGCCCAGATAACCCTATTCTGCACGTGGTCCAAGAGGCGCACACGGTAATAGTTTTTCATTTGTTTTCATTTGTGTATTATGTTTGTTGATGTGCCTTTACATGGACAATGTGATATGTTTTCAGTAATTTTATTTGATATCAGCACATTTCTGTTGTGCTACCGTGTTTGAGCCTGTATATCAATGGACACTAACTTGAGAGACTTTAAAATGACAGAGATGTATATTTTGAACCTTTTATATCTTTTATTTTCTTGTAGTTTTCACGGTGTCTGCTGACGAAAGAGAGAGAGAGACAAAATAAAACTTCAAAAGACATCTGTATGATGCGTGGCCATTATTTCATTGGACCAGTGTAGCTACAGTGAAAACGTACCGCCAGCATGGCCGAGAGTTCAAAGTAATGAACGGCGCATGTCCGGGAAGAAGAGAGAAGGAAGCACGATCGCTGGGGCAGCGTGTGGCCGGAGAACGTTGACGAAGAGGCTTGCTGATTCACGGGAGAAGACGGGAGTGTCGGCTCCTGACACCGTCGGGTTGAGAGTACCGCGATTTCACCAAGAGAGGGCGACGTTTACCAGCGTAGGCTACAGCTCTGCAAATATCCTGTCTACAGGCTTCAGCGTGCAGTGTCTGTTTCATTCCATTGCTGTCTTCAGGCAGAAGAGTGCGGCTCTGCAGACGGCAGCAGGTTTGACTGTGCTACCTCTACAACTTTATGGACATTTGTAAATTTGAAAAAATACTGGTTTATTAATGAGAAAAGTAATTGATCTATCATTACAGCCTAATTGTTGTTCCTGTTTTACTAGTGGTATTGTTATGAATGTTCTAATGGTGTTTTTGATCAGAGAGTTCAAATGCATACCCAAAAGAAGTGCATTAGGGGGTTTATTTGAGTAAATAGTTACTAAATATTAGTACTTGGATTGCACTGACAATTACATAGTTGCAAAGGTTATATGCATATTTAGCAATAACTTGGTGATAGATTCAGTGCTTTTTCTAAAACATGTACAATGTCAGTTCACGGAGAAAAAGGTAGTGAAGTTAGTGAACAAATTGAGTCCCTTCAAGTAGAATTGACTAGGTTAAGTGAACAATTAAAATCACAAACTGATGATGTTGAAAGGAAGAGATTAGAGTCACTCATAGGTGATATTCATGCTAAAATAGAAATACACCGAATAGCAATGATGGAGCCTACCTCCACCACTTCAAGGAGAGTCGAACCCAGGAAATCTTCACGGGAGAGAAAGTTAACCCCAAAATGCTGGAGCTGAAGCAACAAGAAGCTTCTCAGAGGGAGAGTAAATTCATCATGCTATATGAAAGCTGGAAAGAACAAGTTAGAGCTACACGTACCAAACTTAAGGATGAGTGCTCTGACCTAGACTTGGGTGGCATGATGGATGCTGTTGAAGAGCTGGAAACACAAGTGAGAGATGTGTATGAAAATATGCGATCTCAATTGGCACCTTCTACTGAGATTAGAAGAAAGATGGATTCCTGCACAGCAGTAACAGCAGATTTGATGGGGCTAATGAAAGTACGCATGAGTGAAGTGGGGCAAGAGGAGTTTGATGCTAAGGCAGAAAATGCACGACTTCGTATGGTGCTCGACAGAGAGTATGCCCAGTCAATATTTGGAACAACAGTCTCCAAATCAACAGTTCGTAGCCACCACTCAAGCTGTTCATTAGAACAGCAAAGCATCATAGCAAAAAGAGCAGAGTGTGCTGCACAGTTTGCTGCAAAGAAGGCCGAAATGAAGATGGAGGAGGCAATCGCTACACAAAAGCAAGAACTTAAAAGACTGGAAAATCAGAGAGATCTTCAAGTAATAGCTGCTAAGCTTAAGGCATACTCTGAAGCTGACTCAGGTGAGGCCTGTGATGAAAGTAGAATAGCTGGCAGTGAGGTGGCCAATTGTCCTCCAGTACCTTATAAAGAAATCAAAAGGGAACAAACATGTAAGAGCAATAACAATGAACAAACAAACAATACTAACAATGAAGCATCGTTAGCACAAGCCCTACATGACACAATGGTTCTCACCAGACTTCCTGCACCCGAGCCCTCAGTCTTCTCAGGGGATCCACTTAAGTTCTTAGAGTGGAGCACAAGTTTCAAGGCATTGATAGAACGGCGATGCACAAATCCAGCTGACAGGTTGTTCTACCTACAAAAATACATCAGTGGTGAGGCGCGATCAGTATTGGAAGGAAGCTTCTACAGAAAGGATGAGGAAGCCTACGACCAAGCATGGGAGGCATTGAATGCTCGGTATGGCCACCCTTTTGTAATCCAGCGCGCATTTAGAGAAAAACTGAATAACTGGCCAAAGATTGGCTCGAGGGAGTCAGTAAAACTGAGACAATTCAGTGATTTTCTGACAGCCTGCAATAATGCCATGCCATACATCAAAGGGCTTCAGGTGTTAAATGACTGTGAAGAGAATCAAAAGATGCTCCAAAAACTCCCTGATTGGGTGACCTCTCGCTGGAATCGTCATGTCACAAAGCAGTTGCGACAAACAGAGGAATACCCTAATTTCAAGGAGTTTGCTGATTTTATGGCACAAGAAGCAGAGATTGCATGTAATCCTGTAACATCCTTTCATGCCTTGAAGCCTACTGAAGAAAAGCCATCTAGAGATATAAAGCGCTCAAAGGCTAATGCGTTCATCACAAATGTGAAAGCGTCAGATAAATCAAGTACAGTGATGAAAACATACAGTGCTGTGGAGAACAGCTCAAAAGAGTCAAACGGATACAAGAAAGTAAACACTTCAGTTTCATCTTCAAACCCAGTCACATGCATGTGTTGTGGCGAAAGACACTCCATCCACAAATGCCAGAAGTTCGCCAATGAGCCTGTGGAGGACAAGAGAAGGTTCATATTTGACAATAAGTTGTGCTTTGGCTGTCTTAGGAGAGGACACAATTCAAAAGATTGCAAGAATAAAGCTACTTGTGGCATATGTAAGAAACATCATCCAACACCACTTCATGAAGACCGTCCTTCTGCTGCTGCTGACACATCTTCTTCTCATGTGATGCAAGCGGAAGAAAACACATCTTCCCTTTCTTGCTGTGTAGACAGAGGCGATGGTGGGAGCACATCCATGATAGTGCCGGTATGGATTTCTTCAACCACCACCCCTGAAACAGAGACCTTAGTGTATGCCCTACTGGATACACAGAGCAGCAACACTTTTGTAGACAAAGAGGTATGTGAGAAGACGGGGGCAGGTTTAGAGCCAGTCAAGTTAAAGCTTACCACTATGATGGGAAAAGATTCCATTATCCAGAGTGAAAGAGTTAGTGGGCTTAGAGTTAGAGGGTTTGCCTCACAAAGCTTTATCAACTTGCCACCTGCCTATACCAGAGATTTCATCCCACTTGAACGTTCCCACATTCCTATCCCTGAAACTGCCAAAAGGTGGAAACATCTGAACAGAATAACACAGGAAATACCAGAGCTGATGGATTGTGAGGTCGGACTCCTGATAGGCTACGACTGCTCCAGAGCATTGGCACCACGACAAGTCATCACAGGAGGTGATGATGAGCCGTACGCCATCAAGACTGACCTGGGTTGGAGCATTGTCGGTAGCTCACCACGGGTCGCAAAGTCAACAGAAGTGACAGGTCTGTGCCATCGTGTATCTGTCAAGGAACTTCCACCATTGACACCAGCCACTGTCATCAGAGCCCTCGAATCAGACTTCAAAGATACAAACCCTGGGGAAAAGAGCATATCACAAGATGACATACAGTTCATGCAATTACTGAATGAAAAAATACACCAGAATACAGATGGGCACCTGGAAATGCCCCTCCCCTTTAAGACACGCCCACAACTGCCAGAAAATAAGCGGCTGGCTCTGGTGCGGCTGAAGCACCTGAAAAGGAAACTTGAGAAAAATTCCAAATTTAAGGATGACTACATTAAATTTATGGAAGGTGTCTTCAAGGATGGAGATGCGGAGAGAGCTGAATACCAACCAAAGGCAGGAAATGTGTGGTATATTCCTCACCAAGGGGTCTATCACCCTAGAAAACCAGAAAAAATTAGGGTTGTGTTCGACTGTTCTGCCAAGTATGATGGCACGGCTCTGAATGATCATTTACTAACTGGACCTGATCTCACAAATGGGCTGACAGGAGTGCTCTGCAGATTCCGCAAACACCCAATCGCAGTCATCTGTGATGTAGAAAAAATGTTCCACAGATTCCATGTAAGCCAAGAAGACAGAGATTACTTGCGGTTCCTGTGGTGGGAAAACGGCGATACGAATTCAGAGCCAAAAGAATATCGCATGAAGGTCCATCTTTTTGGAGCAGCATCCTCTCCTGGCTGCGCAAATTATGGAATGAAGTATCTTGCAAGCCAAAATGAAAAGGAGTATTCTGCAGCAGCCAGCTTCATCAAAAAGAATTTCTATGTTGATGATGGCCTCATCAGTGTAGAATCTGTGGACACGGCCATCAAACTAGTGAGAGAAGCGCAAAATGTGTGTGCAAAAGGGAGATTACACCTCCACAAGTTCATCTCCAACAACAGAGAAGTCTTGGAGTCAATTCCTGACAGTGAACGAGCTAGTGGAGTTCAGGATGTAGATCTCAATTATGATGAACTCCCAGTCCAGACCGTGTTGGGAGTAAAGTGGAGTGTGAACAGTGACACCTTCTCCTTTAAAGTTGCCCTGGATGAGAAACCAGCAACACGGCGGGGAATCCTCTCAACTGTAGCCTCTGTGTTTGACCCACTAGGCTTCCTGGCTCCCTTCCTCCTACTGGGAAAGAAAGTACTACAGGAAATGTGCCAAAAGGGAATTGGATGGGACGAACCACTGCCAGGAGAATTAAAGCCACGATGGGAGAGCTGGCTGAATGATCTAGAGAATCTGCAAAAACTCCAGATTCCAAGATGCTTTGCTCCTGAAAACCTAGGGAAGGTCCAGAGAATTGAACTGCATCACTTTTCAGATGCGAGTAGCCATGGGTACGGTCAGTGTTCATATATCCGAGTGGTGAGTGAAGACAAAGTGCATTGCTCCTTAGTCATAGGTAAGGCAAGGGTTGCACCCTCAAAGGTTGTAACCATACCAAGGCTGGAGTTAACTGCTGCAGTGGTCTCCTCAGCAGTCAGCAGTATGCTAAAGGAGGAGCTGGAGCTCAAAATTGACCAAGAGTATTTTTGGACAGATTCACAAGTAGTCTTGGGTTACATTAACAATGAAGCCCGAAGGTTTCACGTTTTCGTTGCAAATCGAGTCCAAAGAATCAGAGAAACAACAGACCCAGCACAGTGGTACTATATCGACACTGATCGGAATCCGGCGGATCACGCTTCCAGAGGCCTCAAGGTGGCAGAGTTGATTAGTTCAAATTGGCTTACTGGACCCAAGTTCCTGTGGGAAAGAGAGATTGTCATACCAAAATCTACTCCAGAGCTTCTGGTGGGCGATCCTGAAGTCAAAACAACACAAGTACTACAAACAAAAGTAGTAAAAGAGGACAGTTTTTTGGAGAGACTTAAACGGTTCTCAAACTGGCATACAGCACTGAATGTTGTTGCTCGGATCCAGCGACTAGCAAAAAGAGCCAAAACAGCAGAACCCATAAATGTCGAAGACAGAAGAAAGGCCAGTCTTGTGCTTGTAAAATTGGCTCAAAAAGATGCCTTCAAAGAGGAAATACGAATACTGAGTCATGGTAAACTACCACATAGCCATCAATTGTTCCAGCTTGACCCAGTATTGCAAGATGGTGTTCTCAGGGTGGGAGGGCGATTGAAGAAGGCTTCCTTACCTCTCGACTTGAAGCATCCAGTAATCCTACCAAGAGATGGTGTGGTTACACGTCTGATCTTAGATTACTGCCATGAAAAAACTCAGCACCAAGGCAGAGGACAAACCCTTAATGAGCTGAGAGCAAATGGTTACTGGGTTGTTGGTGGCAGCAAAGTTGTGGCGAACCACATTAAACAATGCGTTACGTGCAGGAGAGCTCGCAGGCCAACAGAAACGCAAAAGATGGCGGATCTACCTGCTAACCGCGTTGATCCCTCGCCACCATTCTCCTACTGTGGGATGGATTGTTTTGGACCGTTTCACACTAAGCAAGGTCGTAAAGAGTGTAAGAGATATGGTCTCATATTCACCTGTCTATCCTCGAGGGCAATTCACATAGAAATACTAGAAGATCTAACAACTGATGCCTTCATAAATGCTTTGCGGTGCTTTATAGCTATCCGTGGAGCTGTAAGACAAATCAGATCGGACCAAGGGACAAATTTTGTTGGGGCGAAAAATGAACTGACAAAGGCTTTAAAAGAAGTGGACAAAGACAGATTGACTGCTTACTTGGCCGAAAAACAATGTGACTTCACTATGAACGTACCTGATGCCAGTCACATGGGAGGTGTTTGGGAACGGCAGATCAGGACAGTTAGGAGCGTCCTAAGCTGGGTCCTCTCACAGAGCGCTGGAAGATTAGATGATGCTTCTTTAAGAACATTCTTCTATGAAGCCATGTCAATAATAAATAGCCGCCCACTCACCACTGACAGCATCAATGATCCCAAAGGCCTAGAGCCACTTACCCCAAACCATTTACTTACCATGAAAGCCTCTGTTCCGCTGCCTCCACCAGGAAAATTTGTGGCAGAAGATCTGTATGCCAGGAAAAGGTGGCGCAGAGTACAATATCTAACAGAGCAATTCTGGAGTAGATGGAGGAAAGAATATCTATCAAACATCACCCTCAGACAACGCTGGCACTCTTCAAGACGAAATGTGAAGATTGGAGATATTGTCATTGTCAAAGAGGAAGGGATTCCCCGCAATGAGTGGAGACTTGGAAGAGTACTTGATGTTTGTAAAGATGAAGATGGACTGGTGCGAAAAGCTACAATACAAATAGGAAATAGAAGGCTAGGAAAAGAGGGTCAACGACTCATTAATCCATCCATTCTTGAACGTCCTATTCATAAATTAGTTGTACTTGTAGAAAACAACTAAGATGTGTTCCAATGGAACTAATCTCTAAACACCTACCTGTGTGGAGAGTTTAAAGTATCAGTCTTGAGTTTTTTACAGATACCAACTATTTGGTTCTGAAATTACTAGATTTATTCAAATATTTGTAGACAGGTTATCATAAATCATAGTAATTTGGTGGGAGTGTAACTGTCTTAGCGACATGTTTCCTTGAGATGTTTATTTTATGTTTGTCATAAATTCATGATTATTTAAGTTCATACAGTCTTTAAAAATGTATTATAAATATGATGTTAAAAGGGTAACATTGATAAAAAATGTGTCTAAAATATACCACCTTAAAATAATGTTTGGTTAAAAATGTAGTGCGTTTTATGTAAGGTTTATTTAATGTAGAGTGTAACGGGTCACGTGACCAGAGTTTAGTTAAGGGCAAGACCAGGGCATTATGGGTCAGAACCAGCATGACTGCAGAGGAAAGACATGCGGCCCAGATAACCCTATTCTGCACGTGGTCCAAGAGGCGCACACGGTAATAGTTTTTCATTTGTTTTCATTTGTGTATTATGTTTGTTGATGTGCCTTTACATGGACAATGTGATATGTTTTCAGTAATTTTATTTGATATCAGCACATTTCTGTTGTGCTACCGTGTTTGAGCCTGTATATCAATGGACACTAACTTGAGAGACTTTAAAATGACAGAGATGTATATTTTGAACCTTTTATATCTTTTATTTTCTTGTAGTTTTCACGGTGTCTGCTGACGAAAGAGAGAGAGAGACAAAATAAAACTTCAAAAGACATCTGTATGATGCGTGGCCATTATTTCATTGGACCAGTGTAGCTACAGATGTGTTTAGGAACAGAAACAACAACACAATCCCTGACATATCAGCATGTTTGAGGTCTACACAACAGTTACCTTGTAGTTTTTATAAGTCCCTTAGTGTTTTTATCACAGGAAGAAATTAGTACTTTATTCTCTCCTTTCCATTGTTTTATTATAGCATTTTATCACTGTGTTTATCACTTAACATCTGCATTTTCACTGTGCAAACAACCTAAATTTAACTAAGCTAAAAGATTAAAAAAAATCCCAAAACATCATTGTAATTTATTGAGGTATTATTGTCTAATAAATAGAGGCTCCAGTGGGCAGTTTCTGAAACGTTTGCTGCCACCCTGTGGACATAATGTGAGTTTATCTGAAAACATAAAATGTAAATTCCCATAACCACCTTCTGCTTCTTCAGCTTGACAGATAGGTGACCGTAGGTCCTTGGTGGAGTTGTGTTTAATGTTGGTTTGGCCGATTTCACCTTGACAGAAGACATTGAATGATGGGATAATACTAAATCCAACATCTAACTGCATGGTTTGTAACTATAACAAAGGCTTGAGGGGTATGGCATAATAATTGGAATATCATTTGGTAAATGACAACAGATTTAGTCACTTCATAACCCAAAGCATCACACATCATGCCTAACCTTTCTCCTGTGCATATCATATGAAGCCTTGTCCCATTTCTGCTGAAGGTATTTGTTCCCAGTGGGAAGCAGGGGTTGGTAAGCCAAGTGCTGCATCACGGTCCTGTAAAGACAAATCAATAGACAGACAGACAAAGTGGTAATGCTACTCTCACACAAACACCTTTGAGTCTTGTATCATTTTGCATAAGTGATGAGGTTTGGTATTAATCAGACAAATGTAAACAGCATGTTAGCTGACCATGGGCCTCAGACTTCTCTGACGTACCTCACTGTTTGTGGCTGGCCTGGCCTCTCAGTATCAGTTTCGGGCCTCTTAGCTCAACTCTTCGTCTGCCCAAGAGTCTGTTCTTTCCTAAACCATCCAGGTTGACTGGAGCTCTGAGACTGCAGTCTGTTTTCTGCCAGTCATACACAGGTTGCCATGACAGCAGCAGGAGAGAGCGGAGATGAATGAATGGTTTCAAACGTTGTGCTTGTTTAACAAGTTCCACACGGGGAAACGCATACTGGCATAGAGATAAATAGTAAACATGTTGTCCCCCACCAGTGATGTAGTTCCACCCTTGGGTCAGTCAGTGATTGCTGAGTGTACTTGAAATATGAGTGAAATTGTATACACATTTTCGTATGGGACAATGAAAGGACAGATTGACCATATATTTCTGTTGCCTACTCTCCTCAGAATTAGGCTTACAAGTTATATCTTGAAATGTAGTAACTGTAATTGTCCTATTTTTACTCTTAAACTTTCTGTCACCCCTGTGAGAATAGCTGATAGCTCTGCTAAATATGTTAGGAAGCCTATGAAATATCTCCATAATGTATGCCAGAGTTCAATAAAACTGTTGAACAGATTGATCATGAAATAATATTCAAAATCAAATGTAGAATTACATGTAGTGGAAAAAAACAGACTGGATTGAATCAGTGAAGTCAAAGGCGTGCACTTTCCAACTTACTGCTGCATACAGAAAAGTAATAGCCTTGGTAACAGTTACTTGGAAACTAACATTGCAACAACTTGAACCAACACACCAAGTGTAAACACAGCTATTTACAGAGGACTCCCGCAGAGACTATAAATTGCACAATATTAAGTTGATGTCTAGCCATGACAATTCCCAGTTCTTGTATAAAAATTTGAACTTTCATTTAAGTTTAAAACATACTGCATGTAGAATTGTATAATATGCTTTGGAATGATGGTCAATTGTATTTATATTGTAGTGTAAAGTATATATCTCTTATCCAGACAATACAACATAAGGAGCTCATCATCAAAGGTTTGTTGAATGAATCCCATTGAGGCTATGTCAAGCTTCATGAATGGACATATTCATTACAACACTCCCCTCTACTGATGAGAACTGGGTATGACGTTTTCTAGAGCAATTGAGATCACCACTGTTTATAATTCATATTCTCCCACGGCAGCATGAACAGCCAAAACAAGCTCATAAAAATCTAAAAGAAATCAAATTATAATGCAGGAATGCATTGTGTTACTAATTTTTTCATCATGATAGTCTTTAAATTTAATGTTTAGTGCAACAAGATTGGTCATACTCAGCAATGTTCAATGGTTAGTTACACTTGTCCATTGCAAGCAAATAATTATGGATGTATCATTTTTATGAGTATATTACAGAATAGTACAGTTGTATGAGACTGTATGAGTTGTAAAGCTGTCCTGGCAAGAGTTGATTCTCCATGTCTGACATCTCCCCATGGACACCCCCACGAGCCAATTAATTATTCCCCCACCGCAGTCACATCTCACTGCACGGGAAGAGCCCTCATGAATGAATTATGGGCAGTAAAATGTTTCCAGTCTAATTTGTTACTTAGTTGTATAAGAGGAGACGTGTTGATGGGACAGATGGCAGATATCAGGGTGATAAAATAGGGAAAGGGAGTTAGGTGCCTCTCCTTCTCTGACCCTCTCTTTCTTTCTGTTTCTTCTATCTCATTTCAAAAATTAAAAAAAATCTTTGTTATGTAGCCAATGCTTAGATGGGGATATTGCCAAAGGCACAGATTCATGCATAATATATACAGTGGTGCTGTATGCTTAGATTTGGTATGTTATGCATAAAGAGGAAGCATATAAGGTTATTCTGTTAACTCAGTGCAAGTGTCGTCATCCAATAAGAAGGGAGATAATGATGTATCTAAGATAATGATGCATGTTTTCATGACCTGCTCAGAATGGCAGGGGATGTTCACTGTTCCAGGGAAGTCTCACTGGTAGATCTCCCATTGCATTGTTGTGGAAATACGTGCTAAGAGAGACAGTCTCTGTGGGAGAGACAAAGCACAGTAAGTCCTGATACTCATATCAACATAACAGGTGTGTGTGTGTGTGTGTGCAGCTGTGATGTGTTTTTCAGATGAACCTGTGTGTCTTAAAGCTTCCCTCCAAAGACTGAGATTTATATATGTAATGAAAATCACCTTATACCTTATATCTGCAAATTTGTGGTCTCCAGAGAACCACCCAAATCCAGAGTTGACATAATTAAAGAAAAAAGAGAAATTAAAAAGTTTGTTACAAGGCTGGAAACAGTCAAAGTAGTCAAATATGACTAACAGTAGTTTTGCTGCAAAATTCTGATGTAATCCACCAAATACAACACTGGTGGATTTTTTTTTGCGTCAGTTGCGTTATATGATACCTGCTTCATCAGTGTTATGCTCCACTCAGTGACCCCTAGTCATCCTGATTCATCCTGTTTGGCAATTTCATCCCTGTTTGATTATGTTAGCAAGTCTAGGGATATAGCGGTTTGTAGCTACAATGAGCAATCCTAAAATACCTAAACCCCAATACAAAATGAGCAATAAACTCCAGTATCTGAGGGAAACCTCAAGTAGTGTTTGTGCATTTGTGCGTCTGTGAATCGATATAATTCCTCTGTGTATCCCATAGACTGTAAAAAAATAGGCTTATCCCACTGCAGCCACCGAACACTAACCCCGTCATCACTGCTGGCAACCCTGTCTCGGCTGATTGAGACAAATACCAAGGGTTCCCTCAGAGCTCCTGTTTTTCTGGGCAGCGACGGTAGCGGTGCTGCCTGTGGCCATCACTACAGAGGCATCAGCAGGAGGAGGGGTGCATTCCCCCAAGGTTAGGATCAGTGTTTTTTATCTGTGTGATGGAAAGTGACTACGGTAACAGGTCTCAGGGGAGGATCCTGTTTAGAGGTGGCTGCACCGCACTGCATCCCGGCCAGGACACACACTGCTTGCTAGGAGTGCCGAACAGATGGCTGCAATTAAGGTGTTCTTTTTTGTTGGTAAACGGATGACTTTCTTTGTCTCTAGCTTTCAGTTTTAATTATTTTGTCTTTACTCTTTGCCGAGGTCATTCTAAATGTCACACCAGAAATATGCTTAAATAGTGCTATTCTAAGTTTTGCAACAATGAAACTTTAATTTTGTCCTCCTGTTTATGCCGTTACTCAATCCCATGTGCTCATACCTTCCAGGTCTAGAGGCCTGTAAAGTGATGCGTTCTGCGGATGGAGCTTTTACCAACAGCAGGTCCCACCTCTCCCCTTAAAAGCGTTCTTTACCACTCAGTGATCATCTATCAGCTTGGTGTTTATGAAGCACTGAATACACACTGTTCTGACCTTTTAAAAATAGAAACAGACAGTAGAGGCATCTGAAGTCATACCACTTTACTTGCCTCATTTGGAGCTGACTGTGTTCTAGAACTATCCGGTTTGATGCGCCGATAAATATAGGCTACTTCAGAAAATTAACAAAGGGTAGTATCCTTAAATAATCTTAAAACCCACAAGGAAGTATTAAAAACCACATAACACACACACACACACGTTCCCATGCAGTTTTGTCAGTAAACACAGTGACAAAAAGCTTAGACTGTAATGAAATCTATTCTTTCGCACAAAATTCTAAAAACCTTTCTACCTTGATATATAGAAAGTAGTTTCAAAGTCAACACAATTTCCAACTAATGGATGGTAGAAGGGGGAACAACTCTGAGGCACTACTCTAAGTCCCACTGCTCCATTAATGCCGCTGAGCTACAGAGGAATGGATGCTTTGACTTGGAAACAGGCTTTATCCCTCTAAAAGTGGCTCTTTTGATGACAGTTTGGCACACACATGCTGCACTTCCTCCTGAATGCAGGAAGTCGGCCCCATTTTAATACTCAACCCATATAGGCTTATACTCCACATAGATCTGTGCTATGCAAGGGTATAAATAATGAAACATGCAGTCCTTACAAGGAAAAAAAGGCCCACAGTCCAATTGCAAAGCATGATGAAATGCTCAGTCTAGTGCTGTTACATAACTGTGGCATGAGTGATGAGGATCATAAACTAGCTGGAGTGGGACCAGGTAAAGTAACATACCAGACTAATGAACTGTAGTAAGGTAACACAAACATAGATGTACGCTCAGATTTGTCCTCATAAATGTAACCCTCAACTTAGTTCATGACTATAAATGTCCTCCTGTTTCCCATGGCAACTTCACCTCTTTTGAACATCTCAGCTTCTTGGTTACTGGCAAGGCCACTCTTCTGTGTATTCTGGTTTACAAGCCGCAAAAACCAAACAGTGCTTTCATTGAAGAATTGTCCTAACTACTCACTTATCATGCCTGTACATACTCATTCTTGATGATTTTAATATCCATGTTTGCTGTCCGACTCTTATCCCTGCCCGTGATTTTCTGAATCTTTTATTTTTGTTCAATCTGTTAATGAGCCCACTCACTCTAAAAGTCATATTGTAAGTCAGGTTTCATTCCAAATGACTTGGACATAGAAGATATCTGTGTATTGGACCATAAATCCATAGTTTTTATTTTTATTTATCCCCTTGCCCTGAGCAATTACAGGCCAATCTCCAAAAAGTCAGAATTCTGAGTCCTTTCTATCCTTCACAGACCTTGAGAAAGTTATCCATGCTTTTATCTCATCTCATCTAGACTACTGTAACTCCCGCTACTCTTGCTCTCCCATTTTAGCCTCACTTCACTGGTGGCCGGTTAGTTTTCAGAACTGATTTAAAGAAAACTCTGCAAGGCTCAATGTGATCTAGCATAACGTGGTCTAGCCTACATCGCTGACCTTTAAACTCCCATGAGCTGACGCACAGCCTACGGTCCTGAGGCAGGGCTCTCCTGGCTGCTCCACACTCCCGGTTACATACTAAAGGTGACTGTGCTTTTCCTGTCAGGGTGCCTGGGCTTTGGAGCACCCTGCCCGAGAAACTAAAGCTAGCCAAATCAGTATCCTCATGAACAGGCTTTTGCATAATTTCCCACTTTATTGCTCTTCTTATGTTTTATATGTTATTTTACGAGCTATGTATCCCGTCTTTTATTCTTGATTCTAGAGGACTTTCCCCCTCTCCTCCTATCTCTATCTTAATGTTTTTTGTTTGGTGTGTAATTGCCTTTTGTGTGTTCATTTTATGCTGTTTCTGCTATGCTTTGTCCTCCATTTTAATGATACTGTAAAGCCTTTTATTGACTCTGTAAAGCACTTAGTACTTTGTTTTGAAAAGTGTAAAAATAAAGTTTATTATTTAATATATGTATCATCTGTTATATTATTTTATCTATTATATATAATTATTATTATTATATTTATTAGTCCAGACCAGGAGAAACGGTGCACCTGCCTATTCCTCCAAGATTAGCACTATTAAAAGTAAGCCAGCTAATCATATTTGCACTGCAGAATCTCTGAATATGAATTAGCCCATAATATGTCATGGAGAGCTAATTTGATCGTCGTCATACTCAGTGAACCTGGCAGGTCAGGTAGTGCAAAACGCTGTACTGGCCTCCAGCGTGGAGTAAAGTAGTTCATTATGGCACAGCTGCCTCGTCCCTGACGCTCACAACAGCCAGGAGGTGTTGAATTTATTGTCCGGCTACATGTGACAATTTTCAGTTTTTCGTCAGGAAGGGAGTGGGGGAAAACTAATCAAGACAATATTGATTTGTGACTTCTTTAGCATGTCCCCTGTGTACTGTAACATCACTGGGATAAAATGTATTACCCCTTCCTACTTATGTCCCTTTGATATCTATATGTCTCATGGATGTGGACAACTCCTAGGAGGCCACAGCGTTGTTACCTCCATGGAATTACAATTCTATTTCTATGGTAACCGGCCGCAACGTATTCCTTGACCAGTAGGACCCTGCCCAGTAATCCTCTGCTCTCTGACAACAAAATTCACAGCTACTCAAAGGTCTAATTTCCTACTCTGGACAGAGTAATTGCACCAGCCCTCTTCTGTGGGAAACATTAGGCTATTAGACAAAACACCTGGTACAAGATGATATTTTCTCCTCACTGGTAGTGACTTGTGTCTGTGGGAAGAACGATACAGGATAAAGACTGGGTATAGAGCAGGAGTGAGGAGAATGGGTCATTACATGGCAGATTAGTGGCTACAGAGAGGGTGACATAGCTGAAATATTGATTATCTGTTGGCACAGCAGGAACCAATCAATCGCATGACCGCACATGGCTGTGGGCGCAGGCAAACTCCAACCTCATGAGCATGACTTTGTAACTGCATTGATACAACCATATACAGTAATGTGACATGTCTTAGGGAGCGTGAGAGAAATGCCACAATACAATGTAAATTAAGTGCCATATACCGAACCATCGGGTGGCATTTCAAGAATAAAGCTGTAAACCTGAACAGAGGTTCATCGTAAAATGTAAATTAAGCTGTAGAAGAGAGTTCCGAGAGGCTAAAAATGGAAAGTGTTTTCATGATAAGGAGGGGAACATGTTGATCGTGACAATTCTCACTGGACAGGAAACTCCCCGAGAGACGATTATGAAAGAGCGTGATTAGAGTGTGGGCTTTATTTTAGGCCCTGTGCATCATTAAGAATGTGCTTGTGTGTGTGTGTGTGTGTGTGTGTGCATATGTGTGTGTATGTATCACTCCTAGGCAAAGTTTAGGTGGGGGGTTGGGGGGGATAGAGGACAGAGTGTTTCTAGGGGGGTTAGTAAGGCCAGAGAAGGAAGGGCCAAGAGATGCCAGGCATGAGAGTGACCACAGTGGCATTCATTACCAACATCCTCTCACTTACTCACCGCTCCATTTGACTGCAGGCCCTTTCTCCTGCTCAGAGTGGTCACTCAGTGAAGGCTCTCCTTACCTTGCCCAGAGCAAAACTGAGACCATCTCTCAACAGTTTTTTGCACGGTTCTACATTTCAACCAAACTCCTTTATGTCAAATGTCAGTGGGGATTTAAGATTATAAGTGTGGATGTAATCATATGTATATTATCATATATGAGTGTGTTGAAACTGATTTGTCTTAGACCCGCTTTTTTTTTTTTATAGAGGGGAAGATTTGCTTGTCAGAGGAAGAGAGAATGCCAGTCCCCATGTTGAAAAGAACACCGGGAGATTCATTAAAACATGAAATCAATGCAAAGTTGGTTACATCTCCGACTGCTCCTATTCCTGAAGCTCGATGGACTTTATTGAGCGTCCATGAAATGGGCCCTGAAGTTTGGAGGGGAGAGAGGCTGAGGCCTGAAATTAATGCAGCACAAGGCATTCAGAGAGCAAAGGGGATGCTTACTATGGCCAGTCTGTCTGTTAACCATGATGTGACTTCACCTAATTGAAAACGTATTAATAACTCTGGGGGAATAAACAGGTTGCATTTAACTTTTTAGTTACATACAGTGTTGGCTGTGTATAACAAGACTCTTTTTTTATCTTTTACTTTTAGATTATATGTCATAAAATTAACAGGGATGATATGAGAAAGAGAGATGATGACATGTAAGACCACAACACCGCTAGCTGTTGTCCTTACCCTCCTGCCTATGTATGTATAATTTCCTTGCATTATGTGGCCATGATATATCCTAATGGGCAGAATTACATTGTCTTTATGGCTCGCACTCTACACTCATTGAATGTGGGCTGGATTGCTGTATTGAGGGTGCCTGAGTTCTCACTGTGCCAGTGTCATTGCCCTTATCTCTCTCGAATAATGAATATTGGTAATCACAATGGATTTTAAAGAGGAGTAGGTTTTAGTGCTGTTCTCTAAACATCACATATGACATTACATTTTAGCCAAGTAACAGCGAGTAGTAACTGACAGTAAATCAAAGCTGAATGCTAATATGTACCAAATGTATCAACTGTTCAGCCTGCACAAGTCCTGTATTGAATGTGCACCATACAATGCACACTTACTCACATCTTCTGCACCCATTCTGATACAACCGTCTACTGTGCATACGTGGCTGGACACAAAATAATTAATGTACATTTTATACATGTTTGGATTTAAAACAGTCCAACCCAGAAAGTCTCAGAACCACATCTTGGTCTGGCATGTTGTAGCATAATGGTGTTGTGTGGAATACTAGTCTGACAGTTCGGGTCCAAAGCACAGACTGTTGTTCTGGCCTTCAACTCTGTCCTCGGACATCAGCAGCTGTGTTGTGGCCAACCTGAAGGAGGGCGTTCAGTGGGCAAAGAGCCTAATGGGAGGGAACGGAAGCTAGCTAAAATTTGTTTACATGCTCAGTTTGTGTGTCTGTGTGTGTGAGCATATGTGTGTGAGACAGAGAGAAAGTCTTTGCTCGTGACTCGGTTCATAGCAGCTGTCCATTTGCTAGGCAGCCCTTGCTCAAAGCGGTGCCAAACACAGCGCATTCTCCTGCTCTGATTGGTGGAGAACTTGGCTGTGGGCATTCTGGGTGAGTTGTGGGGTGAAGGGGAGCGGATGGTTTTAACACTGCTACTGGACATGGTCATAGATATGGGCACGGTCTGGCATTCCCTGAAAGCAAGAGCCACGGCTTAGGCAAAAGCACAAGCTCCTAACATAGGCTACAAAAGACTAATTATAGAAGTTAATACATTTTATATGTATGGTTGAAAGATCTCAGGTTGCAAGAAAATTATTGTCTCTTATCCAACTGCTGGAAATATTTTTAATTATATGAAAAAATTGTTTTTGAACAGCAGTACATCATAATGTTTAGTGATCATGCACAGTATGCCGTGCCCTTGTATTAGTTTCAACTCAGTTGAAATAGTCTGATTGTCATAATGATTCTCAATGCCATATAATCATTATGTAAGGAACTTTCATCCAGTGCTTTTGAGCCAATTTACATCATTTTGAGCTTCAAATTGCACTGACCCTCTTCACAGAGTAGGTCACATTATAGAGTTCTCTTTTGATACCAGTAGGTTTTTCAGTAGATTATTTCTCTATGGGCTACTGCTGGGCAAATGTGTCATCATCATTATCCAGTACTACAGTAGATGAGACATATTATGCTGTGTTGCATACTGGGGTTGACAGGCTGATGTATCTATCTTGGCTTTAATCATCGCTAGTCACTTGGAGAAAACACCCTGAAAAACAAACAACAAACAGGCTTGAATATCCACTCCTTCCAAGAACATCACATTAAGCTACTGGCTACGCACTAATGTTTGTAGACATTTATCATTGCAGGTCAGCAATTACTATTGAGGAAACACTCAACTTTGTGCAAAATCTCTCAACAAAAATCAACATGCTTACTGCCACCTTTTTAGAAAGCTCATCCAATACACAACACATGTTCTGCTGAGCTTTAGTCTTATTCACTGTAGATTGCTCTCACTCATTGTGAGTTACTCTGGATAGGAGTATCAGCTAAATGCCTGAAATGTAAATTGTGTATATCTATGCACCACATCCTAATTGTTTTGAACAAACATAATAGCTGCCCTCTATTTTTTGTGCTGCCATCCTGGCCTTTTTGACATCACAAATGCATAAATAAAGACATGATTAATGAAGACATTTAAGGCAAAACTTGCTTACAGCCCTCTAGCTTTCATCACATCTTGAGCTTCTAAATGTTGTATAGCAGTGACTCAGAATAATCAGGATTTTTGAATGGAATTATCTTTGTTTACTTTTTGCTCTGGTTTGTCGATGAGTAACTGCTAGTGTGGATTGTTATTGAGCATCTTTTCAAGGTCCTAAAAAAAAGTCTGAATCAACTCCCCTGTGTTATCAGATATTCCACTAAATAGTTTTTATCATCTCTTTTGATCTTGAAAACATCAAACAGATAATATATGACATAAACCCCTCCATCCCACCCATGCCCATCTCTGCATGGTAACACTCATGAATGCAGTCTTCAGTCTTCCCCATATGTTAGCCTTTTAAGGCAGTACAGTAAAACTGGGGCTGGCCCATTTATCTCTGGCCATCTCCATGCACCTTAAACCAAGTTATCTTTCCCCATCAGGAGAAAACAGGCTGTTAAAACTCACAGGGGAGCCACTGCCTGTCGGCCGCAGCCCAGGCAATCAAAAAGAAGAATTCTAATGATGCCTGACAAAATTGTCAGACGATATCCTCCAGGGTGCAATGATACTTTACATTACAGTAGACGGATCGATTGGGAGGTTGACATGAGAGGCCTCTGCGGAGGGAGGGAGCTGGAGAGCCTGCAGCGTACTGCTCCGGGGGCTGTGCTGATTCCACTGTGAGGCGAAGTCCACCTGACCTCACAGGACTCATGTGGATGGACACTGTGCACACATGCACATTGCTTGCTTGTGTGTGTGGGTGTGCGCGTATGTGCTGTGCTTTTGTGCGCCTGTCTGCTAAGCGCCTATGTAGGTGTGTTAGTGTGCACACGTGCGCACGCTCCCTCCATCAATAATTGAATAATTGATGGGAACCCCTCCATCAATAACAGTTTCTTTACAGTAAGCCTTTAAACAGTGACGTCGCATAATTATTATGCTGTGTAAAGAAATTCAATCAGGAAACATTTTGTTTCTAAGTGGCCCACATCCCTGAGGAACCAGTTATCACAGACAACTGACAAGACCTGGGCGCCACAAAACTAGGTCATTAAAGTGGATTAATGCTGTAATTCAGAGAGACGAACACACAACACAACCCCACTAATGAACCCCTCCAGTCTCTCATCAAGCTTCCTGTGCTGTGGTTAATATTGTTTACACAAACCTCGGCTTTTTCTCTGTTCTGCACACTCTACATTACATTGGGAACAAGGAGCTTTCATGATAAGTCTTCAATACCATACAGAGTTCAACGGTACAGAGTTCAACGGTAGCTTGTGAACATATAATGTCAAATATGAGAAGCTTATCACAGTTGTGCATAAAGGATATCGGCTATGAAAAATGGTAGATCTCTAGAGGTTGGGTGATATACAGTACATAATAGATATATAATGGAATGGAATGCATCCAGATAAATGGTCCCTAATGTTTCCTTTCATTTTTGGAAGCCATTCACAAAATGATGGATCATTAAAGTGATCTAATGAGACACTGTTTACTTATAAGCATGCGTTAACTTTTTTCCCTCAAGCTTGATAGCTATTGCATTTGTAGATGTACAGTAAATCACCATAGAGGCAAGAGTGCAACACTAATGCCTGATTACTAAATTCTAAATCACAGAAAAACTTAGTGAGCCAAGATTTGCAGTATATCCCTGCACACATTAAAGGTACAAAAAAAAAATCTAAATTGGTCATTTATCTTGTTAAAGGCATGATGTTGGTCATTTATTTGTATTGTAGCCTAGTGATGGTGGCTCACTGGCAACCAGTATCTAACACCTGTGAAAGGGGTCAACTCTATACTAAGCTTCTGATGGATATCCATTTTCAGACACTGACAGAAGCCCTGACATCTACCATTTGTGGTGAGAGGGAGTCATGCTGACAGGCATGGGTGTAATCTTCTTAGATTTGAAGTATTAGATACCACAAATGATGACTGCAATAGAGAAACAGCAGATAGCACAAACACAGCTGGCACTAATTCAGTCTCTTGACGTAACACCTCTTAGGTGGGGAAATTGAACTTCCTACTCTTAAGAGGACAGAATAGCAGTCTGGAGAGTAGGCTAGTCTGGGTCCTCAACAAACCCCCTTCACTCTCCACAGCCCCTTTCTGGTGAGGAAGGAAACCAGAAGAAAACAATGTTAGTCTGTGATAGAAAACCATCAAATCCTTGGAGAGAGGTACTCATACAGCAGAAACAGTCGTCATAAGCAACACCAACTGGCCTCCAGTCCCTAGAGATGAAGCCACAAAACAGAGCTGAGCTTGGCAACTTCAACATACAGTAGTATATCTTAATGTTTTGTGATATAACAAACTTATTGTTTTGTTGTGATAGTTGTATAGTGTCCTTCTAAAACCACTATAGTTCTTTTTCATAGGGGATGTTGTTTTCATTTTGCTGCTATCTACTATGCACTCAATTCCCTTCTACATTCAGCTTTTTAATGCTTGCAGTTTTTTTGTGCACTATATGTGAGATTAAATACACTCAGCCTATAGAAGTAATAATGATCTCAGCTGTTGCAGTGTCCTGTGGTCTACTGTACTCTGCAGCCCTGTTTCAATAATGCTTAGATCACTTGACACTGGCCCACGCAAGCATCCCCACCAACCTATCACAGGTGAGTCTTAGCACCTGTGACTTTATAACGGAACAGAGCTTTCATCCCAAATGTGTCGATAAACTAATACATATGTGGATGCACAAAGCCGCTAGAAGTCTTGAAGCACTTAAGAGTAAAAATCAAAATAGCACATCGAGTAGAAATGGGATGAAGAAGAGCGCAGTAAATGCAGATCTTCTTCGTGCGGGGCACACACACACACACATGCCTCCTAAAGCAATGCAGAAAATCTAGGGTTACTTCACTGACATTATTTCCAAGAATCCTCACTGAAATGGCTTAAGACAATAGTCTCAGTCAGATCATAAAAATTTCTGAGAGCATCAGTGATATGACGGCGCAGAAACCACGTGTTTACGTAATGGAAAGCCAATCTTTCAATTTAACCCCTCCTCCCCGTCTATTTCTAACAGAGGTCCGATGCGAAGGGAAATTCATGCAAATATTTTTATACAAGCGCACCGTACTTTTGGAGATGCCAGTGGCGTTGTGGTGAGAAGGGTTGAGGAAAATCCCCCAAAAGGAAAGAAACACATACTCCAGGAATCACGGACAGACACCAAGAAAGCAAACCTGGCTTTAACAGAAACGTTGCAGTGGGGGGACTAAAAGAAATGCAAACTGAGGTTGTTGGAATTTGACCTCGCCAAACAAGCTGGTTTATACGAGAAACCAAGTGGACTTGATCCGGCAATGTGTTGTTTTGTTGGGGCTATCATTGCAGCAGTCTGTGCATAGGATGCATCCTCCCTTGGCTTTTGATGCTGTGCAGATCCACCCTCCTCTCCTCAGAGTGATGAACTAATAGGCAATGATTTTCTCCTCGGAAATCCACCGTGTTTCACTGTTTTCACGTTAGTTCTGTTTGTTTACTGGCTGCACGTCTCCTCCCGGTGCGACACATGCAATTTATAGAGTATATTTTCTATTATCGACTAGTTGAGGTGGCATCCTTTATACGCCAGAAGAAGAAAAAACACCTTAATTACGAAGTCTGACAGATAGTGAATATTTTGCCACGTGAATGAAAACGCATAGGACTTGGATATACCTATTTTTCTATGATACAATTGGTTGCCTTGTCCTGGAGAACTGATCCAATTGTGTTATTATGCAACCGCAAGGATCTCATCTATATCTGGGTGTTTAAGCCACTGGATTGCTCTTCGCCCAAATCAATGTGGTTTCTTTGGAACATTTTCAGCAAAGGAACGCATATGCTGCAGTGTCTTTGTGGCAAGAGTCTTAAGAAAAACAAGAATCCAAGTGGTAAGCTCATCACCATTATGCCTACTCCTCCGTTTCGCTGCGAACCGGTGTGTGTGTGTGTGTCTATGTGTGTGTGTGGATCTCTGTGTTATTCGTTTGTTTGTTGTAATGGTAATAGATCTGCAATCATATTTATGCAGCGAGTGGATGCAGAGGCGCTGGGAGGGGGGAACAACTTATCCTGTGCAGCTACTATCGGCGAGCCCAGGCTTGGGGACGCGCAGCGCACAGGCACACAAAAAGCCCCCCTGCATCACCGAGGCACCATGATCTCCTAACTTTTTAAATAGCGCGCAGATAGATGTTATTTCAATGTCTTCAGTGGCGAGAGGGATCAAGTCGAGGCACCGCTACTCGCTGATCTATTCTGTCCATCCAACGTGATCCCCCATAACCAGGTTTTCAGTTCTCGGGCTTACTGCAGCAGCATTCCCCCTCTGCAACACCACTTCTCGATTAAATGGGCTACACTCGCTGTGTTTTCAGCGAGCCAGCTGGAGGAGACAGACTATTCTTTCATGTCTGTCTTTAGGCTATCACAGGCCAGTATTCATCACACGGGCCTGGGAAAAGATGATTTTATGTTCACTTAGTTGATGTATTTTGTTTAACAGGCCAGTAGTATAGGTGTGAATGGGACATGTAGAAAAGGAATTGGGCTCTACTGCACTAATGCAAATCCTCCACTTGAGCAGTCGGCATCATTTCAGTCCAAACATTAGGCTTTTTTTTTTTTTTTGTAAAAGCGATGCAAGCTATAGTCTGCCTTCAGCATCATATCTACACCGCGCATTTGCAGCTATAAAACTGTGAAATATCGTAGAGCTTCAGAGAGCAAACAATGTTTATTTCAACAGGCTGTTGTAGGAATGAAAGAAAACCCCTGGGTGGACAGCATGTAGCCAGGCTACTTGTTACCTCGTGTTGTAGGTTTGAAGTTGATGTGCTCAGCAGCACTGTTTCTTTCCTCGACATTGCCACTGCAGTATAGTAGATCATCATAATACTGTAGCTTAGCTGTTTTGCCTTGCTGACACCGCAAGAAGCAAAGACAAAACATACCATCTACAAAGCTTAACATCTTGTCTAATTTGTGTAATGTGCTGTATTACCAGGATGCCCAGGCTGGCATTTCCAATAAAGATGAACAGTGTTGCCTTCTCTAAAGACGTAAAGGCTGGGGTGAAATAGCAGCTGATTGAGTGCTGCTCAGTGGAGAAGCCGCAGCAAAAACACCAACTTCCCCAAGTCCCGCTCCAGGGACAGTGTAACCAAATCGACACCATACAGCCAATCGATCAAAGCTGAGACGCACCATCAGATTTCTGCAATTTGAAGGCATGTGACTTTGATCCTGAGAGTAGCCCACATTTATCTTGTAGAGACACATCACTGAATTATTCTGAACTGTGGATGGTGTGCGTACAACATCGCCCGGGTTTGTGCTGAAGCAGCAGATAGAGCTTATAGTTGACTGGGATATGAAGTAGGCCAAGATGCAGACTGTGTCAGTGGGGTGCAACATACAACTCCTTAAAATGACTGAAAGATGCAGGTCACTAACAAAATGCTGAGCCTACTATGTCAAACACATTAGAGCATGCAACAGACTCGTTTCAGCTACCTTTCTCATAGTAATACAGTAATAGTAATACAGCAGGCTCTGTGTGGCCCTCCTGTTAGTGGAGGCAAAGACAGAAGCAGGCATTTCCGATATAGTGCTCACTAGGCCTGAGCCGCAAGAGCCTAGATTGAATATAGTGCTCCAGCTCCTAGCCTGTATTTTTAGTAACACAACATAACCGAGAGAGCAGCGAGAGACTTAGCCATCCCAACTGTATCAAGGAGATTTTCAGTCTTTGTCAACACAGAAACATCTGTGTAATGATACAGTGATGGTTAGTTGGATCTCTCTCCACACACAAAACTTATAGGCATACTTGCGTCGCTGATGCATCTGAAGAGTTTGAAAGTATCGGTTCTATAAGGGCCTTCTGCTCCAGCAGATGGCACTTGCTGTTTGCCTAGTGTGGGCTAATATTTGCCTGGCAGGGGCAAAATAGCTCTTTTGGTGCTGTGTGTGTACGTGTTTGCGTGTTAGTGTGAGGACGTGTGCGTGGATGGAGTGTGTGTGTATGGAGTGTGTGTGTATGTGTGTGTGATCATGTGGTTGTGTGTTTTCTCTTGTTGAAAGTGTTTGGTAAGCACAGATTTGTTTGTAGTCTACATGAAAACTGATTTCGTCAGGGACCAAAAACGAACCCAGACTTCTTAGCAGAGAGCTGACTTCTTAGCTCGATGAATGCTTCCATCATCAGTGATTTACAGGTTATTCTTGGGATTCTAGAACCTATATGCATGTGAACCTATAGTATATCTTTGAGCTTTGCTGCAGCTATAATATAAACAAAGTATTTGTAAAAATCTTACTTTTTACATATCTGTTTAGATGCAACCAGTTGTTTGCCCATTCCTCTTTCTTCATATCATTATCTTTCTGTGCACATTGAAAGCCTGTCTGTTTGCAAATAACTGCATCCCTTTGAATTGCCCTCACAGTATGCAATTCATCTGCCATGCAATACCTCATCTACAGAAAACAGGAGAAAAAGCAAGTGATGACATCAGTGTCAGTTGTTTTGATGGAGAAAAAAAGAGTAGATGGGTACAGAGTCAGTATATCTTGAAATAGACTACAAATCGGCATTGTTTAACTGGAAGCCAGATGCCAGAGAGCAGTGTTCCAGTGTAGCTTAATGGGTAGAGCATAGCACTGACATTACTTGGGTTACGGGTTCAGCTCCCTTTGGAGCCATCCACACTGGAAGACTAAGCTGTCACTATGCTTTACAAGGCTGTGGATAAGAGAAACCACCAAGAGATGTTCCATTCTGATGCATGTGAACATGTTGGGTCAAAGTTAGAGCGGGCAACGGAACTACTCACTTCCTTGGTGCGTAAGGCGATGTGCCATCGTGCAAACACTCCACATCCACTTCTAGTCCTGCTGCAAACACGCCTCCCCATTACCAAAGACTTACTAAGCCCTTAAAGTGGCTTACCAGTTAATTTTCTTATTCTATATTCTTTTAGCCATGTCAGTTTTTTCCAGCATGATCTTTTCAGAAGCTCGGGCTGCGTCACATCCTTGGTCGATTGCCCCGAGGGTTGGTGGTCTGGTAGATCTGGCATAGCTGGCCTCCCCTTAATGTTCACTCACATGTCTCAGCAAGGGTATATGTCTCTCCGAGTGAGCATACAACATGATTCATTAATTCAATTAAGTAATGAACTAGCTGAGATACATTTCACCCTGCAGCCTGCGTACTAGTACTGGGTGAATGAGTGACCGCATAGTTGTCATCATAAAACTTTGAGAAAGTCATTGAATGGTAGTTACAACTGAGATGAATGACAATGGCTTCTGATGAGGGCATTTGAAATGGTTGGTTTGAGTCGAGGGGTAGATGTGATCCATGTGGAGGGCAAGTAGCCAGGTTACTGTAAGAGCAGAAATACAGAGGGATGTGTGAAGTCAATAGGTGGCCTCCTCAGAGTAGTACAGCGGCAGCATACTGACAGCAGAATGACAGTACAGGTCACAGAATGCACAGGCGTCCACGTGATGACGGTTCATAGCGTATCAAGTGAAGCTCAACTCTATGGTGTGTGACAGAGCCAGGAGGCCGTGGCTCCGACGGTGCGATGCTATACTGCTCTTGTTTGCTGCTGAACTTCAAAGCAGTATTAACCCCTAACCCCCTTAGCTTGCATCACACCCATGCAGCTGCGACCCCAGATAATTCATACAAAGCTCATGTAACCGATCAGCAGTTTCGGGACTCGTCTGCTCCGGCACGGCCGCCTTAAGGCCACAACCTTGGAATGGCGCTGAATACTGAGAGCTCTGAAAATTAAAATGTTTTGATTTGCGGCTCGCAAAATCTGTGGATGGAAATTGAGTATAGACATAAATAAACACAAGGCACAAGTTTGGACAGTGCCAACAATTTCTGTAAAAGTCATTTATTTAGATGGCCTACATTGCTATGAATTATAAGTGACAGATACTTGACTAGATGGTAAATACTTTGTAAGAACAGCAACTGCCTTTGTTTCAGCATATTGAATGGCACTTTAATAAGGTGTATATTGTTATGCCTACATGTTTTTGGCTGTCATATCAGGTTTATGAATCTATGAGTGTAAAATATTCTTTTCACCGTGAACTGCTCTTTGCTGAGCACAGTATGAGGAGACTTCCATAGTGTAATCTGAAATTACATGTGCATTTTAATAACCAGATTCTGCTGATGGTGTCCTTTCTCCATGCAATTCTCACCTCAGAGCAAGAGCAATATAGGCCTATCTCAAATTCTGCTCTTTGCAAATCACGCCTGTTAGAGGAGAAAAGGGGCAGGTTTTTTTTTTATATTGTTATAACATGGTTAATTCATTTGTGACACACACCCACGCCAGTTTAATTTGTGGCAACAGAGAAAAAAGCCAGGCACCAACCACAAGCATAATTAAAGGGGTTGGATAAGATTCAAACAAGAACTCCTACAATTAGAAGAACAACAGTGTTGACTAAAAATAACCTCCTCTAACCACCAATGGCATGTTGCTAGGTTTCATACAAAAATTTGCAGTAAGTTTGTAATTGGCCAAACTGCAGTAGCTTTCCTGATAATAATGTTTTGTCGGCACTGAAACGCTACAGATTATCTGATACATTCAAAGCAATAAAAGAGGCTGCGTAGGTGACAGTACCAGCAAGTGCTCACACATTTAGCAAGGTAGATTCTAAAAGCAGTGCTAGTTATACTGATGAACTCACAACACAATGAAGACAGAGACAGAGGATAAAAGTGTGACAGCAATGTGAAGCGTGAAGTATTCTGAACTTCGTTGTAGGTTTCACTGACTGACTAAGGTTTTTTTTCTTATACTGTACCTCCTGTTATGCTATTGTGATTGGCTGGATGGAGGGACGAAGCTGCATGTCTCTGCAGTGGGTATGGCACAGGTCAACAAGAAAAACTGTTTCCCTCTGATCTCACTGGACATGATAATGGCAGGCAGCGACATCATCAGTTTTCACAGTGAATTAATTGTGGGTTGTCTCTGTCCTGCTCTTGAGAAATATGACCTGCAGGGGTGATGAGATTCAAGTTCCTGGCTGCCATTCCACCTCCCTCGGAGAGACAATCAAGTTTACATACAAATCAGCGCAGAAGAGAGGGTAAATGGAGAGAGAGCAAGATGGAGGAGGGGTTAGATAGATAGATAGATAGATAGAGAGAGAGGGACAGAGAGAGAGAGAGAGAGAGAGAGAAAGAGAGAGAGAGAGGTGGGCTATAGGAGGGCAAATTACAAAAAATCAGAATATACATGAAGCTTCCCTCAGCTGCCTCTGGATGCGGCTGTATGCAGCAGTGTGTGGAGAGGTGAGAGCAAAGATGGCCCATGCTGTCCTGGCTGCTTGCCCCCAAGGGTGACTCTGGCCACGGGACCTGTGGTGGACGGTTTCACGGGCCGCTCAGGGAGCTGCTCTCTGTCCCCTCAAGGTTAGGCCTGATGGGACTTGGCTTGAAGGGGAAACAGGATGAAACGGTTTACGTTCTTTCAGAGGTCCTGAGCACCTTTTGTTTTCTGATGCTCTGATGTTTTCCGTTTATAATGATTTAGGTGTGTGTGAGTATGATACAGTATGCATTAAAACTTCCATTGTGTCATTACCCCTCGCTCTGTTGCTCGGCCTGTAAATATTAGCTTTAATGCATGTCCCATACACAACAATAGCACCTCATTTGGAGTTAGCACCCGATCTGCTGAACATACATAATGTAATCTACCCCTCCTGGAAGTGGACACCACCGGGTCATGTCATATGAATGCAAAGTAGTTATGTCCTACTGTCCTTTTTCAGCACTGATTTATTACCAGCATTGTTATTCTAGATTTAAATGTACATAACACAGCGGCCCTAAATGCCCTCCTGAAGAATAGGATTCAGTTGTAGCAGAGCATAGACCGAATATTGTCATTTGTCATCTTGTTTTGGAAATTGAACCGATCTGTTTGGCCTTCAAAGCAAACTTACCTCCTTTGATCAACTTTCTGTCAGCTCATGGGTCAATATTAGCTTGCATATCAGATGATAAAACAGTGAAGTTGTCAGTCTTTCCACATGGCTCTAATGCACTGATGATAGGTTTGTGTTTTTAGTAAATGGCATAAGGCTACCTTCACTTTTTAACTTGCAGTGAATAGACTGAAGACATTAGCGAGCAGCTTTTCTTTTTGAATGCAGCCTGATAATGGCTTTTAAAGGTTGGATCTAGCTGATTGCTGCTGGAGAGATCATGGCTAGTCCGCCTAAAGCAGCTTTCATTTACTAAAAACAATGTATGAAACATCTCATGCAGCAAAGATGACATTCTCGAATTTTGTTTATCTTTGTTTCTACTGAGGATGTTGGTGTGGAAGAACAATATTCGTTTTCTGCTAATTAGATGTGTTAAAGCTCTCTTCATTCATACCTGTTTTCTCTATTGCAGCCTTATTCAATGCCAAATAAATTTCCTCAGAATGAACTGCAGGTGAAATGCAAGTGAGGAGAGATTAGTTGATTGTTTTGCGATTTGAGTCATAGATACAGTTATTGTGAGGAGGAGTATCATGCGGCTGAATGTGCATTACAGTGTTTACTGTGATGTGCTGATTTAGTTGGTGAAATGAGACAGTTGAGTAGGACTTTTTTTATTTTATAGCAGCCCTTCTACACAGTATTAAGCATATTCGAAGAAATCACATTGAGGAACCCCTTAGAACAAATGCTCACAAGAATTTTGCACCTTTTCCTTATCAGAATGTATTGTTTCTTTGGCCATTTTGAAATATGTTCAACACAGAGGGATGAAATTGGCCATTTGTGGAAAGACACTGACATGATCCTGTCAGATTTGAATGAATAACTCGATGACTCCTGTGTGCAAGATCACACACCGATTGAGACGGTGCCATAAATTGATTCTTAATGGTCAGTTTTATGAAGTTTTATCAGTTTTATTTCTTGTCCTCATTAGTTTTAAGTCATTTAAGGTCACTGAAAAAGCTGTTTGGGCCCATCAATGACCAGTTGACCATGTTCTGTAAACGTGATACTCAGATCAATTTCTAATCTCAAGACACCAGCGCTTAAATTGACTTTAAACAGGAACGCCTGTATCTTTGTACTGGAGGAAAGAGAGACTTAGTGCTCGACTTAGATGTTATTAGAAATAACGTAGAGGTCGCTGTCTGGAGGTCTCTGAAGTTACCTTGCCAATTTTTTTCATGCACCTCTTAACCATATGCTAACTCTGGGCTTACACTGACCTTTAGGAATGTCACAAACAAAAAATAAATTCCACACAGCAAGATATTTCCATATGCCCATTGCTTTAAATCAGGTATAAATGTTAGGGAGGAATTTTGGGGCCCTGACATCTGAAACATTTTTTATACTTTTTTCTTTTATACTATTTTTTGTTTTTCTTAAATGAAGAGTCACAAAATGTTTCCCTAAGCATATCATGACTTTATGATCAACACCCAAAGTAGTTTGAAGGTCTTCGAAAATATTTGAACATATTTTTTTGTGTTACTCTCAGTGCCCCCCCAACACACACACACACACACACACACACTCACGATCATTGGAGATGAGCCTTAACCTGACCTGCTTACATATAATATTTATAATTTTATAATGTCTCAATATACTTCTTTTTCCCACCAATAATCCTATTTTTTTTTAACTTGAGGAACAAGTTTGAAGTTGAAGTTCCTTTTTCTTTAAGTTTAATAGATACATTTCAAGGACTCCCTGATTCCATTGACCTCAATAGTTTATACCTGGCTTTACCCAGGCTAGGCACAATTCTGATCACTCTCCTATTTTTTTTTTCCTGTGAAACACCAGGAAATTGAGGCACATCTCAAAATAGACGCTGCAGCAGGATAATATAGCCTCTGCTTTTCCCCACTTGGTTTTTCTGCCCCGTGTCTTATGGAAGCTCCATAAATCATTTCATAATTTGGCTCATCCTCTGCCCTCAATAGTGGGATCTATGTGACATATCTCCCACTTCTGTGAGTGTGGAGGTGTGGTGTTGTGTGAGGAGCAGGGGTGTAACGCGGCTCTAAGTAGGTTCCCTCTGACACATGACACATCTTACCGCTCGCTACTTCCAGGACCCCAGAGGACTGGTCACATGACAGCCGCCGTGGAGCTGCGGTGATTTTCTGTGCCGGCCTGATGCACCACGCACTGATTTACAACAAACTGATGAGCTGATGAGAGAGAGGGACAGAGAGAGAGAGAGAGAGAGAGAGAGAGAGAGAGAGAGCAATAGAGAAGAATGCAAATACAACTCTCCGAGACTTTGATTTTTATTGATTCAGGGGAGCAGAAGTTTGAACAGTGTTAAAGCTGGGTTGACACAGTGCAGTGCGCTGCTTGAAGTTCATCATCATTACCAAGCTGCATGCTGAGGTGTCAGGAAATGCTTCTGTGTCCGGTCGCTGTTAATACTGTGGAAGTGGATTCTATGAGGGAGGCTTTAATGGGTGTGTCAGGGGCTTTTCTCTCTAGGGGGCTTTAGTTCGGAGGCTTGGTTGCTATGACAGCCCAGTGCAGTGTTGTCACAATACCAGAATTTTGATACCAATAACAAGTTTAATATCTAAATGTTCAATACTACTACGATACCACAGCAAAGAAAACACTTCACATGACATGGACAGCTTTGTAACAGCTTTTGTTTGGGTTTTGATACACTTCGATGTGCGTCTTTGTTGACTGTATTGCTGCGTTCACATCTTAATGCTCCGCTGGTGTGACGGAAGCCAGACTGGAAACCATTCATTCCAATGGAGGGTCTTTTTTAATTAGAGCTCGGCTCGGCTGGCCAAAGGATGACAGATATTTTCCAAAATCTGCGTTGTTAATGCAGCATCATAATAGCTGGAAGTGACAAAAAGATAACTTTAACCACTGGTTTATGGCATAGCAAATTGTGAACAAAAAGTCAATGAGATATATAAGCCAACAAAAATATTTTTAATCTGTTTTCTTAATGAAAAGTTTGTTACGACCGTATTTGTTGTTAGTGATGATGTTATAGTTTTTGGCCATTCTCATTTTCAAAAAAAGCAGGAATAAAATGTTTTCTATCTGGAATGAAGGTGGTTTTCCCATTAATTCTGACATACGTGGTCAACTTTCAGTTCAGGTCAACATTCAGTTCATGCATTCAACATGAAAGAGAAATTTTGCTTGAGCTCCGTGACTTCCATCAGTTGTTCTGGGGTCTCAGAACCAGTCAACCAGTTTAGGTGGACTGGGATTCATTTCAAGACTTGTTTGACACTGTTGCCATGTTTTCAGCTGTTAGACTGCTGCAGTTCACTGTCTGGCTACTCCGATCCCAATCTGCAGACATACGCCCTCTGGAGGTGACGCTGAAATGGAATTTCAGCTTGCAGAAAATATCTGGTGAAAGTTTTAAATGTTTATAAAATCCACTACTGAATTCAATCTTTTATAGTGGTATTTAAATAAAAAAAAAAAAAGTAGTATTGAAATTTCGGTAGTCTATTGTCCGTGCTTTGTGCCCACGCTGCTTTAAAGATTTAATTCTCATCCTTGTGTGAGGCTCAGGCTTACTTAGGTCTGTTCAGACATCCAGTGTTGACTGTTGAAAGAGGCAATTTGGCTGATTGCAGAGCAGTGGGCCCTCTCCCCAGCCGTACTCCTTCCCCTTTCATTCAGCGGCAGTAACACTGTTCACTCTAACTTCTCTACTCTGAGGAAAATAACGTAGCGGACCCCCTATCACTGATTTCTCACCTGTTAAATAATCCCCTCACCAGCTGACATTTCCTCTACAGAATGATGACTGACGTGATTATAGTGGGGATGTTTTTTTAAAGGGAGGCTGTAGAGTCAGTTCTGGCTGGATGGAAGTCTGGAGTGGTGTAATTTGACTCAGACAAGTCAACATAACGGCGTAAAAAAAAAAAAAAGGTCTGGAGCGTCTTGACTGTATTGAACGTGTCTGTCTATGCATCCCGAGGTCGCAGGGTCTCTCTCTCTCTCTCTCTCTCTCTCACGCACGCACGTGCACACACACACACACACACACTCTGTCTTTCTCCTGACCTCCTGGGCTTTCTCATCGCATCGTTTCTGTTCTTCGCTTCTGCCCCAAGGCTCATGTGCCGCTGCAGAGCCACACACCTCAATCTGCTTCTTTTGGGTTGAGGTCTCTCTTCTCCTCTCCTCTCCTCTCCTCTCCTCTCCTTTCTTCCTTCTCCTTTCTTTTGCTATCTTCTCCAATCCTCTCCCAGATCTGGATCCAGCCCAAAGTGATGTTGTTTGGGCTTTAGTGGAGTGTTGCTTTTGTAGAACTTGCAGGAATATGTGTATTACTCCCAACACAGTCACATTTATTCATGCTTCTGTTGAAAAAAAAAAAAAAGTAATGCGCGACAATAATATCTCAGCAGTTTCAAATGTTATCTTGGGGTTATTTCCTATGCCCAGTGGCTCATCAAAACCCAATTTGGGCTTTTTGAATCATTTAGATTTCATGAGCCTATGAAATAATTACTATCTATATTTAGATCTTACTGTAGTGCTAATCTATCTATCATTTGAATTTGAAAGTTTTTATGTGTGGACTGGAATCTGTGGACATCAGGACGTTAGTGGAAGAGTGGTGCTGTTAGAGCTGTATAAACATACCTGACTCAGAAGATAATAGCCCAACTAATCTCAGGCAAATAACAAAAAATATACTTCAATCTGCCAAAAAACTTACGAATTAGCCTCTTTGAGATGAGTCTGGAATCGTAAACAATCTGCCCAGTTGTGAGAACATGATGCACAGCTGGTGCACAAGACAGAGCAGTTGGCAAAGCTTCATGCTTGATAGCACTTGATAGAAACACAAAATTAAAAAAAACAAGCAGAGAGAATTTGTGCAGACGATATGAAATAAACCCAAAGAAATAAACAAAGCAAAAAATGAAGATGAGAAACAACTGAATTGGATCGCAGAAATGAAATAATAGCAAAACACAACAGGAGAGAAGAGGATGAAGTTAGCATTTGCGGCGATCGTTCATTTCCCATATTTTGAAGCTTGTGACACGGACAAACTTTGCACCTCAAACATCATCATACATTTTCTGATACAGCCTGTTGATATTTTACCTGTCACAACAAGACTGCTCTGAAGCGTCGCTCCATCCACTGTTGGACCCAGCAGCTGAAGGGTTAAAGGGCTGACGGAGTGCGCTGAGTGAGTGAGTCCATGAATTATCGGTAATATTGTTTCCAGGCCATCATGTCGGATCGGGAAATGATACAATCGCATTAGCATGCGGCCGGTGCTGCGACAGAGAGGGCCGGGTCATGTTCCCCATGGCTCTGACCACACAGGAATGAAGCCTTTATCAAGCACATCACATGGGACATACTGGGTTGTGTGTGTTAGTGAGCGACTGACAGAGACAGTGTGTGTTAGTCCAGGCAATAAAGCCAGAGGCACACTGCTGAAGCTTACTACTGTGCTGCTTTGCAAGGAAATTAGTACAATTTGAAGAAAATACTGTACAAGGTCAGCTGGTCTGTATCTTACAGTGTTTTTCCTTGGCTGCATTTTTCATGATTGGATCATGATTGATTGATATAACTTCATGACTCACTGTAGGCCTATAGCCCATCTACTGTTGCCCATTGCCTGACTGCTCTCTACTGTCTGAATAACGTGAACACAGAGATACTCCGTCTCTTGTTCTCTCTTCTTCTTTCTCTCTCTCTGTCTCTCCAGCCCCTCCTATACCCTTTTCCCCTCTTCTACTCTTCTCACATTCAACATTTCCATTTACGTACATCCTTACCAGCACTCACAAAGTCCTCTTTTTCACCCTTTTTCTCTTTCTGCCATCCATTCTTTCTCTTTATTTCACACACGCAGGCACGTAGGCACACATCCATTCTCTTTCTTACTCTTTCTCTGTCTCTATCACTCTCTCGTTCTCCATTCGGGGGTCTGTTCTGTGCAGTGCTGGAGGTTGTGTGGTGGCTACGGTATGCTGTGTAGATTTTTGCTGCAGTGCAGCAGGCAGTATTGTACTGCTGCCTCTCTCTCTCTCTCTCTCTCTCTCTCTCTCTCTCTCTCTCTCTCTCTGTCTCTCTCTCTCTGTCTCTCTCTTCTCTGTCTCCCTCTGTATGTATGTTTTTTTGTGTACGTTGTTTGGGAACTGTGGAACACTTCCAGACAGTTTTGTTGTTAAAAAAAAAAAAAAAAAAAAAAAAAAAATGGCATTAGCCCCAGCGCTTCCGTCTCATCCATCACGCCCGGCAAACCCAGCACTTTGTTGCCTTCCATTTTTGCTTGGGCACTTACACAGCTTTGTCAACATTTTTATGATGACCTTTTGGAAGTTCTTATTTTCGTACTTATTTTCGCCCCTTCCACATCCCCTTCTTAAACCTGAATTGCCACAGTTTCAGCTGCCCCCCCTTGATTCAGAGAGAGAGAGAGAGAGAGAGAGAGAGAGAGAGAAAGAGAGAGAGAGTGTGGCGGCAGTGACTAAGTTACTTGTATCTAGTGGTGAGTGCCTGGCTGCTTCAGCAGAAAGGTCAGCTGTTTTGAGCTAAACACAACAGGCTGCAGACATTAAGGCACTCAGGTACAACATGTCTGGGACCAGACAGCTACAGCACCATGGGACAGAGCGCTAGGCCAAACAATTCCTTACAAAACAACATCTAGCGAAACTCACCAGCCAAAGATCTTATTCAGGAACCCCTTGCTTCTGTTTTGGTCCCAAGGAACAGTCTCACTTGCTGTCACATGCCATACAGACAGTTTATAAGCTGCCAATTCACCAGCACCACTTAGCTGTGACATAACAGCACTTGACATTTCTGGAAGGCTATCTCCAGCCAGTAGAGAAAGTGTCAGCGCTATCTGGGGGATTTTATCTGCATGTTTGAGGGTTCTGGTGGGGACATGGAGGTGGGGTCTGTACAAGTGGGCGACAGGCACGGTGGGTGTGTGTGTGTGTGTGTGTGTGTGAGAGAGTGTGTGTGTGCGCGTCCGTGCACTTGTGAATGGGTTAAAAGGCCGTGGTGAGATGTGTGGGATGTCTGGCCATGGGGCACAGAAACCTTAGCGATATTACTAAATATTACATACTGTATATACATATATATTCTATATTCAGTCTATCTTTATAGCTCATTGGAAAACATCAAGCTAGATCCAACAGCTATGGAGACAACATCGTTTGTTAAGATCATGGAGCGGCGTTTATGCAAGGCGTTGAAGGCTGAGGGAGCACATGGTAAGTCTCAACAGACGGCTCAGCAAACTTCCGGATGAGAGTCTAACATAATGAAACAGCTGCTATACTTGTTGCCCTTTTCAGATGGTATATAGGTCTACCTTTCAGGTGTAAAGAAACTTATTTGTTTAGGCATGGCAGGTGAAATATTGGACGCATACTGAGTGTGCGTGTGTGTGTGTCATTCCATATTAAATCCCTGGAATGCTTGTACAGTATAAAAAAACAAGGACTTTATTGATTTACGCTGAGCCTGATTGATGAATTGACAGTCTGCTAGATATGAAAGAAGCACGAGGAGATGATGTGAACTTCATATGAGCAGGGAAAATCTTATTGATGCAGTCTGCTTCCACACCAATAAAACTAATCACTGCATTGCAGATGATCAAACCTGAAGGTCACACTTTGTAGTGTGTGTGTGTGTGTGTGTGTGTGTGTGTGTGTGCGGTTCAGTGTAAAGTATTTTTTATACAGGAGCGTGGCAGAGAGGGGGGGGGGGGGGGGGGGGTGATTTCATTATGTATGTAATGAGTTTATTTTTTATTATTTGTCCTGCATAAAATATGAACCTGTGGAGAAGAAATAATGAAGCCCAGTGGATAGATCCATGTCGTTTGGCTCTACAGTGATACCAAACTCTCTTCTATTCTATTGTGTTCTATTGTATTCTATTCTAGTTGATGTATTACAATATTGCAGTTCTAGGGCCTTAGTAATTTTTCCCACTCATGCTCTCCTGTTTTTGCTGGTTGCTGACACACACACATACACACACACACACACACACACACACACATGCACTGGTGCTGGAATGCACAGATAAGCAGGCAGCAATCTCTTTTGTCTCCGCTGCCTCTTCATGTATGTGATCCACCAGGACCCTGACCTGTCACCCATAGTCTTGGATACACACTTTAACACAACATCTCCACACACGAAGAAACCACTCGCAACAGAGTGAGAACAAAAGCAGGAACCCAGAGACATAATAGCTGTGGTTTACTTTGTTCATTCTTGAACATTGAGAGTCAGCTTCAACATACACATTCAGACCTCACATGTCTTTACACAAATCGACATACAGCAAGAAAATACAATCATGCCAATCATGTTCGCGGAGCATCCTGACAAGTGGACAAACATGAGTTAGTTTGCTGTCACGCCTTGTCGTCTTACCTAACGCGAGAGAAATGAACGCCTAATGTCTTTGTCGACGCTGACAGTGGGAAGTTTGTCACCTGAATTGGTCAACACTGTTCCCTCGCTGCCATTGTTACTCCTGTCCCGAACATGTCGCGCTTTGTTGGAAAATGTCATCTTCAAAAAGCAAGTAGTAGATATTGGATTGATCTCTAAGGCATGTGAGAAATGCTATAATATCCACCAATTAGGATCCCATGGTCGGGGTCACTTGGGAGTAAGACTGTGGCTGCTCGCCGTGACTCCGCTGCCTGTCCTGCAGCCACGCAGGCGCCAGAGGAGCCGAAAGAAGAAAGGAGGTTGGAGAAAGTGGGGCAGATAGTTAAGATGGTTTAGCAAGCGTAGGCTCGGCCACTGTGGCGCTACTGTAGGGATAAACAGAGCGCTTTTGTGAGAAACTCCTCAGTGAAATGGATGTTTTTCCCCGCCGCACCATTATTCATGCAAGGGTTTGTATGGCGCTTTAATGATGGTCCCTGAGCCTGTAGCAACCTCGCTACACCAGGACTGTTTTGCAGTGCGCATGTGCGTCTGAACACAGTATATACACCGGGAGAGAGAAAGAGAGAGGACTGTCCAAGGTGTTTTACAGTACCTTGCTCTGGCAACAGCCAAGGCCGCTGGCTTAAGCTGTGTGAAAGTGAAATCCCTTTTTGCTGAGTAATTATCCTCTTTGACAACCTCTCAGACCTCAGCTTAACGTGTTGCTCCTTCGCTCCGTCATTCCCTCCATTCCTCACCGGCGCCCTCAATGGGCCCGGCCAGCACAGTATTGTTTTAATGTGTTTCATGACTAATTGATGGAGATTTTTTTTTACATGATTTATGACCAGTGTGCTGACTGATCACTTTTATTAATGGCTGAAATATAAAAGAGCTCAGGGAAAAAGGGGCCGCCTGGAAGAATAGATTTTTTTTTTTTCATCCCAAACATTTTCTCAACAGCATGACTTTGCTGCAGGACCCTAAACGCAGGGGAAGAAAGGGAAAGTGTGAAGTATAACATGAATACCACCACTAGCTTTGACCAAGTCACTTATGGTCACTAAAGTTTTACATTGTCTTCAGATCTTTTGTTAACCTTAAATAAAATAGTTCTCCAATGTACTTACAGTTTATGGACCATTCCATTGAGTATGTGTATATCTGGTGTCAGGATGTTTATGGCATAACAGAGAAACAAATCAAAACCATCAGTCCTTCCTAGTATTTCTCCTTGTGCACATTGTAATTGATGACCACTTAGTGGTCTGGTGCAGACTCTCCTATGTCCTGTGGAAAACAGAATATAACATTACAGTGCCAACCTGTTCGTCTGACCTCCCCATGCTATTCATCTCTCTGATATAACCTACTCACTATGTGCAAGGAGATCAATAGGGTAGCAACCATTCAGTTAACCACTCGCAGCGAAGGGATACTAGAATACTCTACACTGCTATAAATTTCATACTACTCTATATACTGATTTGGAAGTTAAAATTACCTCAAATTGTATTTTCATGTGGAATGGTGGGTTATCTGAATGTAAGTCCTAGTCTACTGACAGTGAGGTGAGACGGAGAATAATGAATGGTGAGATTTGAGTGAACTATTTCTTTAAGGGTGAAATAACAATGAATAACCATTTTCACACTGTGTATATTAAGAGTGCTAAATTTAGTGATGGAGTGGAGGGGAAAGAGCAGGTAGGCGTTTAGTTTTGTCAGGAGAGACAGAGGAGGCTGCTTTTTTTGGGAGGGAAAGGAGTGTGGAGAGAGAGCTGGAAAGAGGAAAGGTGAATAGTGTCTCGCTGCTGCTGCTGCTGTTGAGAATCACATGATAGACTGACAGGGAGAGGAGTTCTTTGTTAAACGCTGAAGATCATTGAAGCAAAGAGTCAAATTTTTTTGCCAGAGTATCTTCACAGCTCAGAGGGCTCACAGCCCTGGAAGTGCGAGGCGAGAGATGTGTGTAAGCCCTGCCATTGATATAGTGTAGGGGGAGCGGCACTATTACCTGTGCACTGTTCAAACCCTTCATTATGAAGTGCCGTGTCCTCTCCTACATTACTGGCATAGGCCGGTGATGGATACACCACAGGGAAAAGCAATCATTTGTGAGATGTCAGAGCATATGAATGGCTCTGCAGGTAAATTGAAGTTGTCAGAGGATGTTTTTTTGAACTTCTCAGAGCTGACAAAAACTCTGTGCTCAAGATAGTAATAATTTCACCTTGCATTGCATTATGTGACACGAAAGGTCACGTGTTAGTGATTGATGCAGTCGTATGGGATCATGTTGGGTCTGTCAGGCCAAGGTCCGCATTACTGTTCTCATTGGCTCAGCCATTTTTCTTTAAGCTGAAAGAACAGAGCAGGTCAGAAGACATAGACTGGTCAAGAGTGATGTAATTTTTCGGCCCAAATAGGGGATTCTGGATTCCGTCCTTCTTTAACATAAGGTGAAAGTCCATAGGAATGACCTGAGTGCCTCTATTTTCCTTTACAGGTTCCTCTATATTTTTCTCTGTTTGTTAAGGTGATTGAATTCTGGTGGGTTTTGAAACAGAGTGGAGTGGTTGCAATTTGGTCAAAGCATATTGTAAGTGCTCCGCTCCCACTCCGCTCTGGGTCTTCTTCACTCCGCTCCCCACTCATATGAGAGAAAACTCGCTCTGCATCCATACATAGTAAAATCCTCACTCCGCTCTTCTCCTGTCAGAGACAGTGTATGCCACCAAGCCGATCATGTTGAAAACCTTTTCAGTCAGTAGAACAATTAGAAAAAATGGCCCAGCCACATATTTCTTTGGCCCACTCAAGATTGGAGTCCTGGCACCGCTACTCGTTCTAGATAACATGCTTTTGGAGCCATGGATTTTTATTGGGTTTTGCATTTACTCCTTATTACTCTGAGCTTATTCTTTGGTTTTAATCTGCTTTGTACTCATTGTGTAGTGGTGAGCTTTATTGGCATCTCCTTTTCAATGACATTTAGTCTCTCTAATCAACTCCTGTGATTGGTTGATCTGACAGTTGTATCTGTCCCCCCAGGGGACACCTGTCTGTCTTCCTGTCACTATCAAAGACTCAAGAGAAGAATCAGAGCAGGGCCTCTACATGCTTTCTTCACCCCATGTATCAGCTGTGTTATTACTAGGCCAAATGTCAATGACAAATACACTGTAGATATAGTCATCCGTTCAACTAACTTTCACCTGGTTTTCCTGCTTACCTATGTGTAAGCTCTGAAATGTGATGTATTCACAGTTGACTGCAGCATTGAGTATTTGAGCTCCAGCAGCAGTCCATATGGACAGACTTTGAGTCTGAAGATTGCTGAGAGGTTTGCTCGCCGTTTAAGTCAACTCGCCAACAGTCTAATCCTCCACAGCCTCCGAGGTGGGCTGGCTCCTTATCTTCCTCTTATCTGTTTGTGGTGCACTTTATTTCTTTTTCCTCCTCCTCCGCTGTATCACTTTTCCCTGTGAGGGCAACATTGGCTCCCCTAGACCTGCTCCAAAGTGACCCGTCAGTAAAATCTGATCCTTTTAGACTGAACAGGACTGGTCTTTTCTGTGCCAAAGAGTCCTGTTGATGGGGCCAAACGTCCTCCCGGTGCCCTCCAACTGACCACGGCAGCAAGAAAAGGTCTCCTAATATCGCCAACGTAATTCTAGATTCTGTCGACACTGACAAAGAAGGGTGCGACAGCTGAGGGGTTCATCCATTTCCCGTTAACCAAATCAGCGATCTTTTTGAGCAGTGCGAATAGAGTTGGAATAGCAATGTTTGACTACCATGGATCAATGCGAGCAGGAGCAAAATATCTCAGATCTGAGGCTTTATAATAGAATGAGCATCGACAGGGAAGCAGAGCCTGGGCCACTGGTGAAACTCCTGGATCAGGAAAAATGGAAAGTCATCACATTATGTCCCAGACAGACGGCCTGTTGATGAGAGATAAAGGTTCTGCACAAGACAAATATCCCACGCATTGCTTTCCTGTCGCTTTAGCGGAACACTGTGGAGAATTGTTTCACAGCGATATCACAGGTGAAATGGACTGTCTGGCAGCTTGAGTGGTGTATGGTCTGAAAATGACTGAGGAACATGCAGGTTCATCAAGTTTCTCTGACACACCGCGCGCGCCTTCTCTACAATTACAACAATGAAGTGCTCCATCATCATTAATCCAATCGAATCTCATTTTGTTGGGGTAATGTAGCTTGGGTTGTACTTTTTTTTTCACCAGTGTGGGTTTTTCATTCTAAGTAATGTTTTGTTTTTTTGTGCTTTTTTATATTATTCCAGTTTGGTGTGAATTTCTGTCAGTGTCTGTCAGGGCCTAAATGTCAGAACAAAAGCTCCATGCAACACCGCTATGCAAAAAACCCCCCACCAGTTTATTGGTTAAGCTTTCGGCTTTTGGTTAAGCTTACACCTCCTCTTGGGAATCTATCATTTCATGTTTCACCTGTTCTGATGAAGGTCTTGTACCAAAAGCTTAAGTTTTTGTTCTGACATTTTGAGATTTTTTCCTCTATTGTACCCATGCTACATTTTTTGGTGTGCAGATTCCCCCCTTTTTGCAATTGTTAGTGTTGACCTAAAAGTGAGCGCTAACTCTATTACTGCAATTTTCTGAAAAATAGATATCAAAGAAAATTTCTCATCATGAAAATCATTAGAACATAGATAATGTGCAGTTTACTTTTTCTTTAATGTCATTACAGACGATACTCTTGGTTTATACAGACTGACCCAGTGTCTGAGGGCTTGGTGTCCCTGTGTCTGAGGCGCACCCGTGCACATGGGTCCTGGGTAAATCCAGTTGTCAGATTTACTGATTCGCACCGGCCCTTATTTGATTACCCCATTGATGCGAGAGTTGGCAGCAATGTTGATGGTGAGGAAAGGTAAGAGTAACTGACAAGGACGCTCAGTGAAGTGCCAAGGTCCTTCTGTCATACACACCCCACACCGCGCCGCTCCTTGCTGCTGAGCTCTTCAGAAAACTGCCTCCTCACACTCTCTGTCTTAATGTGTGTTTTGAGGTGATCTTATTAGAGGTGCCGGGATATAAATAGATTGAGGAACGGGCCGCTAAACACCATTCGTTGGAGATTGAAAGCGTAGGAGAAAGCGGGTGACGGGACACCTTAGGGTTAATGGTATTGTGGTAAAACTACAGCATAAGCAAAAAAAGGAGCCACCAGTGCGCCGAGATGCCAAATGTGCATGTTCCTAATTGACAGGTAGATTCACTGAAGCCCTTTTTAATGTCATGAGTGAAACACTTTTGCGCTCGGTGCAAAATAGAAACCATACAAAATGGATGATGAAGTAAATTTATGACTTTGTCCTTTGAGTGCTGTCAGAATCCCGTCATGACTCTTCCTTCTCTCATAGGTGTGTCAGCTGCTGTCACATCACATTCACCAGTATTGACTGAGCTCACAAAGTGAAGTTGTTTAATTCAATGACACAAACACAAGGTCTTGTATTCCAGATGTGAGTAAATATGAGCATGGCTGGGATATCTGTCTGACTATGATATCTGTGTGTGGTCTTTAGTCTCAGGCTGGGCGGTTTGTCTACATTATGTCATGGTGGGAGAGAGATCATGGCCCTGTTATGGCTCAGTATATCACAGAGAAGAGAGGAGGTCGTATGTCCAGCTCTGTTCCAGCAGCCCAGCGCTATGACATGATGTATAGGGAACGATAGCACAAGGCATGAGATATGAGGCATGGAGGAGCTGCACTACATGGGGCCATTCCTCTGGGCTTAACTACATAATAGAGGCCCGGGACCCTTCTGAGGTTGGGACACTGAGTGCAGATTTGTCTTGATGGCGCTTTGGGCCGCCATCTTCCTCGGATGATTAATATTAGGGTCCTTTTTTTCATGTTGTCACTCAAGCGCAGAAACACACAGAAACAAAGAGAGACAGAGGAACACACAAAAATACACACACTCACACAGACATAATACAACATGAAAAATGACTAGGGAAGTTTAATTATTTCCAACCTCAAAGCGGCTTGACAGGGAGGCGAGTTTTGGGTTCTTGCAGTTGTAAAATGTCTTTAATCCCTTGTTCGTCCTTTCACAAAACAAGGCCATAGGTCCCAGGAGTAAAAAAAAACAGACACAGCAGTTGCATAAAGATTACAGCACCGGCACTATGCGCTCCATTCAAACCCGTGTTGAGGGGCAACCGAAGGCTGCGCCACTTCAATCGCTGCTGCTGAACTTGTTTGGAGTTAAATGGCTTTTTTGCACGAGGTCCTGGTTTGGGCTGGAAGGGCATTAACTATTCATCAGTTTGTAATGTTTAAAAAATAATACAGTGAAATATTCATAATGGAATTGTCATGGCTCAGAATGGTGTTATTTATTGATGGAATGCATGTGATGGAAATTGGGGAGTGGTTATTTCTGTGTGGCCAAACATGCTTATGAAACAGCCGGCTTCCACGCTGCTGTGTAACCTATGGAGCGTTTCAGCTCCCCTGGCCTTGTTTCTCACCGCGTTCGCTGTCCCACATTCCCTCTCACAGTAGCCAGGCCACGGCTCACGTTTTAAAGCCTGTCCTCGCTCGCTTCCTGCCTTCAGCGATGTTGAGATTGTTGAACCAGTTGTTGGGAGAAATGACTTGTGTAGTTGCAGTTGAGAAACGCTCCTGCGTCTCGTCTCCGTGTGAGCGAACGCTTATGCATGTGTCTGCATTTGTGTGTGTGTGTGTGTGTGTGTGTGTTTGTGTGTGAGGGAGATCATTACCAGTGATACTGGTGTTCAGACTCATCAACAGGCCCAGACATGGAGGTCCCACCTGCTCTCATACCCAGGCAGTGAGATCCCTCTTCAATTATTACGTCTTTCTTCCATGGTTTTCCTCTCTTCTTTGCCTCAGAATACTCCTCTCTCTCTTTTTCTCTCTGTCCCCGTGTCTCCCTCCTTTTGCTCTGTTTCCCACTAGCAGAGTGAAACCCCCATATAGGTATCTCAATGAATGAATTCGCTACTGCTGTCACAGCAAAAGGCTAGCTACAGGTTTAGCAGGTGTTTGTGCGCGTGTATGTGTGTGTGTGGGGCCTGTATACAGCAGAAATGCTGACAAGCAGGAAGTTTCCGGCTGTGACGGATGTTTCTCTGAAACCTGTGCAATCTGTGTGCTGTGTGTGTACAGTACTGTGTGTGTGTGTGTGTGTGTGTGTGTGTGTGTGTGTGTGTGTGTACATATGTATGGTCCAGTGTCCAACGAGTTGTTCCACCTGTGCATATGTGGTGTGAACCACCTGTATTCAGCTGGGACTCATTCAACACCTTGATGCTTTTGTTGAGACCAGCCTCACCCAGGGTGACCTACACCAACAAATCCCCCCTCCACCAACACACACACACACACACACACGCACACACGCGCACACACACACACACACACACACACACACACACACACACACACACACACACACACCCATTGCTCTGCACTTCACTTCTAATTGGAATACCGTTTTTTCCCACCTGGCAGTCAAGCCTAGACATGTTGGTACTTGGGACACAATAAAAGGTGTTATTGAGTGTGGGTCAATAATTGTGTGTGTGTGTGTGTGTGTGTGTGTGTGTGTGTTGGTATGACAGATAAAATCTAATTTTATCATTATTATTTAGTATTAGTAGTAGTATGCTTATATAATAATGTTTATCTTTACACTCATTACCCTCTCACCCCATCCACTGCCTGTAGGCCGGAGTGTAGCTCAGTGTTTTCTTTGCTTGTGAATGTACACTGACATTTCTCCCAGCGCTTTACCCCTACTCCATAAAGAACTGCTGTCCACAGCAAGCACTTAAAAATAATCTGTTTCCCCGTGTTCAAAATAGACATCAAATATGAAGCAGGCTTTATAATACAGCACTCACGGCAAAGTTTAAAGGAGGTTTGTTGGGGAGCGAGCGTGGGGGTTGGTGGTGGGCCGGCCCGGTACAGTAGGATACAGTACAGCAGTTGTTGCATGCACTCTGTGTCTTGTTAAATTTATAATGTTTTTAAACCCGTCTCAGAACATGGAGCAGGAAGCACTTTCCCTGCCTGCTGTGGGTATGGAGGCATGGCAGAGCTGGAGCTGCCTCTTAAGGAACAGTTAGGAAGTGATGGGCCTCCTTTTAAACTGGAAGCCATGTACATGATGCGTTTTGTGGTGTTCCACTTAAACCCAGTATACTGTATGATGACCTCTCTGTTTGGTAGCAGGCAAAGTAGTTTCTTTACATGTTTGCACAGTGTGTGTGTGTGTGTACCAGCTTGTAGTGCCACAAACTCTTTTGCTAACAGGCCCATCAACCCAACACAGCATCTTGAAAACAAGTTAATAGCTCACAGGATCGGTTTCTGATATGCTGTTGTTTTATTGGCCCTCCCAACTGTTAGTTCCTGATGGAAGTCTGAGCAGGGCTCAACCCCCAGTTTACAGTGGTGCTGGTAATCATAGTGCATATTGTCTGCTGGTTAGACTTATTTATTTGACAGGCATTTTAATGGAAATGGCCTTCACTCTGTAGACAGTAAAGCATATGTCAGGAACATGTGCTTTGTGAATTGTGAATGAGATTAGCCCACACAGCATTGCAGTCCTGTGGTTTTCAATCCTGGTCCCCAGGATCCAGAGTCCTGCTGGCTTTCTATCCTACCAGCTAGCTAATTGCTGTTAATTGCATTCACCTGGTGTTCCAGGTGTAAATCAGTCCCTGATTAGACGGTTAGAATGAAAACCAGCAGGACTCTGGGTCCTGAGGACTGGGATTGGGAACTGGGTGTATGAGAATCAACCATGATGGCTTCTGTACATCAAGGTCTATGTGAAATGACTATATCAAGGGTATGATGTATCTGAAGCATACATGCTCAGTGAATGAGAGATGTTCTTCTGCATCTGAATGACATTCGTTTTATGTGCTGTTGTGTTCTGTGTGTTAGCTTGTAGTCTTGGCTCCCTGTGTCTTTTGTCTCAAGCTGCAAGTCTTGTGTTCCTCAGAAGCTCATTTTTATTAGTTAATTGCAGAAAATATATATATATACATACACATATTGTTTCACATGATACAAAAATGCTGTAATTTCTGTCTACTTTAGGTCTTGCTTGTGGATAGCGTGGACAACTCAGCAACTTGAGTGTTATTTGTCTGTGCCTTGGAGGCAACTTGGAGCCTCACTCATATGAAATTGATTCCTCTGAAACTTGTTCTTGTGATAAACCCAATGAACATGTCATGTGTGTTAGGTCATGAAGTGGTTGCAGTGATTATGGCAGGATCAAATGAGATGTACACAGCAGGAACGCTGAAACTCACCAAGAGCATGTATATTTATCTGTATATGTACACACAGATGCACATGTACACACACAATACTGGCATGTAGTAAGCTGCTTTTGTGTATGGTACCAATATACTGTCTTCTAGGGCTGTCAATTGCCACTAACAATAACATTTGACTATGAATTGACGGAAATAAGTCATATTCAACTGAAATGAAAATATTCATGATAAAATCAACATAATATTGACACATGAAGGCAAGGCGCAATTAATTGACAATGTGTTCTAAACATTAATTAATTCACAATATGTGTTTATTTCTTGAAAGATTGTGTTGGTGCTTTGTTTTAAATTTAGAGAGAAGAAGAGAGAAGAGTAAATGACTGGGATTAATTGCCTTTTACTGAGGGGAATCCAAAAATCCTCCAAACATCGCTTCGTAAATTAGGAGGAGTGGTAATCTCCTCATCAAGCTAAGTGTTTTCTGTTATGATGCCGCCAGCGAGCATGTGTGTGCTAACAACAAACTAGCAGGCTAGTAGAAGAGCATCATGAGAGCGACAGAGAATGAGAGTCTATGGAGAAAGGCCTGAGGAGCCAGTGATGCATTCAGTTCAGTAAGCTGTAAAAAAAGAAAAAAAAAGAAAAATGCTGTTTTTCACACATTCGTCAAGCAGGTTGGGACTCTAATTCATTATGAATTTTTGACATTTGAATATTGAAATTCAAATATTGACATTTGTTCTGCCAACTTCACTGTACAGTAGCAGTAAACTAGAATACCTTTTCATAGAAAGCCCTTGCATATTATGTACGGCCTCTTTTGTTGTGCCCTATTTCCAGACGTGTTAATTGAAAAAATACTTTGAGCATCAACACTGAATTAATTATAGCTAATTGTTTATTTATGGCACGGTTGGGTTGAACTTGAATCAACTTCCTTCTCCCTGTCATCCGTCACAGCGGAGGGGGGGATGTTTGGCTCAGACATCTGATTTATCACCACTGACTGTTGCAGTGAGGGCGCCAGTTAGTCTATGTAGAATATATAGACCTGTCCCATCAGGCCAGGCCGCTTCTTATCCTAAAGTCTAACATAGTACCAGCTGACTTTTCGAACATACGCCAAAGTAGGTGTTGGGAGGTGGGAGGTGTGGGAGTGAGAGTTTAAGAGAGGGAAGAGATAGAAAGAGAGAGGCGAAAGAGTGATGAAAGGAGAGGAGGGGAGGGAGGGCTCAAAATACACTGGGTTCATGAATACTACATCTGTCAAACTGCTGCATTCATTTACATGTACTCACACACACATACACATAAATTACACACATGTACGTGCATATAAAAGAACACAACTACAAACACACACTGGTAGTTAGCAGCAGCCAACAGTCTCACCCAACTGCCACTACTTGAGGATTCCCAATTAATTGGGGAAGATTGGGTATAATGCCCCCCCAGAGACTGCTTTGTATTGGATGGTGGTTGTTGTTGGTGGTGGTGTGTGTGTGTGTGTGTGTGTGTGTGCATGTGTGTGTTTATGTGTGTGAGGGAGAGAGAAAGAGATAATCAGTGAGTCTGCGAGCATTAGTCTGTGCATGCCCTCTGTGTGTGTGTGTGTGTGTGTGTATCTGAGAGAGGGGAAAGTGAGTGTTTGTGCATTAGTGTTTTGTGTGTACATGCCCAGCGTGTGCGTGACAGTTGGTGTGTGTGTGTGTGTGTGTGTGTGTGCATGTGTATGTGCGTGTCTTCAGCGTGTGTATGTGCTGTGGAGCATCGTACAAGGCCGTGTGCTTGTTCGCTTGTGTCTTACAAAGTGTAACTAGTGGCCATGCAGTTTGTCAGAGGGAGCATGTTTTGTTTCTCTGTGTGTGTGTGTGTGTGTGTGTGTGTGTGTGTGTGTGTGTGTGTGCGCTGTCAGTTATACTGGTGGGGAGCTTCTCCCTTCAGATACAAATGGCATCCATCCAGGCTAGAGCACTGTAGCTCTGATGAATCTGTTTCAGTGCAGATTCTCCCCACAGCAATGCCACTACACCACTGTCTGCTGGAGCATATTACATTACTCTCTCTCTCTCTCTGTGTTGCTATATGTGTGTGTGTGTGTGTTTATGTGTATATGTGTGCGTAAGCATGCACAGCTAACTACACTCTTACTTGTTTGCATATGGGCATCTTTCTCTGTTCATCCTAGCAAGCACTTGACGGATGGCAACACGCAGGAGTTGGCCAAGCTGAAGTCAACCCAAACGACCATAAAAAAATTCATAATATGATATTATGGCATGCTAAAATTCATATTAATACCACTTTGGAAACAGTTCAAATGATGTTAGAAAGATATTTAGGTCCTGATTTCAAAAAACGATGCAGGTGGTAGCTATGGACGACTACATGTAGGGCTGTATGATTATGGCAAAAATGATAATCCTGATCATTCTGCTAAATATTATGATCATGATTATTAATCATGGCCCGCAGCTACAACCCCAAAGCAGACTTAATAGACATCTTGTACTTTTTTTGTCATCTGGTTTAAAAACAAAATATCTCCAAATGAAAGACGATGATCCACTTTTAGGAACGTTCAGACTGGAGAAGGATTTTCCTCTGTAACATTTGGTCGATGCATTCTTTACCATTCCACTTTTGGCTATGTTTTTCCAAAGATGGTTTGTGGAAAGTTTCTCTCTTTCTTTCTCTCCAGAGCTGCCTGCTTCTCCATCTTGACTTTCATGTTGGGTGCAAGTTGCACATTCAAAGGTTGTAATTGTCACATGTAATCGAAGCACTTGATATATCACACCGGGACTTTTAGGGGAATTAAAAACATAACAAACTCTTCAATATCGCCAAGTTACACGATTAATAATCGTAAAAACATAAAATTGCACTCTACAGTTATTTATTTAGTAGTTTTCAACTGGTGCAGGCTGTCGTATTAACATCTATTCAATGTCAAAATGTTTGCTGGGACAGTTTAATGCAGTGGTTTGGCAAAAGTGGTACGAGTGAATCAAGTGCACCTCCCCCTTTTTATACGTTTCTTCATTCTCTTTCTATCCTGCATCTCCTCTATCACTCTTACCCAACCCCCTCCCCTACACACACACCATCATACCCCCTCTCTCTTTTCCCTCTCTGCCCCCCCCTCTCTCTCTCTCTCTCTCTCTCTCTCACTCTCTCTCTCCCTGTCCCCTCTTTGGTGCATATGGAAACTCTAAGAATAGCCCTGTCACCTGATGGGCCTGATAATACTGTATTGATGCCAGCCCTCCGCTGCCCTGCACTACCCTGTGTGGGAGTGTATGCTGCAAAGTGAGCGAGTGAGTGACTGCGCGAGTGCCTGCGCATCTGTGTCTGTGTGTGTGTGTGTGTGTGTGTGTGTGTGTGTGTGTGTGTGTGTGTGTGCGTGCGCGCGTGTGTGTCCCAGTAGGAAGTAGGGGATCAGTGGGCTGTTGACATCCAGAGTCCTGTTCCACTGGAGCTTAAGTCACCCAGGGAGACACTGTGTTGCTGATTAGTGCAGCTAGACACAAGGGGGACAGGGGACACACTACTGTACCTCTCTCTCTCTCACTTTCTCTCCCTCTTTTTCTCCACAGCTCTCTCTCAACCTCTACCTCACTCTGCCTTTTTCTCTCTAACTTTCTCCGCCTTTCTCCGTCTACATCTTTCTCTACTGTACCTGCACCTAGACAGAAAGGAGAGAAAGAGGTAGAGAGAGCTCTACCTCTTTATCTCCTTTCTGTCTCTCTCCTGCCTCTCTCTCTCTGTTTAGTCATGCCTCGGTATCCGGCAGCTTTCCACTCCTCTTTCTTCTCTCTGAATCACACGTCAATATCTTTGTGTACACTTAACCTTTCCACGTTTCGCCTGTGCCTCTCGCCTCCCTCCGCTGATCACACACTGAATCTTCTGTGATGACACATGTGGTTTATTCAGCGGAAAACACTGTGTACTCTGCCTGTGTGCTATTCCGCCACAGAGAAAAAGGAGGATGGAGAGGCAGAGAGAAAGAGAGGGAGAGAGAAAGAGGTCTCATTCTTTGTAGTGATAATCCAGCCCCAAAATTTCAGAAGAGGGTATTTGAGTCATAGTTAATCCTAAGCTTTCTTGGAAGGAAGAGACTCAGACCTGGGCTAATATAATAATTCCTGTGCCTCTGCTTTCTCTGAGGAAGGAACATGATCTCATCTTAGCGGGCCATTTACAGTATAAGTGAAGAGTTTCGTTCCAAAATGCGATATCCACCATTTGAAAAGACTAGCGCTTACTTGTACAAAAACGATTGTTGGCATGAAAGTAAAGAACATTATGTGTTCACTATTAAAGTAAGGAGTCATCTTAACACTTTCCTTACAAAATAGTTACGTTTTGTTGGGGATAGAATAAGCAGAGTTTTTTGAAATATTGACTCATGAGTTTCAGGTCGCAGTATTTATCCAAAATAGATATACAGCAGTTTGGAATGAAACCCTTCAAGTCTTTCACCTGTCTATGAAACAAACAATAACACAAACTGTACATTTTTGGACATGTAGAAAATGGGTGGACATGGATGGGGGTGAGAGTGAAACAACCCAGCAAACATTTTGACATTGAATAGATACAACATTACAATACAACAGGCTGCACCAATCTAGAAAACCTGTGAAAATACAGTGCCAAAAGGAAAGTCCATAGTCGTTTATAGCTGTTACTTGCACCGCTGTGTGAAATTGGGACCTAAATATCTTTCTGATATCAGTTCAAAACCTGCCAAACCTGTCATAACCCTGCCATAATATCATATTTTGAAAATGGTGCTTGTTTGGGATGATGTTGATCCTGTAAGGGTTTAGATTTGGTCACCTCCTCCACCTTGCTGTCTGTCTGCTTGCTGACAAGTGTACATGTGTGTGTGTGTGTGTTCATGTATACATCTTAGCCCTATAAAATTCATAACCCGGTTCCCAGTGGCACTTCCTGGATGAAGCGCCGCTGTAACACCCATGGAGAATCCATCCAGACCTGTCATTATCAGGGGTCCTCAGCCGCCTCTCTCTCCCCGGGGAGAGGCTCTCCCACAGCTGGGGGTCGAGGAAACTGGCAGCCTGACCCGCGTGTCCCCGAGCCAAAAGAAGGGATGAGCTTGCTGTTGTTCGACATAGGCCACCGCAACTGTATGTGACAGAATGAACGCGGTGCCGGAAATCTGGAGAAATGTCTATATTTCGTTTGACAGAGAACCCAAATGCTTGCAGAGGGGTTTGGGTTGGGTGTCTCATGGGGGATCAGACTCTGGGTTCCAAACAAAAACCTTTGGTATGACAGACTGCTGCATGTTTCCTCACCCTGTCTCTCCGTTAGTGCTGGGGCAACCTGTTAGTGAGCATGTTTGCACACAGAAAATAATAAAAAAAACCCAACTGTAACTGTTTTTAGAAAATACAACCAGTGCAGTTTAAAGGCCTCTGACTGGTGCAGTGGCTGAGAGCAGTGCGGCAGCCTCTGGTTGTGTTTTACCCTGCGGTAGAAACTTGTCATGTGCGTTATTCCTCCAGATCCCCAGCGAAGTGAGTGTTGTCTAATTATGACATAGTGCAGTTAGTGTGTGTCACTCTCCCTAATGATAAGTGACTGGACACAGAGGATAGGCCTTGTCGTACACCCCGCATGCTTTATTCATGCCGACTGTACAAGGAAACTGCATTGAGACAAGCCTGTTTCTGCCTGGGTCTGAGAAGGAAAGCATTCATTTTGGGGAGGGGGGAGAGTGGGAGTCAGCACATTTATTTCACCATTTAATAATGCAGCATATGTTGTTTTTAAAACATTAAAAATTACAATTTTCCGAGCTCATTTTTTTCATTCAGCTTACATAAGCTAACCCGGTACCTTTGGAAGATACAAATGTTTGTTGAAAGAAAATGCTCAAAAAGGTTGGGGTAGAAATGGAGTGATATCGGAGTGTAGAAGGATAGCAGAACCTTTGTATTACTCTCTGTTTTCAAAACTGGAACCGGAACCTAAAGACTGAGAGGAATCCCCCTTAAAGGAAGTTGACATGAGGAGGATTAACGGACATAAACACGCTTAACTATTCCTATATATTGCGGATTGTGCACCGATTTTGCAAGGAACGGCGTCAGGAGAAACCAGAAGAAACCAGTAGCCAGCTTCCTGAAATGATTTAGACACTGAGTTTTCCAACATGCCTTGTGCTACACTGAGCACTAGACACACCCCTAGACCAGTGGCATTATTGCTGTGTTTCAAACATGTCGGAAAGTTGGAAATTCCGACTTCCTACTTGGAAAAATGTAACAAACGGCCCTTGAAGTTGGAATTCCAAGTAGAAATCTTGGGCAAGATTTCTCAACCACAAATCTGAGGTCATGTCAACATGGCGGCATACACTGTAAACACTTCACAGCATTACTTTTAACATGTTTATAATCCTCAAACTGCACTTTAGTCAGGAACACTCTTGACATTAAGATAAAACCATAATGGTTATACAGTTGTATGTGGAACTAGCCTCTTGCTGCTAACAATCAGTCCAAAGGGGGATTGTCAAAATATCTCCATGCGACTAACTGACATATTTATATTCACAACCCGGAGAGCAGCAGCACCGCATCATTTCCACTCAGTGGTCCAAAATCACAGAACTTATCTTTTAAGCAAATCATAGCAAAGTGAATACAATTACACCAAATAATACTCAGCTCATTCATTGGCATTCTTCCTTGCAGCAGCATTCCTCTAAGCATGACTTCAGCTAACTGGCTAAAGAATGCTAACCAATTTTTGACATTTTTGTGCACTCAAAAAAATCCCCCGTACCTGAGAGGGTGGACAGAGAGCCGTCCCCTAACAGTTGTAGTTTTCAAACTCACCACGCTAGAATTTGTGATGCAATTTGATGTAACAAAACCTGAAATTCAGACTTAGAAAAACAAAAATACCCAAGCAGAGTTGGTATTTCCACTCTGAACCTACTGAACTTGATGTAGGCCTATGTAGTTTTGCACTGTTGCCTTCCATTAATGTTACAATGATTTTTTGGGCTTTTTGCTGTCTCACATGAGGCAATTGTGCCAAAGCACCTCTGCTGCACATGGCTGGCTGTCCGGGGCAGCTAATGATATGGTAGCAGCAGGGAACAGTATTGGTTCCACTGTGAGTGGAAATAGGGCCAGCTCCTGTTAAGAAGTCTCCCCATAGACCACTGTCTCTGTCCTGAACTCTCTTTGTCTTGTGTTCTCTTTCTACAGTACATCTCATCTCCTTCTCTGTCCCTCACTGATACAGTTATCTCTAGTCCTACTTGCTCCTGCTCCCAATTTCCCCTCACTTTTCTCTCTTTTAAACAACCAGTTATTCTTATCTCTGTGTCTTCCCTCCCTCTTATTCCCCTCTAACCCCACGCCCCTTCCCCTCCCTCTCCTTGTGTAGTAGACTGATTGTATGTGTCTGATGTGTTTTTGCCATTGCACCTGTTAGCTGACCCTTGGTAAATGTCAGGTACGCTAGACTGCTCCCCTCCTTACAGGATTAACCCATTAACCCCCTGCTCCTGCACACTCACTCCCACTGTAGATGTGGAAGTCTGCTCTTAATGACATACTGTGCAGTGCACATACAAGCATGAACGTAAGGGCATGCACATATACGCAGTTGTTGTCAAACATGATATTTAAGCCAAGGTCTAGTAGAGAGATCACTTGAATGGTTACAGTCTAAGAGATATCCTTATGTTTAACATGTTTGACAATTCTTCATGTTGCAGCTTCATGGGGCTAAATTCTGCTGTTTTGATTTGAGGAAATGTCTTTGACTCATCCTGAATGATCCTGAACAGATCTATTATTGTGGGTGGCATGAAAACAAAGACCTTTCTTCAAAGTTACGCAACTTAACATCCCAAATTGGCTTGGTGGTGAGCGATAAATTCACAGCTGACGTTCAGGTGCTATTTTCCCACCCTGTGAGTCAGCTCTCATCATGTTCCTGGATGTGAGAGGCCTTCCTGGGGTTACAGAAGCAACACTTACAATCACCTCTCCTAAATACCTCATCCGCTGACTGAAACCGGTGCCCCTGAATGTCTCCGACAGACTGCGACTCCACAGTGGATGATTGACTGTCGCTGTGTCACTGGCAGCTATGTTCGATGCTGCTTTATGTACCCAGGAAGCATCATTCTCTCATAAAAAAACAGTAAATTAACCATTAACCTGTTTTGCAGGCATCCTGGCCAACAGAGAACAGATGGTGTTGTCAGAAGGTCTTGTAGCAGTGATATATTTTTAACTTGCTCTAAGTGCTGAGGCTGAGGGGAGGTAAGGTAATGGGGAAAATGCCACTAGTTTGCTGGGTGGGTTTATGACCCTCATGGTCTGCCTTACTTTGTTGGACATACCCAGAGGACGTGATGATGATGTCAACAGAACATGCTGCTAAAGAATACAGTCTCCTGTATTGATGTCATGGAGTCTTAAAGCCAATGCACACATGACATTTTTATTTCAGAGAAAGACAAGTGAACCACAAATGCTGAACAAGCCTTAAATTGTGGGCTGAGCTGGGAGGACTGACTGATATCAATCAATAAGGCTGACATGCTTTATGCACATGGCCTATCGAAACAGCAGTGAAGATGTTCAGTCACCACAATCCTATCATCACAATTAAGTAACTTTTGTCCATATTGCTTCCTACAAACATGTATCTCATGTGTATGGGTGCTTGTTTTGGTGTGTGTTTATGTGTAAATCTCTACCTCTGCTTTAGACTGCGGGATCTACCAGAGAACTTAGACGCAGTAATCACCTCTTCATTTCTTGTCACTGGCTACACACACACACGCACACACACACACACATGCACACACGCTCACTTTGTTTACTCTCTGCCAGGCCTGAGAGATGTAGTGAGTCTCTACATATGTATGTGTGTGTGTGCATGCACGCACTTTGGTGCTACAGTAGCACATTGTTGAGCATTTAAGAACCACTTGACATATTCATGTCCATCTGTTGTTTAGAGTCAACACAAGGCGGTCCTCCAGGGAGACAGGAGGAGGTGTCAAACCACAACGTGTTCGGACAACACTGAAGGTCCAGACAAAGTCATTTCTATTTATTGGGGATTTGGACTTTTCATTTCCTATTTTTCTGTTGCATATTGGCGTCAATAAGCCTGCACTATGTGCGTCAGAGCTCAGGTTGGTTGAAGGAAGATGGTGAGAGGTGAATAATTTGCATTTATGCTCTCAAAAGGCAAAACATGACCAAATACAGTATACCGCACAATCTACTTTCGACTCCTAATGTATTTTAGTGTTGTCATATTTTTTTGAGTAAAATCAAAAATCATGTCATTGTTACTTGAAGTTCACAGTGTTAAGTTTTTCTTGTTTGTGTAAAATGTAGTTTTTGATGAATACTTTTTGTTGTAATGTTTGTTGACAAAATCAATGTACAGGTAGAGACTGAGATCTTGTGAGACCATGATTCACCACCCCTTCATTGTCAGTGATGAAATCGTTTTTGCTTTGGTTTTCCTATTTCATTTCCCTTTTCCCTCTGTGTTTGTCCTTTGTGTGTAGTGTTCGCAAGTATAATGTGGAGTTGAGTATGTGTGAATGATAGCTGTGTCAGTTTGGAGTGTGTGAATGGGAGATGGAGTTTGTGCATATTAAGGTTGAGAGTGTGTGGATGTTGATAAGCACTGTGTGTGTATGTGTGTGTAATAGCAAGACCCACTTACAGTATGCTAAGTGAAGCTAAGCAGGTTGTCCTGGATAGTATGGTCAAAATATGGGTCAAGAGTGGATCCTTTACAGCTCCCTGCTTGACTTTAACCCTTCTGGCTATTGTACTTTGCCTAGATATACTGGAGGATGGAACAGAACATTGTAGACTGTACCCTGTGTTTCAAGTGTGTGTGTGTGTGTGTGTGTGTGTGTGTGTGCATGCATGCATTGATCCATGCAGGTGTGCATTTTTGTACATTTGTGCATGCATGCATTGATCCATGCAGGTGTGCATTTTTGTACATTTGTGCATCTATGTATTAGTTTTCATAGCATTGCATAGTGTCCCATCTGTGTCTTCCACAGAATGTTTTATCAAATTCCAAACTTAAAGTAAATGTGTGTGTATGTATGTGTATGCATGCTCAAGACTGTGTCCATCTCATTTGTTGTAACAACTTGACTTGTCCATCTTAAATGCAAAAGACAAGGCATAGCTGTCATTGGTTCCCCTTTCTGTTTGGTGTTGCATCTTTATTAGTCCCTGTGTGATTCGATTGAAACGGGGTGTCACGGTTTCACCGGTCACATAGGTTCTCTAGTCACAACTTCATTTGTTCCACCCCTGTATCATTGATGTCACCGCTTTATTTGCCCCCTCCGGTGAGTTCTGAATGTCCTATGGGTGTCACAGCTTAATCGGTCCCCCTGGCCAGTTTGTAGTCAGGATGATTGATGAAGGGCACTGCTGCCATGGCTGACTGATCCTCTGAACCCATCAATCAGCACTGAAGTCCCTCTGCCCAATCAGATAGCTGGGTGCATGTTTGCATGTACATCTGTGTGTGTTTGTATGTGTGTTGTTGGTAAAGTAGGTTCACACTGCACATTTTTTTTACTTTACTATAGCTGTGTGCTCCAGTAATAGAGTCACAGATTGTTTGGAGAGTGGTCATCTTCCATCTTACAAGGAACACACCACCATAGTGGAGTGAAAGCAAAAGGAAAGATTATAACAGTATCACCTCTAACTATCTGGGGTTTTGTTGTGACGCCTCTAACATGAAGTCATGTCCTTTGTAATCATGGGTAACCACTCTTAAAACAATCAGTGGCAATCAGTGTTGATTGTATAAAGCACTATAATGGTTCAAAATATCACATGGATATAGTGTGTGAATCATCTCACTCTCATCTGGCAGTGAGGCCGCTTTTGGCTTTAATCATTCTCTAGATGGCTTAGTGTGAAATGCTGCCATGAAAAGAGATGGATGAATACCCCGCCTAAATAGAGTGCTCAAGCATCTGTATTTGTCATTCCCTCAGATGAATTAAGCGATTGTCTCTGGAGGGTTCATAGATGTGTTATTTCTTAGTGAGACTGACAGAGTGGCCAGCATTTGAGTGGTTGTCTGTGCTATGTTAAGAACCAGACTCAGTGTAATGAATGCTGTTCATCTCCCTGATGATGTAATGCCAGTTGATAACTCAGCATTTTTCTATCAGTGAAGAATGGCATTCACTGTGCAGATCTCCTGACATGTTTATGTGTCAAGATCAATCACCCTGCTGTAGACAATGCTACAGTATCTACTAAAGGACACTTAGAGCAATGAATCCTACGCTCTGCTCTCCCAGTATATAGTCTTTTCCATGTAGAGTGCTTGCAGTCTGTGGATACTAACATCATCTCTCTACAGTCTATGAACACAAGATGACTTGGAAGCTCTTCTGTTTGAATAGGGATATTTGGGCAGTATAGGCTTGTGGTGCTGTCCGAGGTGCTGAACTTCACTATTGACGTTCTCTCTCTTTCACTCCTCTACCGTCAGTGTTTGAATATTTGAGTTTTTCAGTCCATGTCATGTAAAACACGAGGCATGGACTACTCCTATTACTCCTATACTCCTCACTTCTAATTAATGTTGTGTGCGAAGAATGTCAAGTGTGGCTTAAAATGCCTTGCAGTGCATTATTCATACAATTCTAACTTGAGAGAGTTTGGGGCTGTGGCTATGTCATGTTATATTTCCTTCAAAGGCACTCTTTTCAGAGTTTATTCATTTTGCAGGAAAATTTCCTTGTTTCATAATGCTAATAGCTGCCAGTCTCCTAGATAGAGAGAGAGAGAGAGAGAGAGAGAGAGAGAGAGCGAGAGAGAGAGAGAGAGAGAGAGAGAGAGAGACACGCTGCTTTGTCTAGTTGTCATTTACAGAGCCTCTCTTGATTACCGTTTGAAATCAGCAGCTCCATGCTTCATTACACTGCTCTGTGCCCATCTGAGGAGGCGACTGGATGGCCAGTTATCATTCCTGTCATTTCCACATGTCTCTATTCTCTCTCTGCTCTCCTCTCATACAGGTACAAACACAGACTCTGCTACTGTTTGGTCTAAAAGTTCCTACGAGACTGACTTACAGGCCATGAAGTGGATTTTACTATAATGTGTTTGTATGCTCATGGATGGCTTTGTAGTTCTTGCCTCCCTTCTATCAATAACCATTCAGTGTTACAGTATGTACTCGAAGGGTTGGGTGAGTGATGGCTTCCGTAGAGACTGATTGGCCATGTAAAAAGGCTGTTACCCATGAATCACTGCGAGGCATGGTGAAGCAGCAGAGAATGTCTGAGCTCCTGTGAGGGAAACTGTGTTGGCAGTGGCAACATACTGTATGCCCTAAACACTCTACTTTTGGGACCTCTCTTTTACTCTCCCCGGTAGGAACAGTGTGTAGAGCTCTGGGTTCATCTGCGTGGATAATGATCATATCATATAACAATCTGCAATGATCATATATGATTATGTGCTTCCGAGAGAGAGAGAAAGAGAGAGAGAGAGAGAGAGAGAGAGAGAGAGAGAGAGAGAGAGAGTGAGAGTGCACTGGGAGAGAGAATCATGAGTAGGAGGTATGCAAGCCTCATGGGAGATTGCCTGCAGGTTAAGTGAGGCTCTTGGAGAAGCTGGAGAGCCTCTATATTCATTTAATTACAGGTTAGCACAAGGACTTTGATTAAAGATTGTCTTATCGAGTTGCCTTTAAGAATCCGTGAGCATGACGTTGAACTCCCCTACAACTATATCGCCTGCTAAATCAGCATACAACTGTTACGCTCAGGGATCGCGCCTTCAATAACTATGTTCCGAGGCACATCACCTGCTGCAGACAAGCAAAACGAGAAAAATAAGATTTACTCATGGCTTATTGAAGTCCCCCAGGGATTTAATATGCAGAGTATGCAGGGATTGCTCTGTTGCTGTCTTCCATGTTTTTAAAATGCTTAATTTTGCCCCTAATGTCAGGTTCCAAGACACATGAATCATTGTAAGGTGCAGAGAAATAGTTTAGGGGGTTCTTTGAAATTGCCTAATGCCCTGATGTATTTGGATTCCAGTCGCCAAGACATCCTGTTTTTAAAATTCTCTCCTTCATCAACACCCCACATGTGTTGATGTGGTATTTTGTCAGTAAATTTGCTTCCCTTGTTTTCATGTGGCGAACATATGGTGTTGGATATATGCTGCTCATAGATCAGAGGAAGAGTCTTGGCTTCACGTCCCTCTGTCTCTGTCTTGTCTCTCTCTCTTCCTTTGCACACACACACACACACACACACACACTGGCTTACACTCGCTTGCTCCTCTCTTCCCTGTCTTGCTTGTCCTTTCAAGGTCTTACAGATCAGGTTAAATGAGATGTCTTTAACCTGTAAGTAAACCGTGGTTTAGTGATGTTCAGGTCATCATGTTGCACTTTTACAAATGGCCTCCTACCCCTGAGCTTCAGTACAAATGATTCACTGTAGCTAATGTGTTCAATAAAGATCAGCTGTGTGTCATACGATATGAAAAACTACACCTGCACCCTCACCTTCATCCAGTCCTATTGATTTTTACTCATCTGCAACCACTATCAGTGGCAGGATTGATTGATGGATGTTGAGTATTTCCTTTCATAAAGGAATAATCAATGAAGAACCATCTAATCACTCAATATGGGAGGTAAAATGTCTATTCTACTGGATTTCAACTGATCTTCCAACTAAGTCTCTTTTTCTATACGTTTATGTATAATAACTGCCATTGTCTGCTGTTGCTTAGATTTTCCACTCCAAACATGTTTGTGTGTGTGTGTGTGTGTCTCAACATTTTTTTGTGAAACAGGGGTCCTTCAGAGGTCTCTGTGTCTGAGAGGAAATGATGTAATGATGTATCTAGTGTAATGAAGCACTATGTTGGGAGTATTGATCGCTGGTCAGGGGTAAAGGTGAACTTTACCCTTGCTTAGATGAGATTATTACAGAGACAGAGAGGCGCTCAGTGGTACGTGCGTACACACACACACACACACACACACACACACACACACACACACGCATGCACGCACGCACACTCAAGCACACGCTGGGAAAATACCAGGGAAAGAGAGAGCAGGCCCAGCATCTCCATTTGTGCTACTTAAACTTTTACTTTCAAGTAAAGTCAAGGATATCAGCAGTCCCTTTATGTACCAATCTTTACTGTCCACAGAAGTGAACCGTGGTGGACTGGTTAGCTAGGTGCCTCTCAAAGTAGGCTGTTTGTAATTGGAGGGGGGGCGGGCGTTTAATATAGAAGGCCAGAAGATATTTTAAAACAGATAGCAGCGTTCTGAAAGCCAAGGCTAGCTGTAACAGCCCTGATTCTGTCTCGGTGATTTACACCACTGTGTAGTGTAGGTCTTCTAGCAGCTTTTAACACAAAGGGCTAGGCCTCTATTGGGGCTGTATACATGATGAATTACCTGGCGGTTATGAGACAACACGCATCAAAGTGTTACTGTCACACTCGCACAATGCCTGCGCGGCGGTCACACACAGAAAACAATGGCCGATGTTTTCCTCGCTCTGAACAGAGAATAAGTGATGACAGGGTGGGATGGCAATATTGCAGCACCTCGCTGAATTACAGAGATCAGAGCTGCTGATGTACAATATACGAGTCAGTGTCATTGACAGACATTAGAGGGATCCAGTAATTATCAAGGGCAACTTTTCTCCACTTGACCTGGGAACGTGTAACGCATTAAAAAATAGCGAATAAGCCTGTTGCAGTGCATTAGTGTTTGATACATTGAAGCATGTTTTGCTCCCCTTTGATCTCTGTGATTTTCTCCCTCTCTTTATCATCCACTTTATGTGAGTGCCTCTACCCGTAAACAAAACATTCTCATCTTAACTCTGACTTTATGAGTGTGTGCTTCCCTGCCTTGTGCTTCGGTGGCCTCGCTTTGATCAACATATTGGAATGAAGCTGTATCCCCCGCAGTGCTTTTAAGGCGGAGGAGAGCGGAGCCAAGGGAGGCTGGGTTTTTGGGGTGACAGGAGTGGATCGGCCCCAGGATCCACAGTCGTCTGCTTGGAAGAAGCAGTCGTCGAGAGACCCTGGTCCACTCTCCACGGCAGGTTTTCCCTCTGTCCACCTCCACACTCATCACCTTGGAGTGCGGAGGGCCATGAATATTCAACAAAGTGTGCATTGTTTATAATTATGCAGAGAAGATCGATAGGTGCCCTCTGCACCTGAATACATTCTAATCTTTCTGTTACTGTACCAGCCAGCACACTGGTCAGCCACAGCCAGAGCAGCGCACTGCACTGCTAGACACTTACAGCATCTACCTCACTGAATTACATGAGAAATCTAAACAGAGATGGAGACATAGACCAGGAGAGAGAATGAGTGAAGTAAGAGGGAGACAAAGTCTGTAGTGTTGTGTGAGAGAAAGTTTGCATCTGATGCTCAGCATCTCCTGCACTTTTTTGGCTTTGGAAATGTTGCCTCTTGTACATGATGCCGATGCCAAAATGCTCACCATGAATAAGCAGAAAATTAAACATTTGGACAGCTCCAGAGTGAAACTACCCTCTCTCTACAGCATGCCAAATAAATATTGAGTTTATGAGTTTGTACTTATTCTCTAATTGGCAGCGGACTTTGACTGTGACACTGTAGGACAAATCATTTTACTCCAATTTGGTGACCATCCAATCATTCACTTTCTAAGGCTGGAAATAATAGAGCCTAATAGGCCTTATATACTGTTTAGCTGTGGTAATTCCTGAAAAAACATGGTGATATAAGGGACTGATGATTTCTCTTGAAAGGAACCTATTACATAGCCAAAGACAAGCATAAATGCCATTAATATGACATTAATTACACAACAAAGAGTGTGCCAATATTATGCATTGGGTCCTCTTATACCAATTAACCATTTATGTTACCGTGTGCTTCATATCAGGATATAATTCTCAACCAGATGGCCAACATGAGAATACACAACCATGCCCACTGATACACATTGTTTTCCCAACCCATTTAACATGGGCGAGATTGCATTGTATTTAATCAGCTAATGCTGCACTAGGCTGACCTACCCTGATGAAGTCATGCTAAGGCTGGTATTGAGTGTCTGCTCTGCCGAACGGCTGAACTCAGCCACTTATTCAATCGGCGAGGGACCCAAGGGAAGAGGGCTCATATTAAAGGAGTTTTACAGGGGAAACTGTAGCTGGACCCACCGAGCACATCAAGCACGGTGGGAGGAAGGGGTCGGGGGGGAGGTGATAGAGGGTTGGGTGGAGGGCAAACTGAAGGAGAGGCAGACATACAGACGTTTGAGGCGGCATTCAGGACGACTGTATGTGTGTCAGCCTTTTTGTTTTTAAGGGGTCTATGTGTGTTCCAGGTAGGCTAGTGTGGTTTGAAAGCTTAAATGTGTCAATAACACATGTTGTGTTTGATGTATAGAATGTGCCACATTGGAGTGTGTGAGTGGGAGATGGACTTTGTACAGATGAGTGCTGACTGCTGGTGGATGCAGAAATGCATTGTAGATAACTGTGTATGTGTTCATGAGTTTGCGTATGTGTGTGTGTGTTTGTGTGTGTGTGTGTGTGTGTGTGTGTGTGTAGGCTATATGCATGCATGTTTGTGGGTTTGGGAGGCGGGCCAGTGGCTGTGCACACGAAATGATTCAGCACTACACAGACAAGATTCATGTTTTATGAGTATGGGCTCCCATAAATTACATGGCCGTACCCGGCTTTTCTGCTGCAGCAGCACAGCAGCTCTCTCTCTCTCTTTCTCTCTCTCTCTCTCTCTCTCTCTCTCTGTCTACTCACTCTCACTTTCACTCACACTTTCCCTCTCTTTGCCCTCTCTCTTACCCTGTTTTGTACTTGCCCGCTGAATGTCACCATAATTTATTGTGTCAATATTTTTTGAAGATATGCCCTTATGTAAATGGTGTCATTAATGGCAAATCAACCCTGCATCATTCCAGATATCCCCCCCTCGGTAGAAGTGCCTAAGGATGGTTACTGCTCATCTTACATGAGTGTGTACAGTGTGGCAGATAGACTGGGTGTAAATTTGACTCGGTATGTTTACCTGTGCGCCATGTGTAAGCTACTGAACTTCCTGAAGTGTACTTCAGGGAGCTTCCTGTGCGTTACTTAGCAACGGCGAGCTACCACTGCAGAGGCTGTCTTAATTTTCTTAAGGAATACTATTCTCTCCCTCTGTATCCGTGTATGCGAGTGTGCGTGCAAAGCGACAGAGAAAGAGAGACACAGAGACAGAGAGAGCAAGACATAGAGAGGGAGAGGCGGCATCGACCTCTCTGTGGTGAATCAACAGATGTGTCAGGTGAGGTGATGGGGATAGCTTGACTTGGCCTCCGGGGAGGAGGCTCACCTTGGCTCTGCAAGACAGAATGTGCACCCTGCTTCTATCCCCTTTGACTACTAGGGCAGTGTAGAGTACAGAGGTGATGATAGAAACATAGAATAGCATTGTGTGTTATTTGGTTGTGTGTTCTGAATATTTGACAAACATCTGGGCTTTTGTGCATGTAGCTTCTATGATTGCACATTTACAATTTTTATTTTAGGCATTCAGCTGACACTCCAGAGTGTCAGCTGAATGCATTGTCATGCAATGAGTGCAGCAGTAGAAAAAGCTTAAATTCCTAGATCACCAAAATTACAAGCAGCCAAAGATAAAGAGTGCAAAAGTCAAGGCCTTAGTGCCCTTACAATATTCCTGTTAGCATATAATGATAATGATAGAGCTCAGGGCTGGGAAAAGAAATACAATAAAGGGAAAGATAGAGGTGATTGTTTAGAGTGCAATTAGAGTGAATAGAGTGAGATATCATTCATTGGGAAGAGGGTGACATGAGGTCCAGTGGTGATAGTATTGTGAAAGCCTCTCTTCTGTGTAGCAGCAGCCTCAGCTACACTACAGGAGTATAAATAGAAACCAACACTGCATGGAGCGCTCTCTTTTTGCATTCCCTCTCTATTCACGCCCAGCAGAAATGACCAGGATCTCAGCACCCAAAGCCGCCCCTGACAGTGACGACAGCAAGCTGTTATCCTGTGAGCAGATGCATTTAAGCATGCTACAGTTGTAATTGTTCCTTGACAGAGAGCAGCCTGTTTGCTGTTAGCCGGTGGGGAGACAAGACTCTGACCTCTCTGTAAGACAGATGAGTTAAACCAATCTAATTCCAGCCTGTCGATAGGAAGGGAGAGCATTTGCCTGAGCAGAAATTGACCAGGTGTCAGGGGGCTGATGGAGAGGGCAATGCTGTGTGTGTGTGTGTGTGTCTTTGAGTGTGTGTGTGTGCTCCTGCGCGTGCATCTGAGTGTGTGTATCCATGTTTGTTAGTGCAGACATTTTTCGTGCACCTGTAAGTCACGAGAAAGCGCCTCTCCTATGCGAGGAGCTCCCCTTTATTTCAGCGCGTTGCTATTTTTAGAGCTGTGTCGAAAGGTCAGTTCCTGTATCGGCTGGAAAAACACTGAAACGCCGGTGTAATGGTAAAGCACGCATCCTCTGGGAAATAGACGCCAGCGACGTCACGGTCGATTGCTTCTCACTTTACATCGCCGTAAAGGATGCATGGCCGTGATGGCACTGTGTTGATGGAAACCAATCTGTTCTTTTGACTGGTGGTTTAGCCAAGAGGTCGCCCGCTGTACATGATGACTTGTATTAGTGCAGGCTGCCTTTACAGTGTGAAATCCCCTTCATCAGCTTTCACTGGCCTACAGTCATTACTATGCCTCCATACGCTACAGCCCATAAAGAGGAACACTGCTGAAAATGATATGTATGTATGCAAGAGATGTGAGAGTATGTGTCATCCCACAAAAAAGATTCATGTGAACACAAGAAAACATTCAGGGGATTCCACATATGCTTTACACATGGTTTACGCATTCATCACCTAGACCAAAAAGAGAGCAGCAGTGTGTATTTGACTGAATCCCTTTCACCAAATTTTCACACATACAGCACAGTTAAGTTTTGTAGCCATTTCCCCCTTACATTTAAAATGGCTTAACACATCCTCCCCCATGTATAGCCCAGCCATAAAGACCTGGGTTCTGGCATCTCACTTACACACCAGCTAATTATAGTCCACTGTAATTACAAATGTGTCATTTCTCATTAGGCCCTAACAGCAGACATGCAACTGAAACACTCCACTTGACAGTGGGGTTTTTTTTCTTCTCCTCCCCTCTTTTTTATCTCTCAGTTGACATGGAGTAGGGAACTGCTCAAAGATACTCATCCCTCCGTTTTAATAAAGCCAACTTCCCTATTATTATTCTATTTCATTATCCTGGTGTGCATATATGTTAATTAGGCCCTTTGGGCGTAAACAGAAAGCATGGTGTGTAGGCTTTGATTCTGGTATTGTCCTGAGTTAGTCTCTCCCTCTCGCCCAACGTAGTTTTCTGCTTCGGCTGCTTTTCCTGTCAGACTACTTACTCCTCTAACTTGCTTACATACACAACTCTATTGTTAGTTCTCTACCGCGACCTTTGGTTTAACCTGCGGCACACAGCCAGAGAGCAAAATGAGATCTACTCCATACGGCTGACATCATCCGTATCTGTGTGATAATTAATAATCGTTGTTGTTTTGGGGGCCAGGCTGTGTGCAGTGTGATCCTACAGCAGTGCACCACTGACTGCTATTGGAAACTGTGTGTCCTAAGGGTCTGATCTATATACCATAGAGCCCTCTGTGTCTCCATTGCATAACACACGGAAATGAAATGACGGTCATTGGTCCTCCCTGTTTTTCTCTCTGTCTGTGTGTCTGTTCCTTTGTGTCTGTCCACTTCTTTTTATTTCTCTCTTTACTTTTAGTTGTCTCTAACACAGACACATTGGCACGCACACACACACACACACACACACACATACACACACACACACACACACACACACACACACACACACACGTATACATAAAGCCAGTGTCTGACCACAAATGAGCTGCAGCTAATAACAGTCCTGGTCACAGAGGAACAGTGGATCAATGGGTGTTTTACGGCCCCCAGAAACCCAGAATGAGATCATGGCTTATCACCGACTGTTATCTAATATCACTTACTGCTCACAACACAGCCACACATCCTCTAGTTAGGTCACAACTCCATACTGAATTCACAGCGGCTTCCATCATGTTGTCAGAACTTTATGGGTTGATTGACTGATATAGATCGGATGGACTGATTGAGAGTTTAACACCAGGGACTGTCATCAACAGACATCTCCCAACCACAGAGTGTGTGAAGTAGCCTGTTTTGGCCACTTGAGGGCATCTTGGTTGTCTTAAGGAAAATAGTGTTGTGTTTCTTTTACAGTAATGGGTCCTTGCTTTAGTTCAGTCTCAGTGCTCTGACCGTCGGGTATCCAAATGCAGTGGTATACACAAAAGATAAATATAGACGTCACAGTCAGAGCAAAGTACCAAGATGACAAGCCATTATTATCCTGGAAATCCTGTGTTTTAACTCAGTCATTTCACACAAGGCCTTTACTTACTTTAATTCAAGTTGATGTGGTTGCATGTAGTGAGGACTGTTTTTGTGCAATTCTGTCACTGTTGATACCATCGGAGAGCTTGTACACTTTGTTATAGCAAACAAACTATAAGCTGCTGCTTTTACCAGACTGGATGTAGAGAATATATTCCTCTATGCAGAGCAGTTCCTCTCACCTCAAACAAGACTGTAATCCTGCAGTGGTGTCCTGCTGAGCTCTGCGCTGCTCTCTAGTGGCTGGAAAGTAGTAAAGCACTTTGATGTTGACATCAAGGGCCAACGAGATCCAGCCATGTCTGTGTATTCATTATAATTTGCATATGGGAGCAGATAAGGGTGCTATTACTTCCAGAGGTGCAGATTATGAACTGGCAATGCAGGTGGTACAGTTTTCATGAAAATTACCCATAGAAGAAGCTTAACAGCCATCAAAAAGGCCTGTAGAAATGTTGTGCTGCCTCAAAAACATATGTAGAAAAGAATAGAGCTGTATAATTGAATAACAAACGTTCATCTTTTGTCTTTTTTGTCTTTTGTCATCTTTTGTAGTATATGAAATCACATATAGATATAGTATACCAAGAGTAAGTGCACATTCAGCCTCTTCTGCAGGCAGTCAATATCATTCAGCAATAGATGTCAGAAGTAAAAGTAAAATAGATGTCAAAAGTAAAAGTAAATAATTTAAAGCTCTTAGCTTAAAGCTGTGCTGGAGATGATACCCTAACGATGCGTTCACACAGCGGTCAACAAGTCACCGGGAGTTCATTCATTTTCTATTAAGCTGACTGGTTGATGGGTCACTTTATTCTGATTGACTGTGGGCGGTGTGAGAGGCTCTGATTGCATCTATGTAGCGGTCTGCACCTACAAAGTTTTGAACTATTTTTTGCTGCTTCGGTACTGACTTCAATATTGTTACAATGTTAACATATTTAGCTGGCATCATACTAATTAGGCAGCATTAATTGAAAAATAAACAGAAAGAAATACTTCAAGTCCAAACAGATGCAGCTGTTCTCCAAGCGTAATTTTTATTCTTTGTGCTCCTTTCATAATCTTTGTCCTTATTCACACACCACATAAAGCTAGGAAAGCATTTGTGTTTTCATGAATGCTTGGGAACTTGAGCCAAGTTATTCATCTGAAACACATGCACACACACACACACACACACACACACACACACACACACACACACACACACATGCATGAATATGAGAGTGCCCCAGTGCCTCTGTAAGATGCCTAATTCTGCATTTACAGATGTATTTGCATGAAGACAAAAGTTGTAGACTGCATGTCGGTGTCTCTATGTATCTATGTTTTGCTGTGTTCATTGTTTTGTTAAGATATGTTTGTTTTTGTGGTATTTCTGTGATGTTTCTTAGACTGCACACCCTTAATGCAATATGAATACCATCATCAGACAAAACATGGCTGTCTGGCTCAATGGACACACTAAAACTGTTATCTAGGCCATGTACACTGTCCAAATAAAACTTTTACTCTACTTCTGGGAGACAATAAAGTGGCTCTTTTCCCTACAGTGCCTATCTTCGCCTCTCATTTTTTACATTTAGTACCCTTCCATCCATGCAGTACAAGTGATCTGAGTTAGCTCGAATTAGCATCAGCAGTCTTCACTTACAGTGTGCTATGTCAACACAGAACAGCCGTCTAACACCATTGCTCTACTGGTTTGTTGTACAATGTTGAGCAATGTTTCTTTTCCCAAGGACAATGTGATCTGTGTCTTTAATTTGGCTGCATTGTTTGTTTGCAGTGACCTATTGCCATTCATTGTTGATAATCAGCAAACAGCAAATAAGCTACCTGAGGGTATTATCTCAGCTGGTGAGCAAATCTCCAGTTGGAGCTCTCTCTCTGTTTGTGTGTGTGTGTGTGTGCTCATAGCTGCATGTTCATATGTGTGTTCATACTTTGTGTGTGTGTGCATGTGTTATTAAAAAGTTATCAGAGGAAACTAAACTAAACTGAAACTAAAACAAGGACTAAGGATTAAAAAGGCCTTGAAAATCATTTAGGAAAGCTATGTAAAAATAAAAATAAAAATAACTGCAGTACTTGAAAATATATGCGCTAAACTGAAACAGCAATGCCTGACTAATTCATCATGTATTATTAAACCACACTTTTTTTGGATTTTGTCTTTGTCTCAGTAGCAAGAGTGAAGAGAGACAGAATCTTCCTACAGGAGAGAGAGAGATTATCCGTACATCAATACATGCCATGCCTATCCAAAGACAAGACTCTATCAGTTCATACACACATATACTACAGGCACAAGAATTTAACTAGTAAATCTACTACTAAACTACTACTAAATAAGACAAAATGCACAAAATGCAAATATATATATATATATATATATATATATATATGAAAAATGAAAACTAAACTAAAAATGAGAACCTGTCAGCAAGCTCCTAAACTGATTCTTCTTATTGTTTTCATCAATATGAAGAAAACCTTATGGAAAGTACAAAACAGTGTTGTGTTGTTGTCATGAAGCCTTGACTGCTGTGCTGTTTGGATGGAGTTGGGTTTAATCCTGTTTGCTCACCGTAGCACCAAGGGTCACAGACTGCCAACACTGTGGTCCCTCTGGTTTGACTGAGTGGATACTGGGGTACATGAAGTATTTGATGCATTCTGAGCAGTGTTAATGGGTGGCTGAGTGTGTGAGTGTGTGGTAATGGCTGCCCGCTAATGACTGCTATCATACTGGAGAGTATTAACCCCGTCACTTCTGACTAATCACTGCACACCCTGGCCCCTGTCACCCCCATTAGCTTACAATCAAACACACACTCACGTGAGCACACACACACTCATATACACAGAAATACACTCCCTCCATGCAGTTACTACTTACAAGAACGCACACATGTACACACATACAGCACACACAGACACGCACACACGTTTGCAAGAGTATCATCTGTTGGTTCTTGCTCTCTTCTCCGGACCAAAAGGCTCCTGGTGGCCAAAGTGCAGCCGGAGCTAATGGCGATTAGCTTCATAACTTTGGCCATTACAGACATCGTTAGCCTTTTATCATCTCTGGGGAGAAACTTTATTGCTCTCCTCAATCAGCTGTGGCTAAGGTCCCATTCACACACTGTCTCATCGCAGATCTATGGTGCATATCATGTGAGCGCACCAGAACGGGACGCTAGGATGGAGATATTAAAACATGAGCACACATGAAACATGCTATAATGTTTCAGGGAGACGTGAAATATTATGGTCATGGCTGGGATTACATTATTAACATAAGGACATTAGTCATTTGATCATAAAGAAGGTTTATGATTCCTATATAAAGATTATATAGTTATTTGTTCCCAGTCCAGTAGTTCAGGCCCTGCAGTGATTAAAATCTGTTTGATACTATTAATATGAAAATGCATATTTAGTAGAACAGTGCCATGCCAAAAAGGCTGGTTCAATACAATAATGCAATCCTGGTTAGGGAAAATTGTTTTGTATGTTATTATAGTTTAAGCAGCTATGGATAAATAGGATATTGCTTAGATTTTCTTCTCTATACACATCCTTGGTTGGTTGTGTGTGTGTGTGTGTGTGTGTGTGTGTGTGTGTGTGTGTGTGTGTGTGGTGGATTTCCTCCAGACTCTGAAACATGTCTCTCCTGAGGCCTGTCCGGGGCTCTCTGCCTGTTTGATGTTATTTGATTTGGCCTTGTTCTGCGCAGAAGACCTGCTACGATACGTGTATGTGTTTGTGAAGCGCGTGTGTGGTATCGAAGTGTGTGGGAGCAGTCAGTAGTGGTAATGCGATCAGAGGGTAGGCAGCGATTCTGATGGACCCGTGGGCTCCGTACGCCCGCATTCACATCAGGTATCATCGACGTACTGCAGCTAGACAGCGAGCCAGCTTAGACGGAAGACATTGAGACACTCTTGAAGGTCGGTGGCTACTCCATTTATGCATTTTAAGAGCGCTGGCAAAAATAGTGCTTCTCTTAAAGGTGTCATTTCCAGTAAACAATTGCATCTCTTCAATATTATTATACACCTGCTGTTTCTCAGACGTATAATAATAAGCGGGGAGGAAACCACACTGTTTCCTTGAGCGTGTACCGTAGCATTTACTGACCTGCTTTTCCCCTAAATGGTATTTTGGAATCCACTAATGGAACTTGGCCTGACCTGACACCAACCTCATTACTATTCCATCAGGCCTCCGAGGACTGAGGCATGCTCCAGCCCCTTCCCCATATCAGACAATTCTCCCTGAGATTAATGCGCACACCTACTGTACACTTACACATGTATGCGTGGACAAGCACACGCACACGCACACACACACACACACACACACACACACACACACACACACACACACTCGGTGTCAGCCTTCAGCTCCAGAAGCAGGCCTGCCAGGGGCTGTGGACTAATTGATATTCTCCCACACTGCCCAGGGCTTCTCCAAGGAACCTCGCTCTGCAGTGCTGCTGACAAGGCACATTCCATCACTGCTGCAGACTTAAAATAGGATCAAAGGATGGAGCAGTGTGTGTACGTGTGTAAGTGTCTATGTGAGTGAGAAAGAAGAGAAGAGGGAGGGTGTGTGTGACCAGCATGTTGACTGCAGCTTCTCACCCGCTCAGTGAATTGTGATATAGTGTTGCTCTGCCTCCGTCTCACTTTTTTTCGATGCCTTTCTTGTGTCATTCATCTTTATTTGTATCGCTCCGCTGTCTGTGTTTGTGCCCTTGTTTGCCTCTGTGTCCTGAAACGCCTTCGTTGTGTTTATTGGCTCATCCCAGTTTATGCGCCACATAACTGGGTTGTTTTTGATTAGAGCTATTATTCGGTAGTTAGCCAATCACGACTGGAGAGAGCCACGGGGCTCGGTTTAATCATTGGCAGTCGTACACAGTTGTGCTCTTTCCACCCGCTGTAATCAGGTTTTCTTTGAATGCGCAAAAGTCAAAGTAAATGGAAAAAGCCCTCAGCCACAATTTTCACATTATGCATCGATCCACTTGACCTTTCTGTCCAGGGGGAGAGGCGCCCACAAGACCCAATTAGGTCCCATCATTAATATTATCACCACGGAAACCTGCAATTTAGTCAGACAATCAAGATGTCTTTATGAGTGCCCCCAACTTATCATGATGACCAGCTCTGCCCCCCACCTCCCCCCCCCACACACACACACACACACACACACACACACCCCACCCTCACCCTCCATCTCACTGTGTTCTTCTCTCTCTCATTTGTTCACTCACAGGGGTTTTAGGGCATGCACGCATTTAAACCTCCATGGCAGTTGTTTTTGTTTTATGGGTAGTTCAGCAGTGTAATTGTTGAGTTATTTATTTATTTTTTATAAATCTGGGCCTATGCTATTTGTGAGTGGAGCTCACAGTGTGAAGCCACTCTGTTTCATTAGTGTCTCTGTCGGAGGGTTCCACACCTCAGGCCCACTCTAATCTTATCCCAGGGAGAAGGGCAACGCTCCATCACGCTCACAACAGAGAGACATATTGTAATGTGGCTATACATATTCTCTGGTGGCATATTTAGTACACCTAGAGGCCATTATGTGATGTACATTTAAATGATTTTATGACACACTGCATGAGATGATGAACCGACCATTTAAAAGTCTGTGAGCAGAAATATCAGCTCTGCTGCTTTTAATTTCATCGTGTTTGGACTAAATCGCTATAGTGTGTTCCACTACAGGGATTGTGTTTCCAACTTTTTGCAAAGTTTATAGTGTTTTCCAACTTTTTGCAAAGTTTATATTAAGCTTGTTAGCAACAATACATCCACAGATTGCCTCTTAGTTGTTTAAGATCATTCCCTCAAGCTTGAATACGTATTAACTCATTCCTTGTCTTTATGCATTTCCTTTGTGCCTTTCTTTTGTGTGTTTCCTATTAATTTCCTATTTATTTCTTGGAAACACCCTGGACAGGTTGCCAGTCCATCACAGGGCAAACACAGATGGACAGACAATCACTCACATTCACACCTATGGGCAATACAGAGTCTCCAACCCACCTGACTTGTGTGTGTTTGTACTGTGAGAGGAAATCAGAGTACCAGGAGGAAACCCACGCGAGCATGAGGGTACATGCAAACTCCACACAGAAAGAATAGATCATTCAACTTATTTTTTTTTATATCTTTCTCTTTTTTTCAGAATACCATGCACAATCTTCTGATTAGCTTCATAAACATCATGCCCCTCACCCGCCTCCAGTGCCTCACCATGCACACTGACTCTCCACTTAACCAGAGCTCTCCATTTTCATTCCTCTCATAAGCTCTTGATGAACTCTCCTCTCTCTTGACTGTCTGATTAGCTTGGACTATTAGACTCCTCTAGAAAAACAAATAAGACTCATACACACATGCTTGTATGCAGCATGCACACACACACAATCACACACTGAGACACATTCATGGTTGATAAACCAGTCTCTCTAAGGAGCCTGCTCTTGATTGCTTCACTAGATGGACTCGTGATATTTCAGGGCTTTGATTAAACCCCTAAAGCATCGGGGGGAAGGGATAAAAGAGGGAGAAAAGGGAAAAATGGAATAAATCCTAGCTAAGCAAAAGCATTACTCCATCTTCAATTAAATTAGCCCTTTTCTCTGGCTTTGATAATGTAATATAATTTGATTTCAGCAATTGAAGCTTATTTTTTTTCATTGGGTCTCGGGGCCCAGAGAAGTGCTGAGTCCAATTCAGTGTGTCTCCCATCAGGATGGGTGATAAAGGAGCAGAGCCCCGAAGCAACGTAAGTAATAGCAATAATCAAAGGCCTTGTTTATCCTCGTCCCATTGGGTGACATTTGCTGCTCCTCAACAGCAGGACATCTAGCTAACCGTAATGTAATTTCCTAGGAAGAGATTGGATTAGAATGTTCTGCCCTGATGAGGCTGTGGCTTCATAAATCTTCATCAGATTCTGCTTCACCTAGTCTTTGCCTCCCAATACATTTGGGTCGCCATGTTTTCCATAGGTCAGATGTGTACTGCATTATGTTCACTGGCATTTTGCGCTGAGAATGTATTAGTCAGAGGAGACCAGACCAAATTCTTAAATCTTAGTAATATTTGTATTCACTCGTGGCTTTTTGGCAGTTTTCGTGATGCCTGTCAACCATATTTGAATATTTTTCGTCCCATTTCACTGCAAGCCTGGTTAAGACGGTGTGACGAAAAGCATTAATCTAACCGCCTTTTCCTTATAACCCCACCTTAAAGAATGTCCAAGTGTTGAGAGTGTTCTTGGACAAATTAATTTGAACAGTTTGGGGCGGACTGTCAGTTCACACTAACCATGTTAGCTCCTAGTATAGGCTCTATAAATAGGGCATTCGAAGGCACTGGAAGCCAAGTCCCAGGAAAAGGTCTTGGCTTTGTGGACTTTGGAATGGGTCTGCCATGGACTCTCACACATTTACATGTAGGAGGAAAAAACACGTAGGTATGTGCTCCCTGTTTTATTTTACTAATGCAAAACATGCATTTCAGAGGGCTTCAATTTGCAGTTTGACACCATGCATTGTATTCAGTGTGATGGCAGAGTAATCTCTTCAAATGGACTCAGGAGTTATTTTTGCTCCTCCAGTATGTGCTGTGATCAGGCTTACACTGTCTGTGCATGTTGTACAGTAGATAAGTCCATGTCTGTTCTGTGTGTAGAAAGCTTATCTGACTGCCCATGCTGTGTCCAACCCCATGTTGTGTGGCTGAAGAGGTAAAAGCAGCAGCGCAAAGCCTTGACTCCTCTCCTCTCCTCTCCTCTTTACTTTCCTCTCTCCTATGTTCTCTTTCCTCAGACTGAGCACCTTTATAGGGACTGTATCTAAATGACTGTGGTGAGAGTAGATAAATGTTTTGCCATTTGTCTCATATTTTTCCTCTGTCACCCAATTTCTTATTCCAAAAGGTGATGTTTTCCTGTGCCTGATTTTTTTTGTTTTTTGCCATGCATGACTTTGGGTTGCCTGTCATGCTGTGGAGAATAATACTTTTGTGTCATCATCTAATGAACAAAATGGACAACACTCTTAGTCTAGATTGCAATTATAGATATAATTTACAGTTAATGGGGAGAAAGCAGCATACAAAGAGCAAAAAAAAGACTTATTGCACAAAGTAGTGTACAAACACAAATAACGTTATCCTATTATAATGCATGACATATTCACTAAACCTGCAGGACAATATACCACATTTGAGAGTAGGTACTCCTTTTTTGGGTTTTCCTCTGGGCAGCAATTGTAGATTCAAATTTCTCCAATTTCTCCAATACTCCAACCTTGTAGGATTTTGCTCGAAGGTCGACTGATGTCAAAGATGCTCTCCGCTGTGAGCGAAATAGCAGCCCTCTCCATTTCAGAGCAGCGCTGCTCTGAGAGCTGCTGTGGCTGAGGGACCATTGTTGAGCTGACAGTGTCCGCTGCTGGTTGGAGCGCTAACTGCAGCGCCTCCCGCCTCGGAGCCGGAGGCTGCTGAGCCTCATCTGTCCAGTTGTGAGGCGGGGACCTGAACCATATCCGTTCAGAGTCCGTCCAGCCAGTGGAGTGTGATCAGAGGAAAACGGGGCTTAACCGCCGTTGCACAGACCTATGCATGGTTTTAGTAAGGAGGATCATAAATGCTCCTTGGTATGAATTTAAATAAGAAATGCATGAGGTACATATGGTTTCAAGACTTCCTTCCCCATGCGACGAGCCTGCCTCAGCTCTACGGAACAACGCTATCATTTCATTGGCCTGTTATTGTAAATGATTTCAATTCTCGCACTCGTTGTTGCGGTATTGTAATGCAGCCGATGAATAAGAATGACTCTCGTCTAGCTGTGCTCAATTTAACTCATCATATTGCCGGACAGCCGTACAGCTGGATATCAACAAGTGCGTCGTGTGTGCGGAGACAGAAAGCACAGCAGCGCGATGCACTGCCACAGTCCCCTATGAGCCCAGATGTTTAATTACAGCGACAAACAGCAGATGGCTCTCTTGAGTTTTAATTTCTGTGCTTGTGATTGAGACTTAGATGATATTCATCCAAAACAAGAAAGCTATCGAATATTTTGTCATACATGGGGTTTTATGGTTTGGAACCAATTTAGCATCTAAATTGAAGAACCGGCCATTGGGCGGATTCATGCATTAAATAGATCTCCAATTGCTTGTGACCCTATCACATGTTATATCCTGCATTATGTGGTGGACTTTCAAGTGAAGGCGAATATGTCAGAGTGAAGGCAATATTCCATCCCATCATTAACAGAAGCAATGTGTTCGGTAGTGAGGAGACAAGGCAGACATAACAGGCGCTGTCCGTGGTGCTGAAACCTCGCGGAGCAAATTAAAGGCAGCAGCCTGAATCTGAGAGCCCGCAATTAAAACAATATGAAGGTGGCTCTTTACACAGCATTTACAGCAGCCAGCATTTCCCTTCTCACGAATTGGAGCATAAAGTTATTATAGCCCACTGAGATTTTTATTCAAGCTATGCTGATTTGGCGATGGCAGCGAGCTGGAAATACAATTTTACAAATGTCATTCTGGCGGGTTAAGTTTAGTCTACATGAGCTCTGCTGTTTATTATTATTATTATTATTATTGTGATGATGATGGTGATGATGATGATGATGATTATTATTATGGTGAATTCCAGCCATTTAATAACAACACAAACATAACACTTTCATTTGTCACATAGCAGCTGTCTAGTTTTAAGTGTCTATCACAATCTGTTGGGGACATTTGGAGCGGCAGCGTTCAAGAATTGAATCTTATATCAGCTAATGGCAGCAGCCAAACCCCACTGATCATTCCCCCTAAAGCAAAGGCTTTGACTCTGGTGGTCGAGAGGGAGGGAGTCGGGGAGGGCACACTCTTCACTCATGCGTATACTAAGGAGGAACGAGTGGTTAGGACTTGTTGATGGGGAGGATTTGTTGATCTGGGTAGAGGCAGAAGCGAGTGACCACCGCTGCCCATCGGGTTTTCTTCCGGCGTGGGAAAATTAATTGTGCGTTATACCAGCGGCGTCACTTTTTTATTCCCATTACGCGCTGATCGCCATACATGTCTCTCCCACACCGTGGACTCCTTATATGAAAATCCTCTAAGTCGAATTGTCTGCAGCTTCGCCGGGCGTTTTAAGTTTATGTATTTGTATGCAGCTTGTCACACAGTGCAGACGTCATCTCCACAGGACTCAGATCAGCTTTGGTTACATTTTTTCTCCCTGGCTCCAATCGCGCACAATCGCCTGTATTGTGTTTGTCGTTCTGTTTTTATATAACGAATTGCCGACTGGATTACAAAGAAGAAAAGATGTTCTGAAAACGCTATCCGACAGACCGTTTGGATAGGTAGGCTGCTTGCTGTTACACGAAACTGGAAAATAACTTTGCCTGCATCAATTTATAACTTACACTCTGGTTACTACGGTTGCGTATTTACTTGCATCTCCAAATGTATGACTATTAATAAATGCTCATCGCAGGGTCCCTGTTGCGGATTGCTTATTGCAAACTTGGGAGTTCGCATGAGCTTCGCCCGGGCTGCTGTGCCTGTAGTCGGATGGTGATCATCGTCAGAGCCGCCTGTATATGCTTGATTGCTGGCGGCGCAGACACATGCACGGCGTGCCCACCGCTACCTAAAGCAACGACTTCTGAGAACAACCCCGGCTTGCAGAAGGAGAAGAAAACGGAAGGCGAAAGGAGGGAAGAGTGGGATAATCTGCTGTGAGTGAGGACGCTGCAGCCGGTTTGGACATTTAGGAGGTGATGATACTGAAAATGTCACAGACAATGGACAAAACATCAATGTGCAGGTATGAATAATCATCTGCAATCTCGGTGTGGGTGAGTTTGGCAGTGCTCATCTTCAGCAAGGCTGTGGTTATTGATGCAAATATGGAATTAAATATGAACTGATCTCCTTTTCCATGATGTCCAAGAATTATTCGAGTGATGATGACAGCTCGCTGTTTGATATGACAATTATCATGTAGTGTTTGGACAAAAAAGAAAACCAACCCATAAGAATAGTATTTGACACTTCACACCACGGAACAGACCGCTTATCCGCCACCATGGGACTGTGACCCGGGCTGCGAGCTCTGAGAGGCGGCTGTTTATGTAGTCTGTGCTCCGTGTGCAGACTGGACTTGAGCAGTTGTGAGATTTTGAGCCATGGCTGCTGCTATCGCAAGTGGGCTGATCAGACAGAAGAGACAGGCACGGGAGCAGCACATAGACCGGCCCTCGACCAACCGGCGGAGAAAGAGCCCCAACAAGAACAAGGGGCTCTGCAATGGGAACCTGGTCGACATCTTCTCTAAAGTGCGCATCTTCGGCCTCAGGAAGCGGCGACTACGGAGACAAGGTGTGGGAACTTTGGTGTGCAAGGTGCCTGCTGTGTTGGCGTGGACTGCTGTGTATTCAGTGTAAACATGTGCATACATTAAACGTAGGCAACCACTGCTTGATAGCGCTAATTAGGCCTGTCCCCGTTATAATTGCGCTGCCCCTCGCGTGTGTTTGAAGCAGACGAGATAATAATGAAAGAAAGAAATATACTGTATATTACTCATTGCGTGTGCGTGCCAATTTGCACCAGCGTAAGTATAGGTTAAATTGAGTGGGAGAAAGCATGCTGCTGTGTATATTGACCAGTCAGTCACACGTCTGTGTGGTTGGGCCAAACAGGCGGGGCGGGAGAATAACAAATCTGCCTCTGATTTACATGCAATCTCAGATAGCTGACAGGCTCCAGACGAGTTGTGCCTAATGGTTCAGACAGGTTTACCGAGCTGTCACCTTGGCGTTGCTGGAAAGGCCCAGATTGTTATGAAGCACATACACGAATTGCTGAACTGCTTAGTACACGAGCACATCACCAGAGCTAGAAATGAAACTAATTTATATGCAAGCAAAAAGGTCAATATCTCCCACGGAATGGAGGTTACGCCTTTCAAACATAATCTTTTCTCGCATAATTTTACGAATTCGTGGGCCAAGGCCTTTTATTCCTCTCGCTGATATTCGCCCCACTTATGGAAATGTCATGAACATTTTAACTCTAATGTGGCAACCTAGGAATGGTAAAGAGCACTGTCAAACATTATTTCACTACGCCAACTGCGGGGATAATTTTTCTTAATAGAAATGAATTAATTAATACAGGAAAGAAATTACTCCAACTATCTCCCCTCCCCGCTGAGTGATGGACGATGGCTGAATTTTCCACTTGCAATCATCAGGTGTTAAACCTGTTGCATTAGACATGCTATCTCCAAATTATAGCATAGGTATTACCCCTTAGCATGCACAATTTTATAGCAAATTCAGATGCAATTGTTATAGCAAAGCACTGGAAAAGTGTTTAGTCATGAAGTGAGCCATTTTGGATAACTAAGTCTTTCCTAAGCCCCTCTCTGTATTCATGTTAAAATTGGACAATACTATAAATGGAAATTTTCACCTCACTAGCCCTTGGTGATCACACAGATTAAAATGGCTTTGATATAACCGGATCTATACATACAGCATAGCACATAGAAGATACATCTGGACATGGGTCAAGGTGCATCCGAATGCCAGGCTGTAATCTGCTGTCCTACTGGCTCCTGCTTCTGCTTACACCCACTGTGTGTATGTATGAGTGTCAGTGTGTGTATGTGTCTGTGTCTGTGTGTGCACATATAATTGTGTGTCTGCCTCTTCCACTTGAGAATTTGCTTGCGGCGTATTTGTCTGTGTTTTTGTCCAATAGCCCCGCAGATCAGAGATGTGGACAGAAGCTGCTGTCATTTAGGAAGGGAATTAATGCCTGGCCACGCCAATAGATGGGCCGGGGACTGATAAAACCATAATGGGCTCCGCAAACTGGCCTCTCTGGTATGGTGTATCTTAGCACCTGTCATGGATGTGAACAAGGGCGATCTGGCACAAATAAATCTGGGAGTCAGAGATGCGGATGCCAAGTTAACCCGCAGTGACGAATTACCCCTGAAACGCCTTGAAAACAACACACCTACCACGGCCATTTTACTAGAGCAACTCAGGGCCTCCATGAGCCTGAGAATAACGATGAGGTTCCACAGTGGCAGTGCCATGAGAAGGAGTGGTGAGCCGTGTTGCGGGGCTCCACAAAGCATGACCCCTCTGTCTGGAAGATAAGAAACGCTCATGCCAAAATGAAAACAGAAATGGGGGGAAAGCTGCTCTGTAATAGATGATTGGTTCTGGTTTCTGGTTGATGGAGCTCTAATCAGAACACAGGGCAAACACTCTGTTGTCCCCCGCTTTAATTTGTGTTATTTGTGATTAGAGGCCTAATGGGAATATACCTAATTAATTCCACCTCGCATGAGAATTGGGAAAATCTTTAAGAAGCGATATCAGACCATTGAATTCTGGGCGCAGGAGGGGGCTGCTTGGAAAATACTGCCCATACCACTGTAGGTCTCTCTCTCTCTCTCTCTCTCTCTCTCTCTCTCTCTCTCTCTCTCTCTCTCTCTCTCTCATTCACTGTATCACAAGAGCACACAGCTAAGGAAGACTAATGGTTTGTTTGGTGTGCTTAATTCAATATTGGCCCCCGGAAGGACATTTTGAGTGAATAAAGCCGAATGCACCACCAATCATATGTGGTGTGATAACACAGGCAGACACCACAGTTGTCTTCATTTCAGACCATTCCCAGGTGAAAACACATTGGACTTCCCCATGAGAGCTGGGAGGGAGCCTGCAGAGAACATAGCTTTCTTACCTGCCACAATATGATAATATATTTAAAATATATTTAAAACAAATCACATTCCCACTGAGATCTCTCTCCATGAAGTGTTTGGAATTTACTCTAGCACAAATATTTCCTTTGCTTTGAGCATTGATCTTCCTCCAGGATGTAGCCTGGTATTGGATTAGCTACCCATATGGGATATATTGATTAACATTTACATAAAGTGGGATTTTTACAACAATGACCAGAGCATTTTGGTCAAATGCACTTAGACAATGTAACCATGCCTATCAACAGAGAATACTCCCACCTCCATTTTATATCAATCTTAATTTTATTTTAATTAAATATTATTGTTATGACATGAATATCCATGTTAAGACTGAGGAAAATAATGTGTGAAAAGCCCCAGTGCAGCTGTTTTGTCTAGCCTCAGTGCCATACAAGCCATCCATCAAAGCAATGACACCAGGATCAGGATTAGTGGGAGTACTTCTCAAAAATTATTCACTTCAATGGAAATGCAAAGCCTTTTTTATTGTGAATATGTTGAATTAATAAGGACCTTCAAAATCAATGCAAAATGCTGCAAAAAGTGCTCTACATTGAGCTAGTTATAGCGCATAGATGTGCTTTCTTGTCCTTCTTATCCAATACTTCATAGAAAATGCTTGAAATGTTTTCATCTATCATATCAACTTTGGCTAATTTTTAATCGCCCATGCATTTTGATAGCAGATGGAGAGCCAGTGATCAGACTGATTTTCAAGGATTAGATATGAGAGAGCTGTAAATCCTATTACACTTCACCCAGTAAGTGAGATGGGTGCACATCCAGCTGTGGCTCACCCATAATCTCACAGCACTGGCTCTCATTAGCCGACTAGATTAGATCCATAGATCATTAGATTACGTTACATAGATCGGCTCATTAGATTATCTTACATGAAAGGCCCGATGCAGGAACCCATTTGAAGGTGAATGTTTTCCTTTTCCAGTGGCAGTTTATTCAATAGTATGTTGACGGGACACAGTGAAACAGCAGCGCTTCATCAGTGGGCTTTCAGAACTGTCTGTATCGGACACGTTGTTGTTGATGTGACATGAGTTGTTGTTGATATAAGAGAAATGGGGCGGCAGCAGCTTTCCTCGCTTCATCCACTTTTCCATGACAATAGAGGGAGGCCGAGGCAACACAGAGGGGTTTTTCCTATGCAGGCTGGAAAAGCCCTTCTCCTATTCCAGAAACATCCAAAGTGGGTCAGGCAGGGCAGGGCTGACGGCAGTCTACAACTACTGCTGCTGCTGTGTGTGTGTGTGTGTGTGTGTGTGTGTGCGTGTGTGTGTCCTATACATAATGCTCTGTGCACAATTTGTATAGAATTTAACATGTGCCTTTGCAGGTATAATAGCCTCCTTTGCAACAAAAAGGTGTTGGTTTTAGGGGAAAGAGAGTGAGAGAGAACTGGATAGACAAAGGAGATACAAGCAGGGTGAGGAGAAAATGAGACAGGGAGGGAAGGAGGGAGCAAGGGAGGCCACTTTTACAGAAAAAAGAAAAAAAAAACATCATCACGAACTGTCTGTGACAGTTCAATTTATATGCACAGAGGGCTTCTGCTACTGCAGAATGACACGATTTGAGGTCTTGTGGTTCTGATGCTTGTTGTTTTTGAAGGAAACCCCCCGCTGCTGCCAAACCACCACTCTGTTTCCCTAGAAACAAGGAAGTGGAGTGTAGAAACATACCTCTATTGGAAAAACCAATATCATGGGACTGGGAAAGTCCAGCTGAAGTAAACAGAGTTGGGTACTCCATTAGGGGGAAACAGCACTGTTGTTTTACTGTTTGGGTCTATTTTAGAGAGGGGACATGCAGACGGACAAGGAGAGAGAAAGAGACAGATAAACAGAGAGAGAGAAAGAAAGACAATGAGAAACAGAGGAGAGAGTGCGTACGAGTCAAGGACCTTCTTGACTGGGAGGCTGTCCATAGAGAGATGTTTTTGAAGCAGTCGTGGAGTGCATGCACCGTATCCAACCCCTCACTGCTAGTCTGACAGCACTGAAAACGCTGTGTCATTCTAAAAACACTGAGCATTCCTCCCATATAGAGAGGGGGGATATAGGAATAAATAGGAAAATGCCCTACTTGGAAGGAGCAGGGAGGCATTTTAAATGATTGTTGTTTCGTATGAGAGAAAAATTTGAGAAACCATTTCTAAAACCTATAGAGCATTCATCCAATGACCAAGAATAAGCTTGACCTTCAGCATGGGGTGCACCAATGGGTGTCCAGCACATATGAATTAGAAAAATCCATTAGTCGAACATCTCACTGTAACGTATGTAGCAGCACACGTGAACGTCCGATGTTAAACTGGCAGTCATAAATAATGCAGTGAGTATTGGAGGACATGATTGCATTATGGACGAATTCTTTCGGACACCACTTAGAATAGGATTATACGTCTGCTGCCATATATTACATTAGTCGTATCTCGCATGCTGTGCAATTGCCTTTTATCTTTTCCATGACTTTTTATTCTCTTTCACCAAATTAGCTAAAATATTACAGATTCCAGCTCGCTCCGACTGCAGCCGAGAAATATGGAAGCTCTAAACTAGAGGGGGAATCCGTGTGTGTGTGTGTGTGTGTGTGTGTGTGTGAGATATACAGGCTGGCTTCCCCAGGGAACATGGCCAGCATCACATGATTTATAGCATGACGGAGGAGCCAAGTTCACCTGCACGTAAACACACACACACTCACACACACACGTACACACCCGCATACAGAGAGAGAGTATTCACACAGCCGGCGCCCGGTTCTGTTTCTGTTTTAATTATTACAGATAGCCCCCCTCTGAACTGTCTTGGAAATCAATCTCACTCCCACAGATTGTTTAAATGCTGCTGATCAAAGTCATTAATCGATCGGAGGATAGCCATCTCAGTGTGTCCTCGCAAGTGTACTTGCTCAAGGGGATTGCGCATTCATTAAAAATCAATGTGAAAATGCATGTGTGTGTATGCCTGTTTTTTTGTGTGTGTATCTGCGTGTTTGCCTGTGTGCCTGTTCTCATGCTTCTCACACTGTATGAAAACTTGTGCGTCTCCCTCTAACTGGCCCTGATGGGTAATATGGGTGTGGTCGTGTGGTTATAGGACAGGAGATGGGGTTGTGGACCTGGGTGTTTATATACTGTATGTTCGAAAGCATAATTACTTAACATTTAGCTATATCAGTTTGTACGATATCTTACTGCAGTGACTGGTAGACAGAGAAGGCAGGAGGAGGGAGGGTGAGGGTGCGGTGATAAAGGCAGCAGTCCATTTGCATTCCTGGCTTTTCTCCACCCTGGTAGTTTCTCAATGCCCTGAGAACCCTCTCTTTGATGTGTCAGCCTCATCATGCTATCCCTTCACAGGCTTTCATAGGGCACTGGGCCAGGCGAGAATGAACACACGCACACGCACACGCACACACACACACACACACACACACACTCTGAGCAACACTGATTAAGTTTCTGATATGCAAGGGCTGCAGGTTGTGGGTAGGGTGGTGCGTGATAGAGCTACAAAACTGGCAGGACAATAAAATGTTGGCATTTTTTCCCTATTCACAGATGAAAAGACCCATTTTGTTCGTTACTCAGGTAAACCATCTACTAGTGCTGAAAGATATTGACAAAAACATACATTTTTTAGAACTTTAAAATTGTTTAAAGAAAAGTGATTTTGTTAAAAAAAAATAGATGTCAGTGTGCAGGGTAGTTTGAGTATAATGAAAGGTTTTGATTCATGGATTACCTGAAACACCTTGTTCAGAAATCCATTTTGGACGTCCCTCTCTCTCTCTTAAGAAATTAATTGCAGCCTCTGCGATTTAGAATTTGCAAAAGTTCATATTGCGATTTCGTTTTTTAAAAAATTTCAATTAATTGTTCAGCTCTACCAACTAGTGTGTGTTCGTCAGATGAAGATCAGGATCAACATTAAAAAAAGAGAAAGGGTGATGTTGTGCGCGGCGATGTCTGCCTCTCAGCGAATGGCCGCAACAGTTTTGACTGGGATGAGTAGCGTGGTTAACAAGAGAGATACTGTCACTGTCCTGTCAGCCTGCTCGACGCTCGGCGGAGGCAGCCTCGCATGTGACAGTCAGATTCTGCTTTAGCCACCTTGTCATTGTCCTGGCGAGGCGACAAAGGTGCGCTGCTGAATGCCGTGATCGTCTTCTTGCACTAGCAGAAAGGCATTTTCTCCTCTTTTCAGGCAGCAGTGAAAGGTCTCAGAGCTTCCTAATGCCGCCCCCCGACAGAACCATTTCCGAGGAGACTGCCTTGAGCCATACACAGAGAGAAAAAAAAAAAACAGCCACTGCCTGTCTTTGCCCTCAGCAAGACCTCCTGAGTTCTCCTGTGTGGCCGAGCGCTCTCTCTCTCTCTCTCTCTCTCTCTCTCTCTCTCTCTCACACACACACACACACACACACACACACACACAGTAGCATAGGGCATGGTTCGGGCTCAGGTGAAGGTGATTGTTCACCTCCTCGGGGCTTTCTTAGAATGAAATCTGGTGTGATGGCTGTCTCTACGATAAAGCTAATGTTGATGGTGTATGACCCTAGAGGTTATACACACACGTACAAACACACACCATACACACTCACACACACACACACACACACACAGAGATGAAGAAATACTGTGAAACCTGAGCACATGCAATGTTTTTGCATGAAGGTCCAGAGGTACTCCCACCTGCAGTTTTATTGAAATGTATCGCTTTCTGTGTTTTATTCTTTCACTTTTTTACATTGTTAGACATTTTCACATTCACTTTTCCCCCATGTCAGTTGCAAAATTACAAAATGCCAACTAAATTACGACAAGACTGGTTACGGTTCAGCGGGCCTGGGCATTTCTACCACAGTGGTGATTTATTTAGATATGTAGCTAATTCCCCTATTGGGTCTGCTGGAAGGGACAGGACCCAGTAGCTGTTACATCCCACTCTGAGGACCCAGAGAGGGTGCTATTGGGTTCATTATGGGAGCCAGGCAGCCACAGATTAATTCTGCTGCCTATAATTGGATGGCCTATCTCTGAGCAGGGCAGGGCTTATGTGCACTGAATTTTGGCTGCGGGATTTGCCTGTGAAAATACACTGGGGTCATAAAGTATTGTAAAATACTTCTGCACAGTGTTTTATGGTGTCTTGCTGTTAATACCCTCAGAAAACAACATATTACAAAATCCTTGGTATATTAAAGCAACAGCTATTGATTTGTTGATATTGCACAGGCTAATTTGGTTCGCCGCAGGAGTCCTTATAACTCCTGTTGTTTTGTTTTTTCATTTTTCTATTTTGAAAATCTCTGTTATTCTGCGGTGGTCGTTCGGCCCCCTTTTGGCATCGTTTGCTAATCCATAACTTCCCGTCTCTTTTTCCCTCTCCTTTCTCTCTCTCTCTCTCCCTCTCCCTCTCTCTTTCTCTCCTGCAGATCCCCAGCTCAAGGGTATAGTGACCAGGTTATATTGCAGGCAGGGATACTACTTGCAAATGAACCCCGATGGCTCTCTTGATGGGACCAAGGATGACAGCAGTAATTCCTGTGAGTAACCTGACAGTGTCTCTTAGCCTCCTAGATTCAACATGTGACAGCTGTGTATACACACTTCATGAAACATCGGAGTGCACAATGAAATATAGCTCATTGTTCTTAATATTCTGAAAACATAGTCATAAAGTTGAAATGTATCTGTGAACAGGCACACTTGTCCGCTCTCAAATTATTTCTGAGGTTTTGGGGCGGCCTATCTTCTTAAATGACAGCTACAGGATCATGCAGATTTGTCCTTTTCTCTGAGAGGGAAAGTGGACCAGGAAACAGTAGGCTTAATGGGGAGGAAAGTGTATTATTAGCTTGTTCTGGCACTGCTCCTCTAGCGCTTCAGGCTAGCTGGTTAATTTGATTTCAGTGCTTGGTGCTAACGCTAGCTTGACACTCTACATTGTGTCCGTTTCTCTTGTCACCACGAGGAGACATGGCACATGTCACATCTGATAGGCTGATTAAAAGAGGTATTGAATCACTGAGCTATACAGTGTGCACAAGGCAGTTATTGATCTGACATCAAACATCGTTTAAATATGTAACTACTCTGCATATAACTGGTAAATGCACCATCAAGTGCAAGCTTTTGCTGTTGCACACTAAATTTTACCATTCACAACCAATTTCTGAAGCTGGCCCACTGCCACCACACCAAAAACAATGGTCACACAGTGATTCTGTCATTCTTCACCGGGGCTCCAAACCTGCCAATACCAATTACCTGTGGGGTCAGAAGAGTGCATTACATAGTGCATTTAAGTCTGCCATATACGCACACTTAATGTCACAGGCAGGCCGGTCCTGTTATTTCTCACCAGTACAAACAATAGCCATTACCTAACAGGCCCAAGGAGTCTGCTACAACAACAAAGGGGCTATTAAATCTGCCACGCACCAGTGGTGGCCCCAATTACAGCTACTTTCCAGGTAGCTCAGGGTGGTCCAGGCTATGCTAGGCTAGTCACGCTCATCACCATGCTGCAATCCATCTCCAGAGATTACCTAAACACAGCAGCTAGCTATCGTGTTATCTATGCTTTGTGAGGCGTTAATGATAGGCAGTTTGCATTTGGATGATGAATTGCACCATAATGTTTTTTTCCCATTGTATTTAATGTGCACTTAATGGTTAATTCTCTGTATGGCAATTTGTTTGGTGATATTTGTGTGTTTGTGTGTGTGTGTGTGTGTGTGTGTGTGTGTGTGTGTGTGTGCTTTCCAGCTTTGTTCAACCTTATTCCTGTGGGCCTCAGAGTTGTCGCCATTCAGTCCGTGAAGACAGGGTTATACATCGCCATGAACGGGGAGGGCCATCTGTACACATCAGTAAGCATTCTATTCTATTCTATTCTATTCTATTCTATTCTTAGAGTAAACATATCAGAGCATGTTTTGTAAAATATAATTAAAAGCAGAAAATATATTTTAGATTCAAAACATTATTGCACACTATCATGATGTATTAAGTCAATGTAATGATTTCAATGTTTCCATCTGCACTAAACCTATTGCTACATATTACCATGCATGCATTAACATGCAATACAATCCCATATTAATATCATATTTCAGTTTTCATGCCAAAGGGAGGATGTAGACTTATCTAGAATTAATGTTTACAATAAGGGGCAGTGAGCATGTCTCAGATATTTAACACCTTTGCTATGAGATAATTGCATTTCAGTGAAGGTTAGGAATCCCATTAAGCAGAAATTCATGCATATAGATTTCCATTTATCAGGTTAAATGCCTCCAGATTTGGATGTTTTCATTCCATAAGGAAAAAAAAAACATTCGGTGAAATGCATTAGGAAGAACACACATATTTCTCTCTCCCATGTGAATCGTTTCTATGCCATAACCAACAACCACTATATTAACAAGTATCAATCTCTTGATCCATCACCCTGTAAAAATCAAATTGAAATTTGTTGTAGAAGAGAAATGCTATGATACTGTGATTCTTAAGCTTAACATAGCTTAAAACATATTTAATATTTAGTAGCATTTAATCTCTTGGCTACTCTATTCTTGGCCGTGTTTGAAACTGACTAGAGGAGGAACATCTGAAGAACAGATGCCCTTATTGACTACCTTTCTTTAAAATAAACTATGGCGTCTGCAGGCTAGACAGCCATGGAGGCGATAAGGCCTCACCCAGGGACAGATAGTGCTCCCAGCCCCACCACGCCTCTCCATCCTCTCCCAGTCAGCTGTATCAATCAGCGGGAAGAACATCCCAAGTAGTGCTCCTCTCCCAGATAGGAGTATCCATCAGGATCACTGCCTCTTCCTCCCTGTCCTGTCCTCATGTTCCTAATCCTCAAAGCGCAGAAGAGGAATTATCATTTACCTTTCTCATCTTCATTCATTACCGTGCAGCACTCCTCTTACTGCACCATGCACTGGTATTCCCATGGAATTCTGTTAAGACTTAATCACTGCTTGACTAAAGCCATGAAATGAATTTCATTTGAGGAGGATTGACCTAAAATCCTATGGATTTGTTAAGGAAATGCACTATAGGGATTGGAATTAATATACATTATGGGTGCTCCATACTTCATTTGTACAATTTGCTGACTGTACACACACACTCTCTCTCTCTCTCTCTCTCTCTCTCTCTCTCTCTCACAGACACTCTCTCTATCAACATATTTGGTTGCTATATAGGGAATGTATAGCTCCATAATAGTCAATGATTTTCATACCCAACCTCAACTGCTACAGATATAGCCATTGTATAAATCCTGCTTTTTATTGCATGCTTGCTGAACAATGCACTTTTGCTCCATCCCCAATGGGAACTATTTTGAAAAAAATGATTTTGCTTTCTTGAAATAGTTTTGCATATTTTTTCAGCTGTTGGAAGTGTCTGGTAACTCGTTGGTTGAGTGAAATTTGTTTTAGAATATGGATATACTGTACTAGTGTGGCTGTATTTGCTTAATTTACAAGCATGAATTATCAGTACAGGATAGATGCCAGCCTGATAAATACATTAAAAGTGACTTCTGCATAAATTAGAAATCTTTCTACATAAATCAGTAATGATCGTATATGTACAGTGCAGTATACAGTACTACAGTATGCGATTCCTATCATGGTCAAAAGGATTAAGCAGTGTTGATGGCAGAAGTGCTGTAAAGTGGGTCTCTTTAAGCTTGGTCAGAGTGACCTGTTCCTTCCACACAGTTTGACAGCGTGCGCTCCAGCCTGCTCCTCTCTTCACCCAGCTCTCCTGCTCCATTTGTAGCTTATTTCTGTACTAATGGAGGCTCTGATCAGACCCCAACCATCCACCCGCCCACTCAAAGGTCTCTCTGTGCTCCTCTGTGTGTAAATTACTCCGGTAATGGCAGCCTGCAAAAATCACACTTCTTCATCCTCCTCCATCTCATCTTCCTCCTCCGCCTCCTCCTCCTCCCTCCCGTCTCTTCCGTCGTCCTCTGAAAGGGTACACCCATTCCTCCCATTACCGCTCTCTCTTCCTTTGTTAGCGAGGAGCTCGCAGACGACCTTTTCTAGCCATTAGGTGTATTTGATTACAGTGCACTCACATTTTCTGAGAATACTTTGAAGATTGTATTGATGTAGAAGGAACATGGTGTTTTGGAGTTTGCAGGGACACATAACATATGCTGCAAATACGCAGCTGTTCTACTTTGAAAAAAGTTCTCTCTCTCTCTTCCCAGTGTAGCCTTCTTTTCCGCAAAAATGTAACGCTATTTTATTAACTAGAATTAATATGATCAGTTGTTATTCTTTCGCAGTAATTAATCAAGCACCGAAGCCTTTGCTGTGATGACGTGCTTTGATAATGACCGACACTCCATTTCTTAACAGATGAGATGAATAAAAAGGAGAGTGCTAGTCTTTCAGAAAAGAGATGGAAAGCCCATTCAAGGCCTCTGGTAGTGCATCATATTCTTTTGTGTGAGGCACCCTAGGCGCAGCGTGCGGCTTGGAGTGACAGAGATAGCATCAAAGTGACTGTGCAGCCTGGCACAAAGGACTCGCCATGGAATAAAGGAGAGTTCAATCATCTCGCCCCTTTTCAATCTGCTCCTATTGTATCTGGGCCAATAAACTCCTGGCTAATTTCTCCTCTAGGTTGTTCCCTGGATGAGGCATTTCTCCTGAATAGTAAGAAGAGGAGGGGATTTCTCTCTGTTCGTTGTAGAAAACTAGTGGAAACAGGATTTATGGCAGTCTCCAGACAACTGTAATAGAACTGTTTATGCAAACAGAAAAACCAGACAAATTCAAATGAGATAAAACATGAACGTCTTCATTATTCTCTGGGGACTACAGTATTACAGCCCCGACAAGCCTAAGGAAGTGTTGGATTGTTTCGTTTTGTTACCTATGATGAAATATTGGTGTCAGAAAATGCAACTCCTTGTTGCTGATGTTGTTGTGGCTTTTCTGTCCTGTTAATACGGTCTCCTACCATCTCTCTAGTGTAAAGGTTGGGCATTTCACGGTCGACTGGTTTCCTTTAGAGCTGATCCCCCATTCCTTCACTTCACTGGCGTCTCTCTCTGCAGGCTTTCTTTATCAGGCGCCTGCACTTGTTAGTGCTACCTTTCATGATTGTCAAATTGACTTGCCACATAAGTTGAGTGGCCCTTTTAGAAATGAAATCCTTGAGAGGACCAATCTGGAGCAGCGCAGTGGCTTTGGCCTTGCTTTTTAAAGGCTGTATCATCAGCCTTATGAACACAGAACACCGAAGGCATCTGTTTCCTTTAGTGCCTAATTCAGGCTGTATGAAAACTCCAAGGTGGCTGATGTATGCACTCCCTCGGTTGGCATCAATATGAAACGGGGAGACAGTGGCGGTGCACAGGGAAGAATAGAAGAGTAGAATAGAAGAGAATAAGAGCAGCTTATACAGGAGTCAGTGGTGTGAAACCACGGGATTCTTCTGAGGACGTTGAGGCCAAGAGTCCCTGGGGTTTTGGGTGTTTGATATTTCCTTACCAACTTTCTTATTCATCATTCCACTCTCTTAGGCCATTTTTCTCATGCTGCTCTTAAAAGTTCTGCCTATTAGCGACACCCTCCCATGGATGCCTTTTGCTCCCTCGCTTTCATCCTCAGGCTTCTTTCAAAGACGTGGCATTTCTGCTGGCCGTTTTCAACCAGCCTATGAAGAATGTAACTCCACCTGATATTAAAGAAGACCTTTCAAGGTGTGATCACAAAAGATTAGGGCATTTAAAAAGGTCCAGTTCCAGATGTGTGAACATCCTGGTTTATCCCTGCATCTTCCGCAGTGACAGTATGGATCTATTGTATTTGCATATGTAGCCTTGCTGATAGGGTGAGCATCTGACTTTGTTGAGCATGGCTAAAATCCAATCTGCAAGCCTGGGAAAAGGTCATGCCATACTATGACAAAAGAAACAAGTCTAGCTATGTGCATGCAGCTTATAACAGAGATAAAATTCAGATTAGAGATAAAAGTAAATACATGAAGATTAACAGAGAATTGTGGCACCTCTTCACAGTCTACCATGTGTAGCACATTCCTTTCACAGTGTGTGTGTGTGTGTGTGTGTGTGTGTGTGTGTGTGTGTGTGTGTGCACGTGTGTGTATGTTTGCATGCAACATGTGTGTAGGTGCCCAGCAGATGGTTTTGTGTGAACGTGTTTTATTGGTGTTGATTACAAACCTGCCATCAATGAAAATGATCTTTCTCCCAGTTTTCCTGGATGCTGGTGTAAATCCTTTATTGGAAAATACACCACTTAATTTTACAGTTTCAGTAGAGAATCATGATTCTTTCTTTCACCGTGATGTAGCAATAATGGGAAATTAGGCAGAGGTGACAGGTCAGACAGTATTGTCTTATGATTGCCAACTTGGCACACTTGTAAAAAGAACATTAGCTTGAAAGTCTTGAAAATTATGTTAGCTAAGATCCCTCATCACATAAGTGTTGCCCAAAAATGAATTAAAAATAAATGTGAGCAAGAAAATGAGGTTGCAAAACTCAGAAAGATCATAGCCAGTTTGCCTGCTAGATAATTATTTATGCTGTGCAGATACTGTTCCAACAAATTAGCAACAAATTTGTTAGTGCTACTGCAAGCCAATTTGCTATCTAGGTCTATATAGCTAATGTTAACTAGCTGATGTTACTTTTCTCTGTATCCACACATATTTTTGATGTTCTCTTACAATGAATTCATGCTGCATATTATTCACTCCATATCAGCCCTGACTCCTTATCAGAGATCTGAAAAGTGCTGCTGAATCAATGGATGGTGGCCATTTTTTAAATGCAAATGTTTGTGTAGCAAGTAGATCTGTGTGTTTGTGCATGTAAAGGGGCGCATTCTGCAGTGTGGTAAAATTATTTTTCAGAGGTGCTTATTGTTAAAATTAACCTCGCAACTCTCAATTTTATATTTACAGGGAAGTGTAATAGTGTAACATTTTTAATCATTATTCATGTACCAAATTGAACTGTATTCAGTCTATCTTGTGACGTGGCTATGTTGGGGTACAGGGGGGGTCCATAGCACTTACATACAGTCACTTATCAGCCAGAACAGCAGAGGATGGGTGCGGTCAGTAATATTTTCACGTTCCCACAGATCCCTGGTACCTAATTACTCAGATGATTTCCCCTCCGGAGGAGAGTCAGGCTCAGACTTGAGGTGGGGGGAGCCTCATTATTTCCAAAGCATTGCTCTCTCCTGCCTCTAATGTAGTGTCAGTGTCAGGAATGGTGGCGGTCATGAGGGCTGGAGGGAGAGCAGCTTCATGCATTAATGAACAACAAGGTCGGAGGTAGGCGTCAAAGCTGGACCGGTGAACCGGTGGTTGGGGCCAAGAGGAGCTAAGAATAGACAGACAGACTACTTAGCCACATTATGCCTCTCTTGTTATTAATGGCTGCTCAGCCAATGCCTTGCTAATGTATGTATACTGTGGCTTGTTAAAAAATCTTACATGTTAGAGATTAATATTGATTGATGTGCTGGAATGGGTATTAGTGACGTACCCTTATTTACTGGTGGGTATTATTGTTTGACTTTCTGCCTTAGAGGACTTTGACAGCACCTTCTTAATTCGTATACACAATCATGCCAGTTCTCAAAGCAGTCTTGTGCACCCAGGGGGTCCCAGCTGTGGTTTGGACTGCTCCACTGGGAGGAAGAGTCTTGCATCTCCACTTGCATCACAGCAGCGAATCGCCCACCATAAAACAGGGAGTCCCCCTGAACGCTTCCAGTTTCCGTGCTGCCGTGTTTGGCTTTACCACTGGGGATTATGCCTCTCTGAACAATAACTCATAAATATACAGCACCAGGTGATCTGTCCTCTATCTCTTTCCGGGTCAACAGCTTAAGGTCTATTAATTCCACGTCTTCCTCTGTTCCTCGATCATTCTGTTATTCCCCTGTTTATTCAGGGTAATTACAGTGTTAGGGAAAGGCGCATGCAGCTGTTTTCTGAATCACTGGTTTATGAGACACATATTTATGATGTACAGTAAAGCAGCGCTGTGACTGAGTATGCAGGGAGGAGTATGAGGGGATACGCAACGGATGAAGAGAGCAGAGGGATTCAGTCCCTTAACACTCTTAGTCCAGAACCTCACCATGAACCTTCCAAGTTCATGTAGCATACAGGAAGGTGGGAAGAAGAGTCTGTTATTGTCCACATAAGGCGGCTTTTGCGTTTAAATCGGATGTTTTTGCTGTGAGGCTTGCTACAGTATCGTGTTGGCCTTTCATCACGTGGCCATCTTGTATTGGACTATTGTTAAATTGACCCACCATATTCTAAGCTAAAACCTTTTCGATGAATGAATTTCAATGTTTTCTGCGAAGCTACCTTCAGTGGAGGTGACCCCTTCAGTAGTCCTGGTGGAAAGGTAGCAGATATTTGCTAATCCCCAACTCTTTGTGTTTTGGCCCAGTCTTAGAGACCAATCTGTGGACGACTAATCTCTGCTCCGCCTAACTCTCCTCCCCCAGTAGACCGCCCTTCTACCACGGTGGCCATCAGCCAGCTATCGATCTGTCAACTAGAGCTCACACTGAGTCCCCCCCCCCCCCCGTTCCATCCATCTGGGAGAATCCCGACATCTCTATGAAAATGGAGTGGCCAAAAACACACAAACACCGGTTAGCAGGCATGGTATGTAAGCTCCAGAGCTGGCTATAAATTATGTGCTGCTGACAGATAATGAGAAAGCGGGAGACTGGAAAGAACAGTGCATCGATCGGTTGGGAGGAGGAGAATTAGGAGAGAGAAAGAGAGGGGGAACTCCTAGGCGTGTTTGCCAGGGAAAGCCCTGCTGTGGTCAATATAATCAGTGTAGCATGCAGACAACCTCTGCTTGCTGCCACCATTTGTCTATTGCACCTTTTGTTAAAAGCATTCTCCATTTCGAGCAGCACAACAATGGATCATCCAACCAAACAACAGCCTCTCAGAATTACACAGGAATATTAATTGATTAATTTCTCATCACAGTAGCTGCAACAAAGCCTCATATCAAATACGGGCAACTTCAGAGCGATGCGTTATTTGTGTTCGCTGTAGCTATTAAATGAGAGGACAAAAATTTTTTCGGCACTGAAATGGGTTTCCATTTTGTGCGGGAATTCAGTCTCCCAGCCGTCACACTCGGCTGCCTTCGTGCAATCCTATGATAGTCTCATTCATCCAAGAGCATGTCTGATTCTCACTGTGTTAGAGGCGGGGCGGTGGAAATATTATCGATCCCATCTCCTCTCTGTGATTACCTTTAAAGGACAATCTTTAGGGAGACTCATTTCCATAAGGGAGTCCTAATCTATTCAGATTGGTTCTGCTGTGGTTGCCTACCTACCGAATCCCTGCCAATACCACCACCTGCTTCCTGATCATAGCTGTATGGGGAAAAATAGCACTGGATATCACAATGAGTGTATGCTTTCTCCTGATCCAGAAAAGATCGAGTTTGTATGTTCTCTGCACTAACTGAGATTCAACAATGATGTCTCGCTGATTAGCTGATTGTTAGTCACTTCCTTTTTCTGCACATCTCAGACACTCAGTGATAATGTGCGCTCCTTTTAAAACCACAGATGCACAACAGTTTGTAGACATTAACCATTCATCCGTGGAGGCTGTGACCTTTTCGTTTTACCCTCCTAATAGGCAATCTATTGTGAGAGGTTGTTCACGTTAGCAATGAGTAGCAAGGTTCAGCATTCACTAATTCATTCAGTTTTCACCTATGATCCTACCTGCTTCTTGAATTGGCTTGGGCAACCAGCGGTGGTTGTTCTTATCCAGCACAATGAGCCTTTGTTAAGGTCTCAGTGTTTTGAATGCTGTTGCCTGTGTTCCTTTGTCTCCTTGTTCAGACAAAAGCTTGAAAACAAAAGTTCAAAAGTGGGCATTTCTTACCAGGCAGCTGCTTAGATTCGGGCCACTAGAGGCAAACAGAAAGTTTCACTATTTTTTAATGTGTGTGTGTGTGTGTGTGTGCGTGCGTGCGTGCGTGCGTGCATGCGTGCTTGCGTTCGTGCGTGTATGTGTGTGTGTGTGTTTGTGTCGCTGAGGTGTAGAAATACAGAAAGGAGAAACAGAAGAAGAGTGGGCGCAAGGAACAGGGAATTCGCATATTCATCTCTGTTCCTCTGTGAGACCCACTGTATATCTTGGTGTGTACAAGTGCATATGCCATAATTTTCATTTCCCCATGAATACGCATTGCAGGAGCTATCAGAGCAGACACGTCCAGCCTGTTCACTGTATTAATGACCCTAATGCTGGCCTAATTGCTTTCCCAGTGTGTAAATGTCAAGCACCATGCAAATACAAATGGCACACTTGTGCTTGTTGCCTCGAGTGCAATGTAATGTGCAAATGAGCAGCATTGGGATGAGGGCTTGTAAAGCCACAAGTAGTTCTCAGGAACTCGGTATCCAAACAGTAATTGGATGTGTATGACTTGCAAACTCGCACAAGAACATGCACTTACACTACTCTTGGCTGTCGTTTTGAATATGTCAGGCCAAAAGAAGGGTTAGGGAAGGGAAGATGTCATGAGTACAAGTGGGATTTTTGTCTTACATTGCTTAGGAAAGTCGCCCTTAATGCTGTGCAATAGACGGAGGCAATGATTTTCTCTTTACAAATAACCTTTTGATGCTATTTCCTATCAAGGCCAAAGGATTTCTGAGGGTTATGGCTATGTTATGATGGGTGAAGCCTCTTAGGAGGACTGTTGTTTCATGCCCACAGGGTTGCAGGTTCAAGTCTTGTTCAGGCTGTTCTCACTAGGTGGGATCACAGTGTGTGAAGGATAGAGGTTCTCTTGTTGTGACAGAAAAGCCCTCGGTGCTCAACCTATGCCTGCAGCCATAATAACCCTAGTCTTCTCCTTCTCCTCCACAAGAATCCCTTTGTGTCCTTTTCTACTTCCACCCGTGAAATGAAAGTAACATTTTATCAAGCTTCACCCCTGCAGTTGTAAAAATCAATACAGTGAGAGCTCTTACAGAATGGTTGTTAATCATGAAAATTCATTCTCTTCAATCTTAACTAAGCCTCGCTCTCTACTCGCGTCTCTGTGGCTTCCTCCTCACACTTGAGAGCCAGTCAACACAACAGCTACTGAGGGAGCACTAGAAACCGCCATTTCAGTGACAAGTGTTTGTGTGTGTGTGTGTGTGTGTGTGTGTGTGTGTGTGAGTGCGTGCATACCCGAAAGCTTGTGTGCGGCAAAATGCATTTAGGATGAATACACCATCTTGCTAAAAATTGCATATATTCATTTGTGTCACACATCATGCAGAACTGTGAAAGTTACACTGAAGAGTAATTTTATTCTGTAGTTCATCACACATCTCCTAAACTGTTTCAGGTGCATTCATTATGTATGGAAATAGTATTTTCCTTCTTTAGTAAGAATGAATCTGACCTGTGAATGTTTTTATTATGCTATTTAGTGGTTTCATGAACGTTACACCACAGCTTTACCACAGAGGCTAGCAGGTCAGGGGGAGTTATTGTGTGTATACACCCACACACACTTCCACTGGCCGCAGAACTATCTCTTCTACTCATGCCAGCAAATACACACACGCATGCACAAATACACATGCACTTTGTGTGTGCGCTCACAAACACACTCCCACAAAGGAGATAGAAAAGGATGGACTGGCAGGGCAGTAAGGTGCTGATTCAGGAAAAGAAGGTTACACTTTTATGGCTCTCATATAAAAAACAAGCGGCAGTTTAATTTCAGTGCTTTTAAAACCAGGTCACACCCATCCTCCTCCGGCATAAAACACGTCTAGTAAAGTCCTCTACACCATCGGCCACTCAGTGTGGACACCTAGGGCATTTGTGCCGGAGCAGCACCAACACCGAACTAAAGTTTACAGCGGCTTTGCAAGTCGTTCAGCAAATTAATCAAATTGATTTTCACAGGTCTGGAACAAAAGGCCTTGTGACTCCAGTGTGGAAATGCTGATAATGCTGCTGCGAAAGACCATCAGTGGCCCTTAGGACTTTCATTGTGTGATATGAAAATACCTGAGGAATTAAGTTAAGCACGTGAATGAACACTTTATAGTTATGAACCGCAGACAACAATGCCAAGGTATTGATAGGAATCAGTCCTCCTGAATTGTGTTTGGTCCTTTTGATAGAAACCCTACACCTACATATCTCCTCCAGATCAGATATGACAGCCCCATCTCCACCCCATTGCACACAGCGAACAATTTATCAATGGCATTAATGCGTCATTGCATCTCTGCATCCCAGTCAGCTTCAATATGTGACATTTACTTCAGCTACGGACTGCTTGATTGACTGGTTTTGGCTCGTGGTTGAATCGTTGACGGGCTGATCGGCAGGCCGGCTGGTTTCGTATTTCTGTTCTGGCTGACTGGTCGAATCGCTGAGCCTTCCAACTGTAGCCATGCCACGATTTATCCTCAGAGAGAGACGGACTGTTGGGGAATCCTCCGCTGTCATTCTCTCATACACCGACACGCAGACTGTGTGCTTTGGCTGCTAGTCAGCAGGGTTTCAGGAGAGATGGACACAGTGAAATGGCCCCTTCACAGTCAAATGACAACAGTACCAGAGGGAGCAGGGGGTTCTCTGTACCCAAATCCCTGAATCGTTACCTATTGAAACGTGCATTTTGCAGGGATCACAGCGTTATTCTAGCGGTTTAGAGTAAGTTATACAGGTTCACTGCACTGCAAATCTGCCTTTATCTACATTGGACACATGGGGCAATAACTGTGTGATATAACCCTTGTACTTAATGACAACTGTCTATAATGCCAGTAGTAATAGTTAGGTCGACTGATGTAACGCTCTAGCATCCGGCTTATCTACTGTACTGCAAACCCCCACCTATGTGTGATTACTACATTGTTACCTCCCATAGTATTTCCACCCATGATGAACTCTCTCATGCCGCTTAGACACACAGACAGCTATAAGCCTTTGTCCTTCAGCCAGACAAGGGATTAACTCCAAGTTAAAACAAATATATTTTTAGACTATAGGCGCTATAGGCGCTTATTTACCTCTGCAAATACAAAGTTTCACAAATTCACATTTGTGAAAATGACACTTAACTTAAGCAAGCAATTTCACAAGAAACATCCTAGCTCGGTCACCATTTATGTTTGTTGCTTTAAGTACGGTTCAACTCTCGCCTTGAGGAAAATACAATGGGCATTGTGAAGAGTACATTAAAAGGCTGTTAAAGACAAGCATGAAAAATGACTCCATAGTTCAGGAGAGCAGGACATTCCTGGCCCATCAGATGATCCTTCATCTGTGGGGTTATCTGAGAAAGCCAGGGCCATTCATCAGGCTATTTCCCAGCTGACAACACTGGTTACATCACATTATCTACATGTTTATATTTACATTTTTCAGGTTTCTCAGGTGTAGATGTGGCATGCTGAATATGAAAATTAGAGCCCACTCTTTAACTCTCTATTTCTCAAACACTGCACACACACGCAGGCATGCACACACACACACACACACACACACACACACACACACGCACACATATGTCTTTGTGTAAGTCTGTATTATGCATGCTTTAGTGGTAAGATTGTCTGTCAGGTTTTTCACGCTGCACTGGTTGAGCCCTTTGGCCATAATAGGTTGGCTAAACAAACTGAGAGGGGCATAAATTCCCCCACTAACAACAACAACAACACCAGCAACAACAACAACTACATTTGGGGTTAATGAGCTAATATGTTAGAAAGCAACAGTGGTCAGCTTGTTTGCTTCATTAAGTATTGTGTACTATTTTCAGGTTCTGTGTTTGCCCATAGTTGCACTATTGAAGAAACATCCACTGTCATATTGTGAATATTGCACTTTAATATACTGTACAATGCACTCCAGAACAGGACTGAATGTTGTTCTCTCTTTAAGTGCTGCATTTTATTTCTGCAAATCAAGACTAGAGTTACTGCTAATATGAAGTAAATATGAGAGCTGAGAGGAGGGAAATGTTAAAGTGCAAAATAGCAAGAGAGAGAATCATTGACAAGAGTGAATCTACAAGGAAAGGACATGCACTTCCTCTTTGAAAAACTAGGACACTGTTCCTGAGAGTCTATGCAACAGAGACAGAGCAAGAGAGAGAGAGAAACAGCTTTATACCTGCAGACACCTCTCACATTTTTTTCTTTCTGCCTGTACAGTGTACCTCTGCCTCACAATGAGTGCTTATTTATTTCCTCTTGTGTGTACATGAACCTGTGTGTGTGTGTATGCACACATCTCTGGATTAGTGTGTGTTTGTGTGAGATTCCGAGATACGCTTGTCAGCTTGTTACAGAGGGCAGACGGCTGGCTTGCCTGACAAGAGATGACTAGCCAATCTAGCAAAAATCTGGCTGCCTTGACACCAATCTGGCACCAATTTACGGATCAACAACAGCACAGTGGACAGAGGCTGACACACACACACACACACACACACACACACACACACACACAGATACGACACACTGAGAGCTATTTGAAACCTCTCTGATCTAGGTGTGGGTGGTTTCTCTATGTTTGTGTGTTCGCTCACCCAAGGGCTGCGCCATGATACTTCTTTTTTTTATTTAGTTTGAACAACCCTTTACCATCTTTATAACGCAGACTTTGCTGTGTCCTTCAGTGAGTTCTTTCAAAGTGTTATGATTTGTGCCACTTTCCAGGCAACACTTTCTAGGTGTGCGGTTGTGTAAATTGACCCCATTGAAGGTGGAGTTTGAGGAGGATGCTCTCTATTTTGGGGCTCAGGGCATGTTGCATCCCCGGTCTGCTCCTCTGCTGAATCATTCATCAGTCTGACTGCTCCGTCTCCTGCTAGGTCATAACATGACAACCCGGAGGAAATAGAAGACACAAGTGTTAGATCTGAATGTGAAAATGCCATTCAAACGAGTTAAGAAGCGTCATCATTAATTTAAGTGTCATAATATCGGTTAATAGTTTATTGCAGTCTCAGAGAGCAGCAACAGTCTGTAAACAAGATTTCAGAGCATGGTGTGTGTGCGTGTGTGTGTGTGTGTGTGTAGGATGAGCCAGGGGAGTTGTGCTCGGCAAGTGTTAAAAATCGACACAGCTAAAGGGTCATCGTCTTCAGGGAAACTTTATTGAAAGCTTAAGTGCTTCTGGTGGTCAAACACTTTAAAAGCGTCAGTGCTTTTTGTCACCCACCTTTCAAAAATAGATATATACTGTATATACTCCATGATGCGAGGACAAGGAGACTAAGGCATTGCACAGAGAGATGGAGGAGAGTGGATTTGTGGAGAAGCACAACCTTTCACTTGTGAGGTTTGATGCGTTATCTGATCGCAGTGACGTTCCCAGAAAGAATAGCTGCTTCATATTTCACACAGTATCAAGTTTTAAATGCTTTTGAGTGCTCTCTCCTGGCTTGATGCTTTTTGGCTACAGATATGGAGGTCAAGGTGAGCTCCAATCTTTTCTTAAGTGAGCTATCTACCTTAATTACTAAGGAAATAAAATTTTCTATGGGCAGAGTACATGGGAGAATGAAAATTGTCTTGCTGTACTTTATTTTATGCTTTAGTCAGTGTTTGGTATTGCACAAAACAGTGAGAAATGCACATGTGTATCCAGATAACACAAGGCAAAATACCATCTAGAAATACACTTCAAAAGGATTCTCAAGGTTTCCTAAAAATTATGCAATTGCCATCATTATGAGCCTTGTTAAAGCCTTATTTGTTCATCAAGGATGAACTATTTGCACTTCAAATAGAAAAGTTAGTTTTTAATATTCAGCTTGCAACAAATAACTGTTAACTGTAGTACCCTGTCCATCTGTTCTCCTGAGTTTGCATGTAAGTGACACCATACATTCCACAAAATAATAGCAAGTGTTCTCTGAACTTAAATATAAGTAATTGCCATGTAAGCATAAGCAAAACATTTAATAATATTCAGTCTTCCCAGTGCAAATGCTGCTGGTCATGTCATGACAATGCACATCATGCAAGATAAAAAGCTCAGTATCTGTCAGCTGTATACTGTATCTGCACACAATTCATCCGGTCGTTTACTGGTAGCTCTCTTCATTTAGTCCCCGTCTCCTCTCCTCCTTTTGGTTTGGTAATCAGACAGGTCTGCTGAAGCCCCCATTGTCTGCACACTCTGTTGACGTGACTCTTATACATATGAGAGCAGCTTAGCATTGTGAATGCAGCTCAGCTTTCTGGAGGTTGACCTTTTTCCATGGATTAATAGGCTTTATGCTGGCAGCATTAATAAACAATTTCTTCATTTCCACACTGGGGTAGTGAGCAATCACTCTGCATATTAATGTCAGTTCCCTCCCTGTATCAGCCCCCTCTCACCTACTTTTAGGCAGCCTTGCTCGGCAATCACGACCCGCCGTGTGATTTTCCAAAGGATGTTCATTTCAGAGTGACTCTCTTGCTCTCTTGTCTTTTTATGTCATTTCACTCTTTATCGGGGCTTTTTATTTAAGACTCCCACTCTCTCCATCTGTCTCTGTCCATTTGTCTCTCTTTATCTTTCATCGTTTCTCCGTAGAAACTGCGTTCCTCCTCGGATCTGCCCCTTCCCCTCAACCCACTCTCCTCTCTCTCTCCTAGTCTCTCTCTCTCTGTCTCTTTTGCTGTGCCTCTCCCTCTCCCTGTTTATCTCCCTCCCTCCGTGTCCCTGTCTCTTTGCTTTGGTGAGAGGGCTGATTATGTGGGGCTGAGCAGTTCTGGCCCTCTCGCTGTCTGTGGCCAAGGTCAATTATGGCCTTCCATTCAGAGCATGGCCAATCAGGGGCCAGGGAGCCACTGATGTGGAGCGCCAGGCGGGGGGATCGAGCGGGGAGAAAATCAACCGTTTGGTGCCTCAAAAATGATTCGATTTGCCTCTGGTGTGAAGGTGTGAGCTGTGCACATATCTCCTTCTCCTTTCTCTCCTTCAGTGTCACCCATATTTTTCCAGTCGTATCAGTTTGATGTCATGCAGCATTATATGAACAGCTCACTATTTAGAGGTGATATTGTCACAAACCATTGCTTGTAGTTTCCTGATTGTTCCATTCAAATGCATCATGTGACAGGCTTCTTTAATTGAAACATTACATAATTACATAATGTACTTGTGCTGTGATTATAAATCATCTCAGATTTTCATTGTTCATTAAATATGGACTTATTGCTCATATAGAAGCATTAGAGTCAGCAGATCGGGATCATGTGTGTGACATTGATGCAGAGTACAGATTTTTTTGATATACTTTTGGTCTTCAGCAATAAAAAGCTTGAGGGGAAATGATGTTGAAGGAGGTTAAACAGTAAAGGAAGACATTGACAGATGGATGTTATTAGATGTAATCTTGCAGATAATTTTGATAGATCAAGTGGCAATAACCAAAACAGACAACATGATATTACAGCAGAATACAACAGTGGATTTTGCCTGCCTCCTGTGGGTCTTGTCTTGTGTGTACGGATGCATTGGGGATGCCCAGTCCCTTCCAATAGCACTTTGCTATCCTGGAGCCCCTCTCTGTTACCATGGAAACCCAAGAGCAAAGGTATGTGTCATGTTCTGGGCGCCCAGAAGAGGGAGGAAAAAAAACTGAAAGAAAGAGAAAAGGAAAGGGCTTGTCAGGAAAAGCGCAGTAGCAGCTGTCAGAAGGGAACAGCGGTTGTTTCACCTTAATAAAGTTTGCAAGCTGCAGATCAAACTGAAGACTGCCCCGGGGACATGTCTTAGCTATTTTACTGGGTGAATTAATATAGTGACCTGCATCAAACCTCTTCCACATACAAAGCATTTCAATCAATCTGTCAATATTTCATATTCATTCATTTAAAATGGATGAAGAGGGCAATGGGAGAGACGCATATCAAATGTAACACTTAGTGACATGAAATAAACAAAGAAGACAACATTATATAGCCAAGTGTCAAGTGTCATAAAATCTGTTCAGAATTATTGACCACAAAAGAAAAAAACTAAAAGCTGTCTGGAAACGGAAAACATGAAAAAAACACCCAGCTCTCTATTGACACTTGACACACTTAAAATGCAATCAACAAACAATGTGTCTGAAGAGAGCTCCTTTCACTGTTCGGATCTTCAAATCAGACTGATTTTGGTGACTGACAGCGTTACATCTCCGTTCATCATAAAACATTGCTCCAAAAACAAACCGCCTCCGCCTGTTCTGCCCCCGTAAACACAGACAGGCATTTTGTGTGTTTACATAAAGGCTTGTGATTAGCCCCAATTATGGCCTTGGCATCAGGTTGTGTGATTGCTTAGGCTCGGGGCTGTTTTGCAAAGCAGGAAGGCGCCTTATGAGTAATCAGAGCCGGGCCCAACCTGGACTGGCATAGAAATGATCTGGCTAATTACAGCAGCCAACCAACCTGCAATGCAGCTCACCTGACGAGGAAGAAGTGGAATTAATTACCTAATTGAAGCAACTCAGGGAACCATGAAGGTAAAACTGTTTGCCTTCTAATCGGCTCAGCAACAGAGTTTGCTTCAGTGCGAGAAGAGCATGTTTTAATGCTCTTTTAGACAGCACATCGGGAGAACAAAGGTTATTTGGATCAACGAGTGAAGCAGTGCAATGAAGACATTTGTTAAAGCCTGTGTTGTTGGCAGGGGATCACCCCAAGGCGAGTCTTACATCATCTATCACAGCCCTCTGTTGCGGTACCTGTATCATTCTTATCATATAGGAAACCCAACTCATCTCCCCACTAGTTCCCTCTTAAGATGAGACTGCTCTTACGTAACCTGGTATCTGTTAAGTGTTAACTGCACTATACAGTGTGTACTAACCTATCCCCCCACCCTGCCTGTCCCGGCAGACAGGAGACAGGCCTGCCTCTCTGACAACTCGGACATGATAAGCGGCCTGTTGATAAACTGCTGTTTGCTGCCGACACACAATAAATCCTCATGTGCATCAGAAAATGAATAATGATGGGGTTGAGCATGGCATAGTCCAGAGGGAATGTTTATTTATTTGATATTAAACATGCCAGAAAGCCTCGTGCTCGGGGTTTAATCGCATAAGGCTGCCTTTTTATAGCATCAGCCTGCAACGTCTCTGCCTGTCAATGGATTGTTCTGCTCAGCCTCTACTGTCTGCTATCGTAGCAAGATTAATAGTCCTGATCCTAATCTGTACATTATAGAATTCTCTCCTAGAATAGTCTCATGTTAATTCTCTTGTGTAATGCAATCACTGGCTAGACGGACCGAAGTCAGAATATAGGATTTCCCAACGCATATCTCACTGCTCTTTGCCTGCATTGACATCATTGACTAATTACAGGGCATGGAATCACAACACTTCACACTGTGGTTTCTGATGTTACAACATCCCAACTGGTGCTCATGTTATGCACGTACGCCTTCCACTCAGAAATATCTACGAGTTCTCAATCAAGGATAAAGAGGAGCTCTCAGAATGCAGCTGGCTGCTTCTCACGGTCATTATGGTCATCCAAAGTGTCTCTCAGTTCCTTTCCGCCCAGCACTGCTTTCAGTGGAATACTGCCTGGTGGTTAAGCTCTGACAGGAGTAATTTAGCACAGGGCTAATAACGGCTATTATGGCGTGGTGTGTCGTGTGTTCGGAACTGAGCGTTTAGCCCATAAATAACCCCCAGTGCGGCGAGGAGATTTAGCAGCAGCTCCTAACAGGGGCCTTAATATCAGGGTCCAATCAGCACATGGAAATATTACTGAGAATTACATTAAGGGAAAACTTGAACATCAAGGGTTTTTACTTTATGGATATTTCTTTTAAGGTATCAGCCACATTTTGCCTAGCATTTAATGTGTGATAATCAATCCTCCCAAATGTATAAGCTAATGTTGAATCCCTTTCTTTACCTTCACCCAAATAGTCAAGTCAAGCATGATTTATTGTCATTCAACCATACAGAAGAACAAAATGGCGTTCCTTCAGGACTCACAGTGAAACAAGACAACACACGACACTACACAACATTTAAACTACATTTAGACAACATTTAGTGCAATAATCTATACCCTCAAATACATACACATTAGACCACAGACCCCTGGTTGATAAGTCTGAGAAAATTTTTTGATGTTGGATATGATTTAGTACAGAAATTAATACCTGTCTATAGTGTCATCCGTACACGCTCTCTCACTGTGTTAACTTTTAGGGTGTGTAATAACAGTGAAAATAAACTATTCCTCATTTTCCCCGAGAATCCTCTCAAGGACTCCTGTTGGTCCCCTGACCCCACTTTGGGAACCACTGCAGAAAAGAGACATACTCCTCCGAGGCTTTATACATAGAATACTGATGGCGGTTTTGGGGAGCAGCTCAGTGTGAATTCCTCACAACAGATGTGCTAAGACCTCTCCAGTGGTGATGAGCGTGCTTTGATTAATACACCCCGATGAATGCCTTTATTTTTAGCCAGGCGGGACGGACAGTGTGGAAACGCTTTTTATTACCATCCTGGTCGGAGAGGAACGGGGAACAGCAGAGAGAGATATGGTGCTTCAGTGTTCATTTGTCATTGACGAATTGGGGTGTAAAGGATGGAGAAGTCACTGGATTAGTTCTGTCGTTATTCACACAAAGTATAGAAGGCAGTCACGGACAAATTGGTACTAGGAGAGATAGTATTTGGGAAATTGCAAAGAATGATCCTTTCTGTGTTTTGCCAATTGGATAAACTATAAGCCCTGTGAAAACACTTTGAGGAACAGCAGAGCAGAGTCTACATACTGCAGGTCATGAGTGTCTGCCTTGCCTTCTGTGAGAAATAGCTGATTTTACCAGTGCTGAGGTGCTGGGGTCAGAGCCTAACAATATATGCTTTCTGCTGGGAACATGAGCTAATTGACTAAACCAGTGCTCTTACATCTGATGTCAAGGTTAAGGCCAAGGAGAGAATGAGAGTTGCATTTCATCACAGCAGGCTATTAGGCCGGGCTTGAATCAGACATGATTATAGCCGGTTAGACTCTCTCTATACTGTAGCTATAGCTCAGGACACTGCAGCGCTTGTCTTTTTCAAGACAGGTGGAAGAATGGAGTCCACTTTACCTGGCGAGGCACTTTCTGCGCCCGCCATAGCATTAATCTGTACATTGCAAGCATGAAATGAAGGTGGCATTCATCCTTGTGACCTCCACATAGGGCTATATGTTCAAATATGAATTATGAATCAGATTTCAGTGTCTTTCCTGTCGAATGTGAAATATGAATTATTAAGTCGTGTCTGTTTGAATGTCGCCTACATATATTATAGTCAAATGAAACCTCTTGTCCAATGTTTTGGGTCCAAAAAGCCCCCATTCTTACAGTCTTTCTGCTCCTTGTGTCTGTCTTTGCAGGAACTCTTTACGGCGGAATGCAAGTTCAAAGAGTCGGTGTTTGAGAACTACTATGTGATCTACTCGTCCATGTTGTACAGACAACAGGAGTCGGGGAGAGCTTGGTTCCTAGGGCTCAATAAAGAGGGCCAAGCCATGAAGGGGAATCGAGTGAAGAAAACAAAACCAGCTGCTCACTTCCTGCCCAAGCCATTAGAAGGTACCCCATAGGCGCTTAGAGATCTAATAACAACATTGTTATGATGATACTTGATTATGCAACTGTGGTTTTATACACCATGTGAGGTATTAAGGAGTTTCATCTATCACACTTTCAACCCCATGTACATTTCTGAGGGAGCAGCCACAGCTAAAGCCTGTCACATCACAACAGGGTTCCCATCAAAGGCATGATCCCTTCCCGAGTAACAGCACTGCCGTGTGAAAGATAGTAATCCATCTTTGACATGTAATTTGTATTTATGGGGCGGTTCATAATTTACTGCTGCTATAAACATATACACTCAGTGAGCACTTTATTAGGAACACCAGTACACCTTCATATTCATGCAATTATCCAATCAGACAATCATGTGGCAGCAGTGCAATGCATAGGATCATGCAGGTACAGGTCAGCAGCTTCAGTTAATGTTCACATCAAACATCAGAATGGGGAACAAATTATAATCTCAGGGACTTTGACCGTGGCATGGTTGTTGGTGCCAGACGGGCTGTTTTGAGTATTTCTGAAACTGCTGATTTCCTGGGATTTTCACGTACAACAGTCTCTAGAGTTTACACAGAATGGTGTGAAAAACAAAAAACATCCAGTGAGCGGCGGTTCTGCGGCCTTGTTGATGAGAAAGGTCAGAGGAGAACGGCCAGACTGGTTCAAGCTGACAGAAAGGCGATAGTAACTCAGATAACTACTCTTTACAACTGTGGTGAGCAGAAAAGCGTCTCAGAATGCACAACACATCGAACCTTGAGGTGGATGTCACTTTGGTAGCTGGTTTACATTGAGCTAAAAGTTGATCCCTATCCAGTATAAGTAAGGTGTTCCTAATAAAGTGCTCGGTGAGTGTAGGAGCCGGGACAGTTCTGTCTGTGTAGCCATGAAATGTTGATAGTTTATGGTGTGGCAGCAGATGCCCAAATCACTCTCGTCAGCTCCCAGCCTGATGTGTTTCCATTATTTAACATGGAATCAAGTTGAAGTGTGCTGTCAAGACAGTAATACAGCTGTAGTGCAGCGGCTGTAAAGTGGGGGATAATGAGACTGTTTTGGCTGTTTGTCCAAAAGCCTTTGGTTATATTCAGATTCAGTCCTCAGAGAGAAAGGAACGAGTTAGAATGGTAGCAGCCCACAGGCGAAAAAAACAACCATCTGATTCTGTTTTTTCTGTAAATTATGTCTTCAATGCAGGTTTTTGAAGCATGTCCAAAGGATCTGATTCTATAGGGAAACCTTTGAAAAAAGCAAGGAGCCATTGTTAGGGAGAGATGACACATGAATAGCTTTAGATGCCAGCAATCCAAGGCTAGGGAAAGAGGAGACATCTTCCAGAGGTTTTTACTAACAGCTTTCTCCCTTATCTCCCTGTTTTCTGTTTTCTCTCTGTTGTCTGCTCCTTCCAGTTGCCATGTACAGAGAGCCATCGTTGCATGATGTTGGAGAGACAGTGCCCAAGGCGGCGGTACCTCCCAGTAAAAGCACAAGTGAGCCGGCGGTGATGAACGGAGGTAAACCTGTCAGCAAGCCCGATAAGCCCGCCACATAGCCACACCTGACCAGCGCAGAGTGTGTGTGTGTGTGTGGAGGGGGGGACATGATGGAGGCAGGGCTTTTCCCTACTAGACTCCAAACCCTCTTTCTTCTGCGGATCAGATCCAGGCGAACCTTCCTTCCTTTCTTCTCCTCCTCCTGCTCCTCCTCCTCCACCTCGTCCTCCCTCTCTCCAGCTGTCTCATCATGGGTGGGTGGATTCCGAGGAGGCCGAGTGTCTCCGGCACAGGAGGGAAGAGGACCTCTGATCATGGAATGCCTTTAGATTCCTCTGTAACTGTGAGAATCCATGAGAATGACGCGTGTTTCACAGCCACACTCGTGGCACCTTGCTTGCTGATGGTTCATCCAAGAAAACCCCCCTCTATAATGCCCTGTTGCAGCAGAGTCTGTGTAACTTCAGATCTATTTTCTATACCACAGTTCACCAGCTATGTTCTGGGGTAGAGACTGTACAGATAGAGTAAATACTTGGACTGTCATCCTCTATTTTTTACGAGTATGTTCCCGTCTCCCTCTCTTTCTATCTCCAGTCACACACTTTTCTCTTTGTCAAGTAACTTAGAAAAGAAAAAAACATTTTGCAAGGGCAATGTGTGATTTTCTAAGACACACATTCACGCCAATGTGGTCTAATCAACATACAAACACAAACATATGTAAAGAATCCCAATATTCCTCTTGCCTACTGTAAAACATGCACACAGAGAGACACACACGCACACACACATGCACACAGTCTGTGGGGAGGTGAAAATCAGAGTCTTAGACTGAGTGTTGCCTTTTTACGGCCAGATAAAAACACTGGAGGCTGGCAGATAGCTCCCGCAATCATAGTTGATGAAGTGCTAATTACCCCCACTGCAATCAATGCGAGGAGCCCCCCACACACATACAAACACACAGACACACACTCATAAGCAGATGTGCATGTGGGTGGGAGAGCGCTGTAAGGAGTGGTGTATACATATCACTATCTAAATCCCACCAGCGGTTCAGTCCGCCTCCTCTGGTAAATAGAAACCTGAAGTCTATTTTTCTTTAATCTTATTTCAGAGCGTGGGCTCTAGGAATATCTCTAGGCCTTGTAGGCCTCTGTCCCTCACTCGCTGACTTCTCTGAACTACGAGGCGAGGCTTATGGCTTTGACTCAGATGGTCTATAACTGCAGCACTGGCAGCCATCTTATGGCAGCGTCTACTTAAAGCCAGAAAACAACATGGCTGAATACCAGTAGGCGACATTTATACTGGCTGCATCCCCGTTCTGTTCAGCAAACTAAAGCATGGGCAAGGTTAGTATTGTGTTCTCTCTTCTTGCAGCAGTAATACAAGAGATGGCTTATATTGTAACATTTTCACTGTATAAAACTTAGGGAAAATGACTATTAAAAAAACATAACTTTTTAAATGACTAGATATTATGAGAGGATTTGTCTCCTAGCTCAGCATGCAGAGTCCAGTACCAATCATCTTGGCCTATCATGTGCCTGTTTGGACCTTGATTCCCGGCATGCAAAAACAGGTTCCCAGTCCCCACTGGGCCAAAGGTGCCTCACCCACCCAATACATCCAGTAGAGGACACGTAGCATTATCCAGCCAACAACCGTCACATCTCACTCAGATCCATTCATTCTGAAATGACCAAAGTCTTTTTCATCCCAGAAGAACTGATTCTTTCAAAAAAGAAAACAAATCTGATTCTCTTTCTGATTCAATTCATCAAAGCTTTCACTGTGATAGTATTTGTTCTGTCCAAAAGAATCATGGAAGAATCACCTCTGCTAGACCTTTGGGTGATGCTCTGAAAGGTCTTGACTGATGTCATTTTGGAGAGGCTAGGGATACCTTGAATTATTCACATGCATGTATTTCTACAAAGGACGAGGTATGGGTAAAGTTCTTTGCTGGTATATGTTAGTTAATGAGTACTGTAGTTTGGTTTGGGCGTTGAATGGGCATGTTCTTGGCTATGGCACATTCATAGATAATCTAAAGGTAATCCACTGCACTTTCTGTTCTCATTTCCATCACGACTGTTAGCAGTTTATCAGCGTTCTGTCTGATTCTATCAACCGATTTATAGCATTTGTCTTGCTTTATCGATTTTCCTAATAGTTTTGATAGATAAGATATAGAATGTTAAGTAGACTGATGCTACTGTATGCTGCTAAAATTGCAACTATATTAAGAAATTGATTTGGTAAATATAATTTCCTGAGTTTATTGGGATTACAAGTGACCATTTCTTATTACGGGACATTGAAGCACATTAGTTAGACTTCAACATTTGTCTGTACAAAGCTGTTAATGCTATAATGAAAATGAAGTACTACTGTATACACACAGGAGCTGAAAACCACTGTAGTTGTATTTGGGGCCGATGTCTGTCCTCAATTACAACCAATCACTTTCCCCATTGATGAACTCTACATGCTGGGCTGGCTACTCCAGCCCTGCAGTCCAGTTAACTGGCTCCTCCGAGGCTGACTTTATTTTTGTAAATGACTGGTGTGTAAATGTACATCTCTGTTTGATCTCTGTAGCCACCGTTTCGTTTGTCCGTTCTTTTCATTTATCTCGTATACGGGTCGTGTGTGATGTCGTCTTCTGATCCTGACAGTTGCCACTTTTGTTTTCCTGTCCCACTTTCTTCAGATATGTCACAAGGAGAACCTTCTAGCAAACTTAGTTTCTTTGTTACCTGTGCTTCTGTTCTCAACCTCTTATTTTGTACGTGGTCCCATCTGTTGCATGGGGAGAGGATGGCATTGATGAACTGCATGTAGTAGGCTATGTCTATCAAGAACTGTTGGTATGTACCGCTAATTTTACATACATATATGCAACGAGTTTGTCTGCACTGTACAGTTTGTGTTTGTTGTATACACATATACAACATATTGAATAAAATATTTATATAAAGGTGTACTGTAATGTCAGTAACATACTTAATGCAATATAGTGTGCAGTATATTATTGCACCTGTCATTTTGATGGGACAAATAAAACAGAGGGGTTGGCTAGTACTTAAAGCATGAAAAAGGCCAAAGTAGAATTTACATTAAATTTTCTTTGTGACTTCTTATCGGTCCTCTTTTCAAGTGGTGATTGAGCTCTTGTGTCAATGCAGCTCTCATCCCCTGATACCACCTTTCGAAGTGACATGGACATCCAGCATGCCACAACTGAACTATGTATGTCCTCTCTTTGTTTCTACCACTTACAATTTAACCTTATCACTAGTATGAGTTGAGTGAGAAATGTCCTTTGTGTACCTTACAGTACAGTATGGGTTTCATGGCAGATTGTTATGGATTGGTTGTTTTCTAAAGGTGGAGAAGAATAGGCACTATTAAAATGATTTATTTTCAAAAATATATATATACCATTGCAAGTATGCCCATTGGAGTTATGTCATGTTATAACAAATTTGTAACCATGTATGATTAAGGTCTTCGCATTGTTTTCCATGCAAAATGTTGTGTCATGCGGCACATTTAATGTTTTATTATTAAAAACAAATAAAAACCTCAAACAATACCTCTGACTTGAGTGCAGGGTGAACATTGAGTCCAATCTGTGAAAAAGCACTTTGTACCAATTATTAACAGACATACCCCCGCAAAATCCCACATATTCCAAAAAAATCACCTTAATAATAAAACATTCTCTTCTCTTCTCAACATCTGAATTGTTTATGAACCTGCATCCTATTATGTGTAGCTCTCTGGAATATGTAAGCATTCCTATATAAACAATTTTCATACATATAGTTGTATTGGAAACATATAAAAGGTTACATTGTAATGTGTTCTAAACAGAAAAAAAAATGCTTTTTGCTTCCATGGTTGTTTCTTTCTCGCATACAAAACACAGTTTTAATAAAGATAATTTGTAACCAGTACAATGAATGAATGAATGCTGTTATACAAGTGATATGCAGAAATCGGAATGAAGTATTACATCCACGTTTGGTTTTGGCTTCTTTTTTCTCCCTCCTCCGACGTTCACCAGGCTGTGGTGTTTTCGCAGCCTGGTCGGGACCGCAGGTGGAGCTCCTGGTGGCCCCGGGCAGCCAGGCCTCGGTCTGTGCGTCAGTGTCCCGCTCCCCTCAGTACTCCGTCCCCACCCAGATCTCGCAAGCGTTCCCCGTCCAGCCGTCCCAGCATTCGCAGTTGCCGCAGCTGCACAATCCGTTCCCTGCAACAACATGTGAGAAGGAAAGCTGTGAATTGAAAGAGCTGTGCCATTGTGCCTGACCTTTAACAAGGTTCCTCTTTTCACACCCCGCTTCCCTGGGTGCAGCTCTGTGATGGGGACTGGAGACAGGCTGCACTGCTGAGCACCATTTTTAGTTTCACAGTGCTGTGTCCCACTCAGCAGCAGGCAAAACTCTGGGATAACTAAGAGCGAAAAATGATAAAGTTATCCACCACAGAGAGCTGGCATCATTACAACTCTCCTCTCAGATATCCAAAAGTATAAATGTGTTTGTGTCTGTAGTCTGGCCTCCTCCTCGTCTTCTTTTTATTGAACGGCGGTGATAACATCCTACTCTGGGTGTTAACCCGGCACCTCCGAGCGCTCCGCATGTCAAATGCTGAGCTGTCAGAGGGAAACGCCGGGGTTAGGAGGTGGACGCCTGCTGTCTACCTGTCACACAGCAGAAGAGACATATCTACTGCAGTGCTTCACCCAGGGGGAGGAGGGAGGAGGGAGGAGGGAGGAGGAGGTGCAGGGGAGAGGATAGGAGGACAGGTAGATGAGGATAAAGAAGGATGAAGGTGAGGTGGAAAAGGAAGAGACCTGCCTCTCAATGAGCCCAATCATGGACAGGAGGCTGACAACTATAGCTCACTATTCACACCCACTGCACTGGCACACTATAGAAACAAGTTCTCTACCACTAGAGTGGGAGAGCAAGGCTGTTTTCACACGATACTCCCCTGTGTGTACGCGACAGCAGTTGGAGCTTTAGCAGATTAATTGTAAGACGATGATGAAGAGACAATGTTCCGTTTCAATGGGAATTCACTCAAACTGACTAGCAATCTTGTATTTGTAATCCTAAATCATAAACCTTTTAAGTGATTGTAATAATTGTGGCGGCATACGGAAAATGACAACATAAAACATTTAGAGGGATTTTTTGCAATTTGATGAACATGCCCCCGACAAACACAATTAGATGAGTTTCATGGTGACTGAGGGTTTTAATTTGTTTAACAGACTTTTACCTTTAGTGCAGACAGGCAAACGGGCCTCTTTCTCTCCTAGCTGAAATGGTTGCTGAAATTATCATCTTTGGTGCATGAAATTAACCAGCAAGCATTCCTAATACATTGAATTTTCCACATCACTCATCAATTGTATTTGTAATGAGAATCTACAGCTTTGAAGAATCCATGAAATTTCTGGATGCAGAGTAATTTATTGGCAAACTTGGCAGACAAATTTTTGCATCATTAAAATTAAAAAGGTTGAGTGCATCACTGCTACCTTGGGAAGGGGGGGGCAGCGTCTTTGTTTTTATTTGCATGTTCAACCCCCTAGAATTGCCTCTTCAAGAAAAAAAGGAAAACACCATTTCAATAATCCTCATGCATATGGTAATTATGACATATGCCCTAATCAGTAATATGGTAATCAGGAACATTTAACAGACATCGTCATACATTTTCTTTGTTTCCTCTCGTTTGAATCGTTTTTAGGGAATGTTTGTCTGCCATTTTGAACAACTGATGCTCATCTGAGTGACACTAAGGCTGACATTTGGAGTCATGGAGTCAATAAGAGAAGCACTTCTAAACAGCTGTCCAAGTCTTGACAGGCCCTGGGGCAAAAATAATTATAAACATGTACTGAGATTTCCATTATCAGTGGGGAGAAGACAGCTCCTGTGGATTAGGAGCTGTACAGACGAAAGTATCTGTGTGTGTGTGTGTGTGTGTCTGTCTCCTCTCTCCATTTTGCCTCTCCTCTCTGTTCTCTGACACACAGCCAAAGCCATTAATGGTAGTGGGATTGTTGCAAAACCTACAGTAACAATATGTGTGTGTGAACATGTGTGTGTGTGTGTGTGTGTGTGTGTGTTCCACCTGTGCAGACGAGGCCGTCATGTTGGTCACATTCCCGGTCATCACACTCGCAGTACTCTCCAGACACCCACCAGTCCTGGGGAGAACAGATACATCGGCCGCAGTGACAAGAACCTGTCAAGAGAGCGTGCACACACACACACACACATACACACACACACACACACACACACACACACAGACACACACACACACAAAATTCGTTTTTGGATTTCATTTCTATTTTAGAATTAAGTAACATTTTAGTTGACAGTGAACATTTCTTTTTTTTCCTTTTTACAACTTCAACCTTGCTGGTTGTGCTATTTTGTATTATTTCCTGTAAATACATTCTTTATTTCACAGAGAAGATTAATAGCGCTGGGCAGAGTGGATATGAGATTCTCCCTGGAGGTATATCCCTTTGCCACCAGAAAGCCAGTCTACACACACTCTTTAAACTTCCTCTCCTCCTCCCCTCGCCTTTACTCCCGTCAGCATTTGTTCCTCTCTCTCAAGGGCAGCAGCTGGATAATAATGTGTTAAGCAATGTGGTAGAGAGGCAGGCTGAAGAGAGAGAGAAACAAATCCACTGGTGTCTGCTGCAAGCTCAGACCCAGAGGCCCAGCCACTGCCTGTTCAATCTCCTCCATTTCTATCAACATAGGATGGGTTACAGGAATCCACTCTGAGAGGCGGAGGCAAGTCCCCACTTGACTCTGCAGAGAGAGAGAGTATATGGAAAGTGAGACAAATGAGGAAGAGCAGAGGCTCAGGGAGGAGCTCAGGGAGATGGTTCTTCTGCTTGTGTCTGAATGTAGCGGAGCATGGAGAATGAACATGCTCATCTTCATTTCCACACCCTGCTCCACTCTGCAGGCCTGGATCCTCTGCAGTTGGACTGTTTCTATGGCTTCACTGCTACACTACAGACAAGGAATCTTATAGCTCTCCTTTACCACTTCATTATATGTAGAGAGGAGTAACTATGGAACTGATTATTCATTGATAGGTATTGATTGACAGGCAGCTCCCTGAGAAACAGTATGTACTGACTGAAACCAATGTGGCATATGATGAGTGTTTGTTTCTCTGTGTATATGTGAGTATGTCTCCTCTTTCACGCTTAGCCCTCCTCTCTGTTCTCGGCTGGCTGTGGGGGGATTGGGACAAAAATGACACCGAGGTGTGTGTGTGTGTGTGTGGTAGCCATACACTTGACTATTGATCGATAAGCAATCCAAAAATTATTTGTCATTAATCTTGTCATGCAAATAGTGATTTTATGCAATACGGGCTATGGAAACTTTTATTGAAGCAGCATAGGATGAAAAAGAAAATCCCAAGAGAATCAAAAAGGACAGGGCGAAAGGTAAGAAGTATAATTACGCATCGTTCACCTTTTCCACTGCACATGACTCCATCGGAGGTCTCACACAGCTCCTTGCTCTGGGCGTCGTTCATGTCACAGGTCCGAGGGAACTGGCACAGCTTCCCGAACCAGCCCTCCTCGCAGATACACCGTCCGCAGGAACAGTAACCGTGACCTGGAGGGGCAGAGGGGTGGAGGGGCGGAGGGGCCTTCGTTTAAAAGGAGAGCCAATACGTGGCATGACGACTCGGCACAAACAAACAAACAAAAATGATTCTCAGACAGGGTGAAAAGCCTCCAGAGATGCCATTGGAGACCAAAAAGATAGCGATAAAGTACAGAAACACAGAAAGTTGACAGAGCTAGACATTGAACCTTGACACTAATAGGCAGTACAAGGAGACAAGCCCACAGGAAGACAAGAGAGACACTCCAGGCTTATTGTATTTCCCCCGGGGACATGAAAGGAACTGTCACCGCTGGTCTTGTCCTCTCCTTAATAAACCTCCAGCACTTCAGAGGGAGACGAAAAACAAAGAAAGGCTATGGCAGACAAACACTGACACACACACACACACACACACACACACACACACACACACACACACACACAAACAGGGGCATTTAATTGGTTGAAAGAAGCGGTTGGGCTCTGGGATGGCTTAATAGCCGGCAGCATCACAGAAGCTTTATCACGCCCGCACACGGACACGGATACGCACACACACACACACACGCACGCACACACACACACACACACACACACTGCACTTAAAAGCTATTCTCTAGCAGCACCCTGCTTTGAGCCCATTTGTTTACACACACACATACACTCGCACACACACACACACACACACACACACACACACACACACACTCACTCAGTCCCTGCTTCATCTCCAACAGGACCTCTTGGATCACTTATGCAGTGCTTACTTCAATTTAAATCATGTCATGTCAAGGCAGTTGCATCATTGATTGATTCCTTTATGTTCACATCTCGTTACAGAGCCCAGGTTGAGGAGATGATCACAAGGAGAGCGTGTTCCATCATTTTCATGTTAAAGATGGTAAATCTATATTGTGCTGCTGGAAATTATTGTTTGATGCTGATAACCAGTGGGGGAAATTGTTGCTTTTGCAATATATGAGGCTGGCGAGAAATATGCAACCCCAGTATTGGCTCTGTCCTGGATGAATGTTGTCTTGGAATTGATTTCTCAGCGCAAATGGGTGAGGAAGAAATCAAATCTTAGGTATCTTAAGGGAAACAGATTGTACAGAATATAGCTGAACATTGCCCATATAAACTGTGATGCAAATGGATCTTCCTAGATAAGACATCAATGCTCAACTCATGTAACCACCTAGCCCACCTCATCTCCCTGCTTCTTCCTCTTCCTTCTCTCTCTCTCTTTCTCTCTCTCCAACTGCACCTTACTCTATCTCTTCCTCTCAGATTGCATCTTTTCTATCTCTCTCACTATCACTCCTTCTCTGTCTTCCCTCCCTTCCAGACGCTGTTGTGCTTGTTATTGTGTGGAGGAAGAGGTGGAGGGTGTTTTTGGGGGTGGTGGGTGTTGGTATACAGGGGAGCCAGCTAGCGTTTGTCACTCAGCTGGAGTGGAGTGGCAGCTATGGCAGGCCATGCATGGCTGCCTCAATCAGCCAGCCTGGGAGAGCAGTTAATTGCTTTGGAGGAGCGGCACCCTAGCCCCCTTTCAATTAGTCTGCACCTGCCTTCCACGGCGCACGCATTACACAGAAACACATTAGAGCTTGTGGAGCTGGACTGTGGCGGCGAGGCTGGAGAGGCGGTGGCGAATCTGGAGCTGCTTTCACACAGCGGCGTTTCATCCAGCCAAGATCCAGACTGTATGCAGGGGGAGTTTGTCGGAGGTGAAGAGGTCACTGATGGAGAGGAAGGATGGAGTGGAGGGTGGGTGTGAGGAAAAGAGGAAAGTGGTAAAGAGGCAGGTGAGGGTGAGGGGGGGAAGGAGGGTGAGGGATGTGAGGGTCGAATGGAAGGATAGATTAGCAGCTTGTCTCTGCAGCCAGACGTCCCCTGCCCAGATTCCCTCTAGCCACATACCCAATAATTTCCATAGGCCTCCATAGAGTATACAGACTAATCTGTGTCAGCCTGACAGCACGCCTGTGGAGCACTACTGTGTGTGTGTGTGTGTGTGTGTGTGTGTGTGTGTGTGTTTGGTGCTTAGACAGGCAGACAGGTGCTTCCCTGCCTCATGACGCATTGTCTCTGGACAGCCCAGCACACAATGAGCCCCAGTAATGCATTCACATAAATATTGCATCCCCCCTTAAAGGAGTAAGTTGCCCTCAGATGCTGCAATGCACCACTAATAGAAAATGGGCACAGCTCACCAAAAACACATTAAAGAGCACCACTCAGGAGGAGGTGCTGTGCGTGTGTATGGCAGGGAGGTGAACGACAGAGAGAGAGAGAGAGGGAGTAAATGTGTGCTTGTGTGTGGCATTGTGAGAATAAAGAGAGAGCATGTGAGGGTTTGTGTGTGGGAAAGGATTGTCTCAGAGAGAGGGAATAGACTGAGCATGGAACAGAGTTCAAGTGCTGTACACAAAGAATCTCCCATGGTTCATACAGCTGTAGAGGAAAAGTATCACACTCCTCCTCACTGTTGGCAGTGTGCGTGGGATAACCTGCTCTCTGTTTACTCCTTGAGAGCCGGCAAATCATGCATGTCTCATGCTCATGCCCCACTTTTCCAGCACTTGGAGTGGAGGAGAGACGGGAACCCAGACATCAGATCTGTCCATGCATAGTACGACTCAACTAATAGTATCTAAGCGCAAATTGCCCGTTAGGCAAACAGCAATATACGTCAATATTAAAGTAAACAACTGTTACAACGGGGTACAAGTGCTGAGCAAAATAAGGAAATGGTCTCTACAGGGGGCCAGGCTTCCTGCAAAAGCCCTTAGAGTGAGGATCGTGTTTGGCTGAATGAAGAACACTCTGCTCTGTTTTTCCCCAGCAGACAGTGTTGGCTTTACTGTAGATGAATGTAACCCTTCTCCACTATTTTTGTTTTTCTTCAGTGGCACCAGAATCCCCAACCCAACTGGCACTTGATTCCTCAATCTGACATCCTCTAATCTCTCTCTCTCTCTCTCTCTCTTTCTCTCCCTCTCTCTCTGACAGCAGCAGTAGCAACAGGAAATGTCAATTCCAATCTAGTCTCTAACGTTTTAGTGCTTTTCATCCATTACAGTGGCCGTGGCTAAACGGTCCAAATTAAGAGCACAAACTTCCCAAGAGTAGCGAGAGAAGCTTCAAAGGCTTGGAGCGATTTCTCTCCAATTCAATTCTGAGGTTCAGAAGGGTGTGCCTGTGGATATCAAAGAGAGCAGACGGGATCACATTGCATTGATCTTCGAAATCAGTGTCTGGTCCTGGCATAATTTCAAAGTGGGTGAATGTGTGTGTGTGTGTGTGTGTGTGTGTGTGTGTGTGTGTGTGTGTGTGTGTGTGTATGTATGTGTGCAACAATATGTATGAAGGACCTATGGGACCTGTGGGTGCAGTGTGTGATCTTGTGCAGTCCATCAGTACATGTGTTAACAGTTGCTCTAATCAGCCTCTAATGTGTGTGTTGTGAAGGACAGCATGAACACTAATGTTAAAATGTGGACTTGCCATCTGGCTAATGCCACGTCCTATTGATCCCCTCTGTTCCTCCTCCAGCAACCATACAAAGCCCTTCATGGACACAGTGATTGTGTGTGTGAGTGTGTGTGTGTGCTCTCACCTCCACAGATCTCTCCATTGATGTCCTCACACTGACGGTCGTCACACTCACAGTTCTTGCCGTGGACGCGGCTGTCCCCAGGCGGGTGGCAAGTACACTGTCCGCACTGGCACTGCCCTAAAAAAACACAGAGATGCTGTTTCACATCTGATCCGTCTAGTGTTTTTTAGCAGATCTCCTCAGTGGAATATAGATTGAAAGTCTTATTTGACCTGAACTGTGTCGAATGGTCCTTTTACCGTTTAATTTAGCCCCTAAATCAGGAGGGTCACTTGCATGCCGGGACGTGTGCGATGTGACTGATTTTGAACTAGAGTTAATCTGCCTGACAACATTCCCTCCAGCCACATGAGGCGATCTCATATGTAAATCACTCACTTGGAAACACACTTACAGGGGGTATATACACACACACACACACACACACACCTCAAGATGTTCCTATCCCACTTCAATCAGTGAGCCTCTAGTGAAGATGGCCACAGGGGAACATACTGAGTGAGCATGCTGGCTAATGGTGAAGCTCATTAGAAAGCCATCATCTATTCCAAAATGACGACCATATCATCGAAGGTGTGCAGCATACATACTCGCTCATCCTTTTTACACGCTTTGTCACAGTTACAACTAATTACGGCCATATACTGTACTGTACACACAGATGTTTGGAGCGTGGGACATGCTTACGGAGAAAAGTATCTCAAACTCAAAATACATGTGCATTTCCTTCCAATCTTTACAAACCCGATCCAATCCATAAATTATATTCAGCTTCACAATACATGGACACATATTCACCCCTCTCATACTTTCAGTTTACATGAAATGTCTTACCTGTCCAATACTTTTAGTTTATATGAAATGTCTTACCTGTCTCATACTTTTAGTCCCTTGAAATGTCTTCATTCCAATAAATCAATAAGAAAGCTAGTAGTGGGGTAGCAGTGGCTGAGCACAGTTCATAAGGCGGCAGCAGGACTCCAGTATGTGTTCACACAAAACATTTTTGGGAATTGAACAATAAATCCTTGCACTTTTCTGTCAGCACTCATGTCTTGTGCTGCAGCTTGTTGTTTTACATAAAAATTGACTTTTTGTTAATGCTGCTGCTACCAACATTAGTATTTGCTATATGACATTATTAAAATTGTGCAGCACAATGCCTGATGTCAGCACAAAAGTCTAATTATATGTTAACTACAGCAGAAGAAACACAAACACTAAAATCTTTTATATATATATATACATATATATATCTCTTCAGCATAACACAGTCTTTAGTGTACTGAGTTTATTTAGGGGCTTGTTTCACTTTTTAGTCATAGAGCAGTTTTTCCCACTAACTATAATGCTGCATTAGCAACAATATTTTTGAAGAGAATGTGAATGAGGCCTAAAATGCACTCCAGTTTAGATTATTAAGAGTTTTTTATATACCAGCCAAAAGAGAGCCAAATGATGATGCAGCAGAATATGAGGCAATAAAATGTCCATGAAATCTAAATTTGTCTTGTGTGGTCAACACTTTACCAAAATAAGGAGGAAAGCACACACACTTGGATGTCTTTTTATAAGTTCTTACTTACTGACGCTGTAGACAAAAGATGCCCAGAAGGCCTACAAACAGGTAAGCTGCCCTCCGTGAAAAATAATTGCACAAAGGGAATTACCCAGCTCGATGAAGACAGATGGTTGAAACACAGCGCTTCTGAGTGCTTCTCCCTTCTTCCTCCTATTTTTATTGAGCTGGGTATTTCCTTTTTGCGCACTCATTATTCACTTTGAGTGTTTTCCCTGTTTGTAGCCCTGCTGGGTACCTTTTGTCTTTAGCACCGGTAAATAACAACGCCTAAAACTTATCTATAACAACTCTGTGTGTGTGTCCCTTCATCTTTTGATGACTCACTGTGTGGAAATAGGAGCATCAAGGTCAGCATGAATAGTGTACAACATCAATTTACTACATGGCCACACAATTGACGGCATCAGCTCATGAATAGTCTATGCCACTTCACTGTCACTTCTTAGTGTAATGGCACCCTTTGGTACACACACACACACACACACACCTACACACACACACACACACACACACACACACACACACACACACACACACACAGTGTCTAGCAACCTCTCTTCCTGCCTCACATTTGACACACCGCCGTCTGCTTCGGGGGCTCAGTTACCCTAGCAACCAATGATGTCATAACACCCCTGCCTTATCGATTATCTCTGTGGTCATCATAGCCACCTGCGCCAGTGTGTGTGTGTGTGTGTGTTTTCCATTTGTCCTCCTGTCTAACCAGAGGTGAATAACACCTTAATGACAAGGTCACATCAGTGGATGCCTGAAACACATTGACTCCGTTTGTCCAAACAAGAAACATTAGGACCGAAGTGTGAAATCTAAACATACGTAAGCTCCCCAGGGCTCTTTTTCACACACACACTCTTTGCATAAACTGTCACCAATATCCGCTGTGGCGTTAACAACCACAAAGTGACCAACTTTAAACCAGCACCATGGGAGTGACTGGGAGAACCGTTTCCAATTCCAAAAGAGGTTTTCAAAGACACTTATCATTTAACAGCACGGATCTGCAGTTCCAGGACCAGTGTGGCAGCCTTGTTATCTCCAAAGCTTTGACTCCGTTTTCACCGCTGTGACAGCCAGCAATGGGTCCATCATCACACCAAACGTGATAAATCCGATCTAATGCCCCCCCCCCCACCTCATCCTGTGGTGTGAATGAATAGCTAAAGCGGGCTAAAGCATTCCATTAGCACCCAAAGGCCACAATCTATCATGCAAAAAAAACAACATTGCACCTTATGGCTCTCACCGTCCTAAGGCAGCTTGACAGGTCTTTGTGATTATCCTGTCTACCAAAATCTGGAAAGCCCAAGAACATCTGACTTGTTAAATGCCACACGCTGCTCTCTCTTTCTCTCCCTTTTGCTCACATTCTTTCTTTCTCCCTGTCTCATTCTTTTGAGTAGAAAAGAGACGGGAAGGAGGAAGTTGTAGATCTGTGAGGGATCACTTTTTTGGGGAGAAGTTTTCAAGTGTTATTAAGTCTAAAAAAAGGCTGCTTCTAAAATGAACCGGACATTAGTTGGCCATTTACCACCATCTGTCAAGACGCGAGCAGCTGCAAGGTCAAAATGACTGGAAATCATCATAAAATGCCCAATGGTAGGAGCATGCCTCTACAGTGGTCAAAGTATTTAAAGAGGGCATAAAGAGCCTCCAAGCCCCAGGTATAATAATAATAATATTTTACAGACATGAATTGGAGCTACAGCAACATCAGATTCACTACAGCCCCATCATGCTGCCTCTACAAAGCTGGTGTCTTATGTTCTCTTCCTTTCACAGCAATCAGTCGAACGCCGGCTGTCTGTTGCAGTGTATTGTCTCCTTCTATTCTTTTCACCTCTGCCGTGAAAAGATGAGTGGTGAGGTACAACATAGTGTTCTGTTGCAGCCTTCACAAGGCCTTAAATAACAAACAGGAGGATAAAGGCCAGGGAGCCGGAAGAGAAGAGAAGAGAAGAGAAGAGAAGAGAAGAGAAGAGAAGAGAAGAGAAGAGAAGAGAAGAGAAGAGAAGAGAAGAGAAGAGAAGAGAAGAGAGAATATCAACTGTGTAAAATACATATTGCAACCCCAATCTAACGTGAAACATCAACCTTGAAATATAAATGTCTCCCAAACATGAAGCCAGCCAAACTATTCACAAACCAAAACAAAAAAAAAGACTGTATTCCATTCTGGATGAATTTTTTTTTTCTTTGCAATACTGTGCGGGATCACAATGATGTTTGAATTACACCAGCACTACCATGCATTTGAGACATAGAATGCTGTCAGCTGGCTGAATCCCACCCTCCTGCTCGCTGTTTACTGGAGTGTGTGATTAATCAGGATGTATTCAGCGCATGGTGTTCATTTCAAATGGGAAACATATAGAGCGCACAATAATAGTAGGCTGATCCATCCATATAGATGCATAGGCAATCATTACTGCCGCCATCCATTGCTTCTGAGAGAATGTGGCTCATTTGCAGGGTAAATATTATCATTAACACATATTGTACTGAAGCCGTGGTGAAAGCTAGGAAAACTGCAACGCCACCATCTTCACTTTACATCCATAATCATTTTGGCACTTGACAACTGTTGTAGTTTTGCTCTTATTAAGTATTGCAATATGCAAATGTCAACGGTATGTAGCATTATCTATCAACAGGCAAGCGTGTACAGTTAAGAATATCTACTGTAGGCCAGACTTCAGAGGGCAGAGAAAGGAATCCCAAGAATCAGCAGAAAGATGATAAAAGCAGGTGTTTCCTTGAGGAAATACCACAGTACAAGGAATGCGCTATCTGCAAGATTCTGGCTTCTACCTCTCAGGAAGAAAAACTCAGAAGCTGCTGTTTCGAATTTCAAGGCTTTTCCGCTCAAGCTGCCGTCTGTACCAGCCGCATTCATCCATGCCTCAGTGATTTTCTACTTCTGTCTCCTTCACTTTCACTCTCGCTCTCTCTCTCTTACTCTCCCACCCTGCTCCCTGTCTCCCTTCATTGTGTTTCCCACAGACCTCTTGCTCTCTGCTCTTTTCCTTTCCCTCCGCTTCTCTTGCCATCGCTCCATGCCTTCTAATGAACTGTGTTTTACAGTCATTTGTTTCCAACCATTACGCTCTGCTTCCAGACACTAAAGCAAGAGAGAGAGTGCCCTCGTGGGAAACCAGTTAATAAAGTAAATAAAAACATACGTGAAATTCAAATATGCTGTTGCTCACGCACGCACACACAAACACAAGCAAACGCACACACATACACACACACGCACACACATGCACACACACACCCTCCCCCTTTATTATTGCCCTCTGCTATCTGGACAGAATGGGTGAACAGTGAGTGCACACAACAGTAACCAATAACAGAGTGTAAAGGAGGGGGAGGCAGGGGGAATCCATTGTATATTGACACTGCCTTTAAAATCTATTGGACGCTATTTACTGGCCTCAGCAGAAGTTGGAAAACAGATTCTCTGGAACAGTGTTGCACACTTTTATAAATCTAACGCCATTAAGACTCCTAATCAGAATCTATTCACTTCAGGCGCATGCATAGGAAAAGGTCTATTTCATACCGTGTCAGGTGGTGGAAATGTACACTTTTAACTGCGTCAGCACTGTTTGGCATTGAATAGAATGGGTGGGCTGAAAAATAAATGCATATTTTAAAAGGAAGAATTTATGGATCCCATTAATTGTTCTTTTGCACAGGGTAATTTAAAGTGCCATTTTGTAGCAGCAATTGGAGATAATTTAAAGGTACTGCTGGAGGAATTAAAGCTAATTAACTCTCCCAGCACAAGTTAATCTTTGCTGTTTCATTATGCGGGGGGAGCACCCTGCCTGCTCTACCCTGTTGTTATGGAATTGGTTTGAGGCAGACAAAACTAGATTCTGTCAAGGAACAGTCACAATGTGTGATGAATTGGTGATGCATTCACAGGACACAAAACTTGTTCTCAGCTTGTGTATAGCAAACCAAGGTTGAGAAACACAGTTATGTGAGCCTCCTTTACCATATTACTGTCACTGTTCCAGTGTTGGCTCGTGGTGACGGCTTTCCCAGCCATGGGCATGAGGGACAGCCATGACCAGTATCATAACAGTCAGTACAGTATGAATACCCTTTCTGTTCATTTGGACCACAGCAGCAGTGGCCAAGCTGTGGAATCCCCAAAGACCTCCTCTGCACTCACTTGAAACAGAAGATCAATGCTTTATATTAACCCATGGTAAATCTAGCAAGCCCTGAGACCAAGCAGGTTATGCTCCTCCTAATGGAGCCCACCGCCGACTACATTATTGGCAAACCCTCAGCCATTTAACAGTCAAATTCAATAAGGACACATCAAGCTGAATTACTACGAGACTGGCAGGATAGAGCAGGCTTTTCTGTACCTTTTCTAACATAGATATGTCCCTTCATCCTGAAGTACGGGAATAATGCTAGGTATTCCCCACAGTCCTAGAACAATGGCCAAAGGAATGAAGTAGAGATACACTGCACAATGGCCCATACAGCACTGTACAGCTGATTGATTAAGGCTGCTGCATCAGTGTAAAATACAGATACAACAGATACTTTAAAATACTCCTGAGAGTGCACTGCAGAGTTACTAGTGGATTTGTCTTATTAACAAATGGCCATACCATATTGTGCAACAATGCAGGTTGCCAGTCAGTTTAAGAAAAACCTTAATGACCATTACATTGTTCTGGTAGTATGGTATCTAACTCAGTGCTGCGTAAAGCCAGAGAGAAATGTTGAGTCACTTGTTGATTGTGGTTCACTAGGGACACCATTAAACATTATGGCATCGATCCGAAGTGTTTTGTACAATGCGATCATCTTTAATCCTGTAAAACAGTCATGAATAAGCCAAAGCCAATGAATGGTCAGTGTGTGATTCTCTCTGATCTGATTAAAACAGATGGTCTAAAGGAGAAGAAACAGTTATGAGCCAGAGTGGAGGACGGGGCGGCCTGTGCAGAGCACATGGGTTTGTCCATGTTCACAGATCACAGAACTTAGGAATGACTGGGAATTGCAATATTACTCAACTCCCACCCTGCACACACAGGACAGATACTGCCTGATGTTCAAGCACAGTAAGGCACACAGACTCTATGGCATATGTTGGTTTTCTAGCCCTAGAATGTGCCTTGCTGTTTGCTTCATACCCATCTGTTCCCCAATAACTTTGTTGTCATCAGTCAACAGACTCAAGGGTATACGTCTCTGACAACGGTGAAAACACAACCTAGGCCTTTCGTTTTGTAAGCACCGGTTTCCAATGTTGCCTCAGTGAGAATCTGATATTAGTATTAGGCCCGACGTTTGGAGGCTCCAGGAAAACAAGCTGCCTGTGTCCAGAAGGGCTGCTAATGAAGCATACAGTGCACTGTAATAAATCTAGACACATCGACCCACAGCTAGTGCTATGGAGAGAGCTGCTTCAGCCCTGGCTCACACTGTTGCTGGCCAGCTATGCTCATTACTCACACACACACGCCCTACACACACACACACACACAAGTATACACAAACACGTACAAGTGCACACATACAAACACACGCTCCAAAACAATCATGCACACACACATACATACACTCTTATGTCCATATGTGCAGACACACTAACATGTCCAGTCCATATGGAGCAGTGAGTTCACTTGGGTTCAGTTGAAGATGTTATCAGGTTTGATCGCTGGGCGCCCTGGTGTGTTTTAGGCCCTCTCTACAATGGATTAAGAGATCTGGAACACGGAAAATGGCCTATATTACGCTGTGAGGTGAGCGCTGAGTACAGGCCTGCTGCGGTAACCATGGCAACAGGAGTGGATGGGAAGGCCAGGTACCTCGTCCGAAGCAGGGCAAATTGGACGTTCCTCGACACTTCTTCAGACTGCTCTCCAGAGACAGGGAGCAGGACAGCGGATGCTCGCACTTCTTCCCTGCCCAGCCCTCCTTGCAGTCACACCTGCCACAGTTACACTGGCCGCGACCTGCCAAGAGGGAGGAGGAAGAGGGGGAGGAAGAGGAGAGGTGAAAAGAAGTGGAGGGTGTGTATGTGAGGGAAAGTCAAACAAGCGGACAGAGAGAGAGAGAGAGAGAGAGAGAGAGAGAGAGAGAGAGAGAGAGAGAGAGAGAGTGTTTTATTGAGTGGAACGAGTACACAGAGCAGGGTGGAGTGTTGGATGGGTGAAGGAGTAAAGAAGGGAGGGGGGTGGGGGTGGTGACAGAGAGGAGCGAGGGAGGCAGTGAAGTAAACAAGAGACAGGACATGCAGTGGCAAGAAGATGAGAGGGGAATTTAGTGTTCTGAGAGCGTTGGCTGAACAGGCTTTAGCTGTCTGGTCACTTCTAAGCTGCTGGATGACCAACATTGATTACACCTGGTCTGGACAGAGAGAAGAGAGAGAGAGAGAGAGACTGACAGGCAGACAGATAGAGAGAGAGAGAGGGAGATTCAAATAGTAAATTTGCACTGTGTGAGTCTGTATTCTCACAAGCAATAATGTAGAGACATACCAAGCAATGCTCCGGAGTACAGTGTCAGGATGTTAAGATAAATTTTCTAGAATAATAATTATTAGCTTTATGAAAAGTAGGCACAGAGGCAACATCCATCATACTTTGTTCATTAGTTCTTTAGAGAAACAGCGAAAAAGGTCATTCCCACCCCTCCCAGAAATTTATTGTGATGTTATACTGAAAGTTAACTTTTATGGCTGTAAAGTTGCACCACAGTATTAGAACCAGATGGGATGTTTTCTTGCTGTTTGCTTAGTGAAAGGGACTGCAGTTACTAAAAAACAGAGGCAGGAGGATTGATATGGCCCTATATACAATTATATTATTATACAATAATATACTACCCAAATCACTTTTAAACATGTTTGATCTTGAAAAGAATGAATCTGTCTGCTTTCACAGAGCCTTTACTGTACATATCGCCATTTCTGTATTTTTTATCCGAAAACAGCAGGCTGACCTGAGCAGTAGTCATCGGTGTAACGGTCGTAGGTTGCGTGGCAGCTCCTCTCATCGCACTCGCAGGTGTCTCCGTGAATATCCCCCCAGTCTCCAGAGGGGTCTACGTCATAGCAGGTACACTCTCCACACACACAGATCCCTAACACACACACACACACACACACGCACACAAGAAGTTAAAACTACATTTCCAAATATCCACATTCTATTCTATCCTCCATTTTTAAGAACTACTTGTTCCACTAGTACAGACCAAACAAATCAACATAGTGTGGATTCAACTGAAAACAAACAGAGCAAAAGCCAACTCATCATCATTGACTTGTGAAAAGTATGGGGAAACCTTGTTCAACAGACAAAAGCCATGGTGCTCTGGCCTGTTGAATTAGGGGATTAGGAGCCGAGTGAGACAGTTAACTGGAGAGAAACATAATCAGGGGGGAGGAGGCAGACATTTTCCTCCAGAGCCCAAACTGCTTGGCAGGAGGAAGACTGAAAATAAGGATGGATGGAAGAACCAGCCCACAAAAAGACAACAGGGGAATTACTCTTCCTTTATATCTATCTATTTTCCCGTGTCTTTCTCTATCTGTCTGTCTGTCTCTCTTTCTCTCTCTCTCGCTTTCTTCTGAGTGTCTTAGCCAGGGCACCAGCGGAGCAGCAGCCAGCGGAAATCCCATTTTCTCTTATCAGCAGTGACAGAGCAGGGGGAGCCCTGGGGGAGCCAGGCCAGCTGGCGAGCCTCTTGGCTGGGGCTGGCGCGCAGCATACCTGGCCCCTGGCCCCTGGCCCCGGGTCCCGTCTCCCTCCCCACCTCGCAACCCTGGAGCCCCGGATTTATAGAGCCATGCTCTTTCATGTCCGCCACAAATGTCACGCCCAGCTCCACCGGAGCAGATTGCAGCAACCTAGTACCAGTTACTGTTCAAAACGTTCTATAAAAAGAGGCTGCCATTGGAGAATACTAGCTTTGCATCCATTGTGTTCTATTTTGTCAGAGGCAAACCCTCGGAATGCTTTTGATCCAGCTGTCATTTTTACCTGATTGTGTCAGGAAAAGCAACCTCTGTCTCCATACAAAACAGGCATTTTTTCCTCTATCTGTGTGCCACGTGAATTGCAACCATATTATCTCTGAAATTGTTTTGATCAAGAAATCTTGCATAGATGCACACATTTAGCCTGGAGCATTATGTGCTTGTTAAAATCTTGACGGTACGCCAATTTGGAGCGTATTATTAGCTGGAGTGAAGACGCTAGGTGAACCTAACAGAGAGTGAGGGGGTTGTCAGTATGCTGAAATGAAAGGGAGTCATCTACTGAGCACTGTCAGTCAAATCACACACATCTCTTAGTGTGAGCAGGAGATGAGGGATAATGCTAGGGCAGACTTAAGGAGAGAGAACACAGGCATTTTAAAGGCTCTTACGTAACACCTCACATCGCTATACAGGATGATGAAATCACATTAACCCCCTTGCTATGTAATCATCCAACTTGTTCCCTCTCCTATTATCATTGAGACTAATCTTCACAGGGCTTTAAAAGAGGGTGAATTCAGAGGAATATGGTTTCATGTCACGTTGTCAATGAAGCTTGACGATAAAGTTCGACCGGAGATGTTCTTGGCTGAAAACCACTGTGAAACTAAGTGGTGAAAACAGAAACATATTGAGCGAACTAATGTGCTTATGTTGATTTTATTATGTTTACAAAGACTTGTGGTGGTATGGATTTTATTTCTAATGGCAGTCTCATTTCCCTTGACTTGTTAGACCTCCGTTGGACCCTACCGTGTCGGCCCTTTTCCATCAGTAAGAGAGGAGTAAAATGGAGTAGTATGAGTACAGTTGACGGTTGTTCACACCGTGACAGCTGTGCACTTGACCACAAATGAGAAATGCAGCTCAGCGACGGGGCTCAGTCCATGTACCACTTAGCCAGCCCTCAGCCAGTCCACGGTAATTAATTTTAGAGAGCTTTTCTAAAACCCCCCGGGATGATTTCAGCTAGGTTAGCGAAGCTTTTTCTCTGACCGCCTGTCTGCCGAGCTCTGATGAGTTTCAGTGGAATTTACACAATGAGAGGATTTTTTTTTTTTTAGCTGTCTATTCTCTGTCTTCTCTCTCTCTCTCTCTCTCTCTCTCTGCTTCTGTCTCTGTCTCTCTGTCTCTGTCTCTCCACTCTGAGAAGCAGTAATAGTTTGGGACGGATGCCAAAGGTGTCTCTTTCTCATCTGTAGCAGTCAGGTGGGGGAAAATAGGCTGAACCGAGGTTCTCTTGTCATGCATACTGCTTTAGGAAAGCCCTCGATCCCCCAGCTGCACGTCTGGAAGGGGAAACACTGACACTAGCAAAGTATCTCAACAATTAAAATGACACAACAGATCTGGGTATTGATGTCACACATGGGCGTTGAGATCACCAATTGGATGGAGTGGTTGGATTACAGAGCACAATGCTGCCTAGATTACAGATTACATATTCATTGTTTTTTCTGTCTCTGTTTCTACCTATGTTTCTACCTATACTGGATAGAAATTTTAGGATACTCCCACCTCTCCCCCCGACCCTCCCTCCCCTCTCTCTCTGGAAGCAGACCTCTGTTGCTGCAGATCTTGCCATCTGGAGACGTGCATCTCCGCTTGCTCTCCCATGGGCTGATGTCACACTGGAATTCACATTTGTCTCCATGCCAACCAGCGGCACAGTAACAGTTTCCACAGTAACACTGGCCATGGCCTGGAAGCAGAACAGAATGCACATTCACAAACAACTAATGAGTTCACCTTGTGTTATTCTTTTACAAATACTTCATTACCTATATTTCTACATGATTCATTTAAATATACATGTTTTAGCACATCGAGAGGAGAGTTTTTACCTGAATGTTAACTGATTAAAAAAAAATGAAACAGCATTAGATTATCAACTATCCAACATAATGTATGCACAACATAATATTTTGTGGTGGCTAGTTGCAACTTTAAGTAAATTCAACTTGGATTTACTTAAAGGTGCTACGCGTAGGATTTTTAAACATCAATATATCATTGTCAAATTAATTGTGGCAGCTTGGCATAATTACCATAAACAAATGAGACCATGGTCGAGGTGATTTGTAGCCTCTTTCTCACACCAGCGGTATTGTTAGTGTTTCTCAAAGTTAAGACCACATTTCTCCTTTTCCTTCCTGCTGCAAAGGGGATGTTGCTGCTTACTCCATTCAGCACCCTCATCCTATTTTGTTCCATAAAGCAATCTGCCTTTGTGCTGTAAAGCAATTCAGCAGATTTCTAGCAAAATCCGACCCAGTGGCACACAATGTAAAATGCAGTGCAAAGGCCAGTAAAGGCTGCCAATATTCTCTGTGATGTTCTTATTTATATTAATTACACTAAAAAAATCAAAATTCAAAATGAATATGGTAATGATTTATTGATGTTAAAATGCTACGCATACAGTAGCACCTTTAAGGGAATACCACTAAAGTTTCTCTCAGGGTTTTCCTATGGCACAAGACAGCTGCCATAGGTATTTCAAAATATATAACCAGAAAACTGAGAAACAAATCTGAAAAGGCTGAAAACAAAGCTGAAATTCAGGAGTATTCTGCCTCATTCTTCTAGTTGGCATTACTTTTTGCAGAGTATTATTTAGTTAAGAACTTTGCTTGAATCAAACGCTCATGTGACATGTTTTCCATATAAATAAATAACCACAGTCAACCTTTCAAAATCCCAATTCCACTGAATTTAATTATGGTTATTAGAGTCCCACTCTGACTGCTTTGAATTCTTGGACAAATTCTAATGACTTTGTTCGTCACAAAGGCCTAATAGGCAGAGGCCATAATGTGTTTTTCAAAATGAAATTACTGAATGGCTAATTAACATTGACAAGCAGGCACTGGCAAACCTGGGGGAACACAGGGATGAGTAGCTAACACCATGAAGTGCTGCGGAGACGACAGGTCAATCTACAATTAACTTCCAATTAACCTTTATAAAACATGTGCGGCCTAAGTGTTTTTCTTATTATGAGAACTTGTTTCAAATTGTGTAAAGGGCATCATCATGTCCCGATTTAGACCTGCTGATGATGGCTGAATGCAGTGGCGTGGCCAGGGTCTTTCTTTTATATTTTGAGATTAGCTCCGAATATTTTTGATCAGTTACTATGTAGTCCTAAGTGAAGTTTTACATTGTTCAAGATTTCTGTCGCCTCTCACCATCCACGCTCCATTGTGAGCCTGTCTACAGAGATCTGCCTGCACAGAGTGCGGGGTAAATTCGAGTCAGTAGTCAGAGCGGGCCGGTTATTTTATGTGAGCCAGCTTTGAAGCCCGGCTTTGGGTGCATTGAGGTAATGCCGGGACACAAATCGAACTCACCTGTCGCTGCTTGCTATGTGTGTCTGTTTGGTAGGGGGCTCTGCCAATCTGTCATCGTGTAGTTTGTGTCGAACTAAAGCAATAGGCTACGCTATGGATGATTTTAATCGGTCCTAGTCTAGGTCAGAGAAGGCAAGGTGGGCTACAGCCAGGAAACACAATGTCAGGAAAAGACAAGACAGATTATATGGATCTTCTTCACGTTTTCAAAAGAGGAAGAAAGGTAAGATATGTTATAGGTTAGTTTAATCAAGTGATTGATTATCCATATCTGGAAAGACAGCAAAAATCAGGCAGCTGTGTGGTGGAGAGTTGACTAACAGGCGGCCAGATGGACACTGGAGTGTTAGCTTGGACTGACACTTGATAGCTTCATGGTTAGATGCCTACAAGCCACAGCAGTTTTTTTTTTTAGCTCAAAATCTTCAATATAATATTGGATCACTGTAAACAAAATGTTACTATTTCTCTCCAGTCAGCTGGTTAGTCAGTTAGTTACTGAATCCTCCCATTCAGGTCTACTTATGTGGGCTGCTGAACATTAAATGCAAAAACGAATTCTCTTCACATGAAACATCTATATTATTTTCAACTTAAGACATTGTTTCCATTAAACGTGAGAAAATGTTTAAAAATGTAATTTTTAATTTGTGCCTCTATATATTTTACTATGCTGGTAGACTCCTCCAGCCATTCAGAATGGATTAGGCTGTTCATGGTGATCTTTGATGTGGCATTGAAAATATCAGCTTCCTAACAGAAGGACATCACAGGTTAAATAATTTACTTCTTAAAATGAGTTATGCTTAAAGTTAAGTTTCCATACGTAACAAACAAACCAAAGTAGCTCACTATTTGGTTGTAGTAATATAGTGATATAGGTAGTGAAATATATAGAAATATAACTTTTGATTAAATATATATATAGAGGATGTCCCCGGACCCTGGCTGAATATGGAAAATCATGTTCGCGTTAACTTGAACCTAGAAAAAACATTGCTTACAATTACATGGTATAGTGAGTGTGGGTTAGAAACAGGAAGATACTAAACTGGTGTCAACAGTACTAACAGCACCTAACTAGCTATGACTTTCCTGATACAGGTCTTAAACTCTTTTTTTTTTTTTTTTTGCACTTGCTTTGCACTTATGCACTGCTGCACTTCTTTTAAAATGTTGCATTTCACTTGATTTTATGCATTCTATGTACTCTATTTCTTAACTTTATTTGTATTATTACTCAGTGGGTTTTATTTTCCATCTTATGTTATGCTCATTCTATGTCTATTTTCATGCATGTAATTTCTTTGTTGTAAAGCACTTTGAGCTGCATTTCTTGTATGAAAGGTGCTATACAAATAAAGTTTATTATTATCATTATTATTATTATTACTAACACAAGGCAGAAAAGCAATAGCTTTCTGTAAACCAAGACAGAGTGAAAAGGATAGACAGTCCTTAAATAACCATATGTTAAACTAAGGTGTCTGTCCTGTTTTGGGAGAGAGCAAGTGGGTGAGACGGGGCTTCGGGGCGTACCTCCACACACCTCTCCGGTGTCCTCGTCCAGACACTCGCTGTCGTCACACTCACAGAAGCGTCCCGTCACCAGGCCCCTGTCGTCCGGGTTCTTACACATGCAGCTGCCGCAGTGGCAGGTGCCTATCGAAGGTATCAGACTCAGCCGCAGTTCAAGCGTATTTTGTTTGGAGAGGTCAAGTTTGTGTGCCTGTGTGGATGTGTGTGTGTGTGTGTGTGTGTGTGTGTATGTCTATGTGTGTGTGTGTCTATGTGTGTATGTGTTGATGTGATGCATTTTAAGGCCAAGAACCCAGCTGGTTTGCAGATGTGCATTGGAGACAACGTCTGTGCATCAGTGTGATAGCCAGCGGGTCTAGGCTGGTGTCTGAGGAGTGGTGGTGGAGGTGTGTGTGTGTGTGTGTGTGTGTGTGTGTGTGTGTGTGTGTGTGTGTGTGTGTGTGCTGGGGCATTGCGAATGACATGCTTTCGGTACAGAAGGCTAAACGACTACATGCTGTGAATAAATTTGCATTCATACACGCTCAAACAGGCCACATACTGTATATGCACTTACAGAAACAACAAACACACGCACACATACACACACACACACACACACACACACACACAAACCCATAAATTTATCCTTCATTTAGCTGCAGGCAGGACAGCACAGTGCTGAGGTTACGTCCAGGTGGGTATGGGGCTGTCAGTGTATGGAAAACGACTCTAACCCAGACGTCACCTCATCCTCATGGTGTGTGTCTTCAATCTGCCACTGCCTAACCACATGTCCACAGAGATAAATACACAACTGGGACTGGTGACACACTGTGTACATCAAAAAGGCTCTGGCTAGTGAGATTTAAGACTGAACTGAATTGTCAATACTTACAGTATTGTTAACTCAAAACGTCAATCTTCCCACTGACGCTCATTCATGCATGAATTTATTAATGTACCTGTGCTTTTATACTAGTAGATATGTGTAGGAGACAAAGACGTCACAATTATCTTATGTGTATGTAAGTGTGTGTGTGTGTGTGTGTGTGTGTGTGTGTACCTCTGTTGGAGCAGACCACCCCCTGTGGGTTTCTGCAGAGCTCTTTGCTCTTCTTGCCGGACAGGTTGCACTCCTCCTGGAACTGACAGGTGTCTCCAAACCAGTCGTCATCACACTCACACTTCCCACAGTCACAGTAGCCGCGGTCTACAGAGAACACACAACAGACCACATGCTGTTTGTCAGTGATGAGAAGCACACTCATACTGCACTGTATAGTAATAGCCAGTAGTTCAAACCGTGCTCCATGAGCATTATGTTACATATCGTTATGATGATATGGCAATGATATGGCATCACACTACCTAAAGAACAGTAAAGTAACTTTGGGTTATAGTGTTCAGTTGCCTCTTGACTCCTAATTATTGTAACAAACACATTATACCCCCAAGTGATTCTGTTTTGGGGGATTTGAAACACACTGTATCCATTGAAACGTTTTATTTCTTTCCACATCTCAAAAAAATGTGTGAGGGGAAGCTATAGCATAATCTGACACATCTCCAGTGTCAATGTGAAGGTAGGCCTACAGTATATAAGAGCTTGTGTTATAGTTGAAATAAGACCAGAGTAATAGGCCCCACTGTCTTTGACACCATTACTCAGATGATTGATTGACAACAGGGGTTCTAATCAAAAGAATTTCTCTCTCTCACTCTGTCTTGTCACTCTCTCTTTCTCTCTCTCTCTCTCTCACACGTGTGTAAAGACACATACACACGCACACACACACACATGCACACAACCAAGGTAATTTCTATTTTCTATTTTTCCCCTTTATATTTTAAGACACTGCCTTATTAGGGAAACTTGGTGAATACATGCATTTTTTGCCACATGATTTCAGGGTGATATACAGTATATCTTCCTCATCAAACACTGAGAGGATTATCCTCTTCAGTATTCAGCGGGCATGTGCAGGTGCTTTGGCTTGACTTTTTCTCATCATTCTGATGGTGAAAGTGAGCAATATGAAATACGGGGGAAATCTTATGATGCAAATGAAGGCTGTTGACAAGTTATTATAAATGTTGGCGCCATTGCATTTAGCAGCAGGGGACCTTGTGTGTCACACTCAATCATTCTCCTGACTCGTTCATCATGTAAATGTGATGTCCTCTTCAAGGGCTATCCATCAGTCCTTAACAATAGGCCAGGTCCCCTCTCGCTCCTCATTATCGATACGTCTCAGCAGAAACTCAGGAACAGGTTGAAGGAAAAGTGGAGTATGGAAGGTAGTGTGCTTCAGTGAAAGCTGCACCACAGAGACAATGCAATTTTGAGGCATATAAACTGATTAAAACACAACAGAACTCAAACCATTATATTGTTGCTACAGTATGTCATATAAACTGTAAAATATGGTGAGCCTGTGAATAGACTGTGCTGTGTTGGTGTCTGGACAATGCAATCAACAATACAAATCCTACTATGCCAGCACATCTGCACTGGGATGCTCTGGATCTCTATATCTGTAGAAATATAAAGTGATTTAAACAAATAAAACAAAACTCTAAAAATTCTATATTATTGCTATGTTGCCATATAAGCTGGAAAAATCATGTGTTGCTGTAGTCTGCTGCTAGCTGCCTGCTTTACAACTGTATTCTCATCCACACTTGCCTCTCCGGGTGTTGAGGCTGTCATCAAAGCTGTCGGCACATTAGAGTGTAAACACAACCTCAGAAATATGGCTTCTATTTGAATAACCTTCAACAGTCATGCACATCAAAAACAAGGTTGTGGGTTCCAGTTAACGGTGATACTAGAATCATATTGGGGGGGTACAGAGAAAAAACTGTCTAGATAGCCACGGTACATTTGTTATTGTTGCTATGTGGTTATTGTTTGGCTTTTCAATACAGACTGGGTGCAGACTCATGGACATACAGTATACTGAATAAGAAGAAAAATGTTGCTCAAATAAAAGTGTGAGAGTGGACATTCTGTTTCTGATTTATTATTTAGTTTTACCCAGACGGGAGGTAGCATACAATAGACCTAAATCATGAATCTGATTTCTTAACTCTCCCCAATTTAATTCAACAGGATATTACGAAGTCACTGCCACCCACCGGCCCCCCATTAATCTCAGCTTGACAATCACTCTGACATATAAATTGGCTCCTCTTTATCTGCGAGGCGAAAGTTTATGTGTGTGGGAAGCTGCCTGTCTGTCCACAGTTTATCTACCCTGGTGCTTCCTGAGCAGTAATTCTCTGCGGCCCGGGGGTGTCTGGGCCCTTCCTACGCCACTGTGACGGACACGCGCTCCCAGCCAATCGGGTGCCGGCCAGCGCCCGGATACATCCAATGGGGGGTCAGTGAGAGGGCGCATCAGTGCCAGCAGCTATGGCAGTAATAATAGGTGATGTAGCGTTACCATGATAAACTGTTGATGAGAAGAGGATGGTGACTCATACAGCTGGCTAATTTCTGGTTTAGAATGGAAGTCACAGCTCCTCCTGCTCGATGATAAACAGAGTATATATCATTGGGAGGGAGATAAACAAGGAAATAGGTTTGTAGGGAATATAATAATAATGAAGCAATCTTGAGTGATTACTTGTTAAATGAATTCTGATTAAGTGGACCAACATGAGACATGCCCTCCGTTATTGCATATTCCGCTATTCCTTCCGCTCATCAAAAGTAATTTTCCCTCACTGAATAAAAAACACATTACATTACTTACATTTGAGGCAATCTCCTGACCATTCTGAGATTTCATAGCAGTTTCAATCATAATCGCAGCGATAATGCAAGACATACTGTATATACCGCCTGTTTGCAAATTTCAGAAATAAAAGCCATCTGAGATTGTCTCTGTGCTCATTTATTACTTGCACCTGATGTTTCCTACCCAAATGACATTTCCCCACTCACTTTGTTTAGATCATGTTCTCCATATAACATGATACTCATTTCAGTGAGTAATTATTCCCTCCTTGCTTGCCTCTCCCTGTGGGTTGTGGAGCGTGAAACGACAGCACGTCAGCTCATGTTCGGTGGAAGAGAGCTAGGCGACACCTGTCTCAGGTAATAACTCATTCTCTGTGTGCACTGCCCCCAGAATGGGGGAGTCCTGCTTTCATCCTTCCGGGTTTGCACTCTAAACATTTAAAATTCTCTGCCTAGGCGTTCAATCGTGGACTAGGGTGACTCCATCTTGACCTTGGTAACACCTCTGAGGAAGATACATTTTTCCACTCCAATCCAGGCATGCTCATAGCAATGTAAAAACACTTGTTCCTACAGCACGAAGGCTTCAGGAGCTGTAATGGGCCCCAATCAAAAAATCCCTTTGATTGGTAGACTTGGACAGACTTGAGTGGCTTTTTCTCCTTGCAGCCCACACTGGAATCATTAGGTGACTCACCACATAGGCATATTGCCCAGCAAAGCTCAGAACATCTGAGTTATAGCACATCAAAACATGTACTAAGAAAAAAAGAAAAAGAAAACTACAGAAATGAACAGCTTAATGGGCTGTAATGGCTTGAGGATTGTATTCTACTGTGTGTCCATATTCTCTCCCACTGTGAAATCAACAGATTTGAGAGGCAATGGTGATGCTGTGGATGTCAATCACTCAAATGGAAAGAGAAATTTGCTAAAAAAAAAAAAAGAGAAGGAAAATGTCAGTAATTATGTATTCAATCAATGATTCTGTACCACATAGTCGGTGCCATTAGTGAAATTTGCAGGCTGGTCCTCCCATGGCTAGCTGATATCAGCTCTCTTATAATATGTTCACATGGGAAGCACCGACACAGGCTTATGTAATATTGACAGAAAGTGCATCAGGGAGATTTTGGTTCGGAACTGGCCAAACTGACTTCCTATGTGCTGCTGACATAACACCCCCTGGGGTGGGATCTCCTCTGGTTCTGGCAGGGGGCACAGAGGCTGGGGGCTGAGCCAGGAAAAGAACAGAGGCTCTGAAAACCCATAGCCTGGGAGAGAGACAGAACGAGAGAGAGATAGAGAGAGAGAGAGGGAGGGGGAGGGGGAGATGGAGAGAGAGAGAGAGTGAGAGAGAGAGAGAGAGAAATGTGCCCTGCCCTGATAAAACTCCAAAACAGCCATCCATCTGGAGGGAAGGGTTTTCTCTCCCAGTCTTGCGCCTCCCCATTTCAACTGCTCCTCTGAGACAGAGTGAGAAGGACACGGATATGATAAAGTCCGCCCAGATCATAAAGTTACAGATTGTTCTGGACTGCAGACATACTTGGCTTTCAGCCTCAAAACACATCAGCAGCTGGGGTGATGGTAGCTGTTACCAGAGAGGCAGAGAAGAGAGACGTTGACCTGCTTGATCAAACATTTTGTGAGCAATAAGTGTCACTCCACAACGAATCCTTGATAAAAACCTCAAATAAATGAGTCATTATATCCCAATGAAGATTGAACTCCAAGATGATTGCTCGCTAAGGGGTTCGGCTCTAATGCTACTCAATATTGTAACAGTAATGGCTGACAAGTTGATTATACAGATTTGTTTCAATGGGACCGTGCTAGCCTGCAGTGCCTTGGGCCACCCTTGGTGTTTCTGACAATGGAAAAAGACCATAAATTGCAGATGAGAACCAGCCGACAGCCTGAACACACACCAGAGGGAAACACTCTGCTCAGCACAGAGAGAGAGAGAAAGAGAGAGAGAGAGAGAGAGAGAGAGAAAGGGAAAGAGGAATTTCACGTGGCTCATCAATGAGGGAAAAAAAGAAGGAATACTGTGAAAGGGAGGATGGAAACACTGCCACGTTGAGCCTCATCTCTGGAAATAGGGGAGGTATTACAGAAATTACATAAATACAAAATAGCCTCAACCACTTGATTTCAACAATCCTTCAAACACTGCAAAACAATGTTAAATGTTCTGCTTGGAAGCTACAAAAGCATTAGTCTGAGGTTATGTTTCCAGTGTGGGCCATGTGTCAAAAAGAGACATGGGAGACGGAGCAGGGAAGAAACACACACAGTGCCCAGTCAAAAACAAACCGGGGAGTGAAATGACAGGTAGGTTTTGTACAGCTGGTGAACAGATGTTACTTCAGGTCATCATCCCAGCGCTCTGCCACAATATGTGACACGCCAGAGAGAGAGAGAAACAGAGTGACAGTGTCAGTGTTTTATGAATCCCTTTTCTACAAAATCAGAAGTATTCTCTCCCATTTATAATACTTAAGGAGCACACAACACACACATGCACGCACACACACACACACACACACACACACACACACACACACACCTAAAACTTTCATGCAGCGACTGCAAAGAATTACTGAGCTCCAAAGCTATTGTCTATAGAGTGTTTAGAGAAGCCAGGGTGGATCTATTGGATCCATATTATTGAGGATGGGAAGTTTCTCTTACAGCAACAAAATAGCTCTGCTTACTATCACAGACTCATGAAAACTCATTTTGTGGTATTAAGGCTAATTTAGTTACATTTGGATGCATGCACAGGATCACAAAAAAAACATGAAAGACATAAATTGTTCAACTGGAGAGCAAACTGACACTGGAAAAGAGCACATAGGGAACAAAATGCCAAGGAGGCATATTCCTCCTCTGCTTAATGGTTATTCCCCTGGAGAACAGGGACATTTGAGCATATAAGCTATTGCAGGGATGGCTTGATCCTCCGAGAGCTAAACAGAGTGAAAAGCACATTTAAATGGTCCTTTTTGCAGGAACTCAGACGGAATTATTTAGCCCGAGGCTTTCAGGCGGAATTAGGATCTCTTCAATTTGACGGAAGACAAACACCTTGGCACTGAGGAATCCTCAAACTCTCAGTGAACCATTACCTTTGCTCTCGCCTCTTTGTAAAATAAGATTAGCACAAAGCGAGGCATATCTCTCCATTTGCACAGGAGGTAGAGAGAGGAGAGAGAAAGACACAGGACGGGATCATGGATTGGTGATCTCCAATTAGGAGGAATGTTAAGCTGCCAGCACAAGTGAATCTCTCTGCCTATTTCCATATTCATTTCCCTGTTACAACATGGGTTATAAAATATATTGCGCGTCAGACTCTCAGAACAAATTAAAATCATCCCCGGCTTCTTCATCCAGTTTGACTTGTTGCTATGATTGCGTTGAGGTGAAGTAGCCCCTTTTTCCCCTGAATGGCGTCCAGGGTAAAAAGAACATCTCAATGCCAGGCGAGCTAATGTATTTGGAAAAGAAAACACACAGTTTACCCCTAAGGAGAAAAATCCATGGGATCTTATCAGTGGGCAGTTGTGAGAGGCAGAGATAAGGGAGCCATGGGGAGAGAAATTGGCTGGCGATCGCAGACGGCGGGGCACGCTTGCTGCATGGGCCATCGAGCAGGGAGGTCGGTTTATCCTTTCAATATGCTTTGAATATAATCGCTGAGTGTATACGTACGCGGGTGTATGGCTGTGTGAGTATGTGGGTGGCTGTGGGTATTTGTGCGTGCGTGTGTGTGCAAGGGTGAGCCTACGAGAGTGAGCCTGATCCTGTGTGTGCGTGTGTGTGTGTGTGTGTGTGTGTGTGTCTGGGTGTGAAAACCCATCCCTCTCCTGATGCATCGAGGTTCCATTTGCAGTGTGTGTACCAGTGAGTGAAACCCCATTATCAGGCTGAAGCAGGGCCTTCTCTCTCCAGACCGCTGAACCATAATGAGCTCCTCACAGCAGCCAACTTGTCTGCCCAAATAAATCACTCTCCCCCTCACATGTGCACACACACACACACACACACATACACACACGCGCACACACATGCACATGTATCTCCATTAGACCTGTTTGACACTCACAGCCCAGTGACTACAGCGGAGATTGAACAAAAAGGGAGATGATTCTTTTCTCTTTCGACAACATACATGCATCAGCATCTCTCTGCTCTTTCCAGAGTCAGTATCCTGCCTGGTAAAAACAGTTTGCAATCATCCATCTTTAGATTTGGTTGTACTCATCTTAATGACAGAGACTCAGTATTTTTCCCTGTTGATGACAAGACAGTATCACACCTGTTGGTGTCCAGCAGGCTCAACAGCAAAGGCTCACAGTCCTTCTAAAGATGAGAAATAACTCAACAAACCCAGTTCCTTACTATCTCCATATAAACTGCCTATTGTTCTTGTATGTGGCTCTATTTTCTGTGAATTCTGGCGTTATTTTATTATGCTTGAGGCCGACCGAATGACAGCAGCGGTTCAAGGGACAACACTGTCAATAGTGGAGAGCATCTCAGGGGGCAGCTTGTTTCTGAGAGCGCTGTGCAGTCAACCTCATAGCCTCTTTATGGATTGGTGAGGATGCACATCTCTCTGAGAACAACTCGTAAAATGTCAGCCAACTGGCCAAGTTCAAAGCCGTGCCTCCCAACAAAAGCTAATGCCTTGATGACGTACGTGAACAACCAGCTGTCTATTACCAATGGAATCCTTTGAAGTGCCGCCTGGGTGACGTGGGCTCCAGAAGACACAATACCGCACCCCACCGATCCGCCAGTAACATAAAAAAAAGGAATACCGGTGAGACCAAAATACTCAACACTTTGAAAAGCACCTGTTTGTTCTCTGTGAAATCCACTCAGTGTCTGTGAAATTCATGAGGTACCTCTTATGAATGGAACAAATAAGTGGAATATTAAACGCCTAAACAAAAGCTAGTAGGTTTTTGGATGCATGACGCCATGACGCACTCTATTCTTCCCCACACCTGGCTGAGACAGCAGCTGATATCAGCATCAGCTGGAGAGTCCGTCGGCCAAGCCTCTCCGGTCCAAGCTCAGTGTGGAGATCTGCTACATCACTTATTGACACTAACAACCACACCATATGATACCCAGTTGGGTTGAAACGTGTGGAGCCATGTGCCTGCACACATATAACTGCAGAGTCACATGACTGGCATTTTTGTTGGACAGTCAGATTTTGTTTTTACAATATGCCACTAAAAAGAGAGCGCTGGAACGTGCCTGGACTAGAGTACACAGCCCTACAGTAACACCACAACATCTGGTGGTGTTATGTGTCAGTATATCATTGTACGCACCATTGCAGGTTTTCCCATTATGTGTAGCGCAGACCCAGTCGTGGCACTCGCAGCGCGGCCCGTAGAACTTCCCAGGGTCTGTGGCCTGGCAGATGCAGACGCCGCAGTCGCACTCGCCCCTCCCACTGCAGATCTTGCCATCGGGCGTGCGGCAGCGGCGCAGGGACGACTCCGCCGACAGCTTACACACGCCACCCGCCTGGCTGGGAAAAAGAGACAAGGGTCAGTCATTATGCAGCCTTGGAAACCCCTGTGGTCAAGGGTCAAGTGCACCGCCACCTGTGTCTGTTTGAATTTTAAAAGCAAGTGATTTAGCTCAGTTCACATGGGATTTTGCAAGGCATCTGTATTGTAGTTTGTTGTTTATTTCAGCTGCAAGATATGAACCGTTTTAGGTGAAGAGAGGACATTTGCTAAATAATGAATAATGTAGGCTGCAGAGACAAACAAAGAATAAATTAAGATTATTCTTAGAAATAAGCCTGGTCACGTTGAGTAATAATTTTAGCCACACAGAACAAAGACAAAAACAGTAAGCGTACAAAAGTCTCATCTCATCAAAAAGGAGCTGGTCTATGTGCATGCATGGCAACTTTAGCTTCCCCATGAAAATACACAGTTGGGAATCCCTTATGTACCCTGTTCTCCCAGTCTTTATTTTTATTTCCTGTGTAAATTCCTCTCATAGAGCCTAGGTGCAAGGTGATGGGGACGTTAAGTTTCACTGCTGTAATTATTACCAGACTTTCTTCCTGTTCCCCCTCTATCTGTCTTCTTCCTCTCTCATCTATCCTCCCTCACTTTATCATGGTCTGTAAAGCTTTTTTGTGACTCCGAAAAGTTCGGCTGTAGAGGAGAATGTCAGACATTTATGAATTCTCTCACAGTATAGGTAATTTCTCTCACCATTCATTCACATACTATTTTGAGCATGGAGTAAGCTCTAATTTCAGCCTCCCTTCCATAATGGATAACCCAATTTGTTGGTATTTCACTGCAAAACCGTGAAGAAGGAAAAGAGTCTTTAGATGGAGAAAAGTAAGCAGTCACATCAACCTTCAGGTTGAGAGAAGAAGGTAGAAAAATAATAACAGTAAATCATATTGTCATAAAGCGCCTGAACACACAAATTCCTGCTCATGTTCTGCTTCATAAAGTAGAAAGTCATAAAGTCTTTTCCCTATAAGGGCTTTTCTTTGAAGTTATCCTTGATCAAGTATATAAGAACTGCTCACTTGTACACAACACAGTAGAAAATGTTCAAGTGAAGGGAATCTGGTGAGGATTTGCATCGCTCTTAAGTTCAGTAGCTGGTTGTGGGGAAAAAAAGGAAAACCTCAGGACCTGTTAGAGCACAGCCAGGTGAAATGCCATGTTCTGTGTGGGTCTGCATCAAGAAAAACAAAAGGCTTAGGGTCACAACAAAACGGAGTATAAGGCATCATGGTAATAAATCAAACAGCACACAATCAACTGCACCTTTCTTTGAACACACCCCAGCAGCTGTTGCTGAGCTTTGTTTTTACTCCAAGGGCTCTCTCAGTGAGATTTGTTTCATTTGGTCGCTTTCTGACATTCCTTTCTATTCCTGCCCTCTCCTGCTACAGGCCGGCTTTCCTGTTTGGGAATACTAGACACATTTCAAAGAATCCAAACGAAGTGTTCCTGTCACTCCCAATAAGATAAAATCAGTATGTGCTCCGCGCTTCTTGGGGAGTTCAATCAAGAAACTGTGTGTTTCACACTCAATATTTTTCACACTGTCAAATTGTTTTGATGACATAATTAGTACACAAACAAGGTAGAAATTGTTTGGATCTATATCTGGAAACACGGAGGAAAACACTGTAATCACCTGGCTTCTCAGAAGCTGCTTTTAATGGCACAACATGTGTGGGTTTGCCATTATTGTCCAATAAACACTAGATTGGAAGGCAAACACACACAATATAGCCACTCCACAGGCACGGTGCACGTGCTTTGAGTAAACACCCCCTCTGCAGCTGAGTCAAGCTGCATCATATGGCAACATTTACAGTCCTGCAGGCTCATGGCTGCACTGTAAAGGCCAAGGCAAAGACAGATGGAGCTTTCGCATTCATATTCTAACCAACTCCAGCTATTGACTTCTCAGTTAGAAATACTATTCTTCCTATTTTCACACTCCATTCTGATCAAGCCTCTATACATTTGCAAAACTACACAGAGGGTTTAGAGCACAAGGGGCGTAAGTGACAATGGTCTAATTTTATAGCAGAGCAAAAACAAAACTTTAAATGGCTGCATCTTTTTTAATTTGAAACATAACATTGGAACAATTCATGCTTTCACAGAGTAAGATTCAGAAAACTGATATTTTACAAAAAGCTATTAAGTGCAGTTACACCCTTTTTGCAGCAAATTGAATCTTTATATATTGGACACTTGAGTTTTTTGGATTTCCCCCTTTATTTTAACTTTGTTACAAATGTGTTCATTTGACCATCAGATAGAGCTCAGCAAAGGATTTCCAAGCATGTATAACACTCATTTTCAGCCAAAATGTCACTTCTGCCCCAATTGCTCCAAACCCTCGACCTTAACGATGCTCTCATAACATCTTGTGGATATGGAACAATAATCCCAACAATATACTCAACACTGTATTACAGACAATAGAAGTTCTTGTCAGCTGTGTGGTGTCCAAATGGCAATAGATGAATATCTAATTTTAAAAACATGCTACATACCATGTGGCATTAATGGAAATGGAAAAGCAAATCTTTCGCCCTATGACTTGGCATGCAGTATTATGACAGCTGGCAGGTAAATCAGCATGAAGAAACTGCACGACAAAGTGCAAACTATACGCACTCCGACGTTTTCCCACATTTTACTCTGCAAAAGTTTTCTTTGTCAGCAAAACTCTGCACCACTCTCTTCCCTCTCACTCTCTGAACTACCCCAAAATAAACAAGAAAAAACACAAAGCTATGTGGAAACTCACCTCACCGATTGTAACAAAGTGTCCTCGACAGTAGAGAGTAGAATCAGAAACAATGGTGCTAACATGGACTGTACCAAAGCCTCAGTGTGCATGTTTAAATCCCACAGAAACCTGAAGTAAAGTAGCTTGAAGGAATTTCTCAATTTTTTTTCTCTCTCTAAAATGGACAGGGAGAGAGAGTGAGAGGGAAAGAAAAGGAGAGAAGGAGAGAAGGAGGGAAAGAGCAGCGGGCTGGCCTGAACTGGCTCAAACCCTTCAGAGGCCAACAGTCCTCTCCATACAAGTGCCTTTGATTAGTCTTGACTCTCAGACAGAGTCCTGGGCAGGAGCTGAGAGGGGAAAACTGCCAAAAAACAAAAAGTTTAGTCACCAGTTGGAGACGTAATTAGAAGCAGACTGTTCTTTATTTTTCAAATTTCACTTCTTCATCCTTCTTTCTCTTCTGTGGTTACTTTTAATGTTGTTAATGATAAATGAGAGCAAAGCTTGTCCCACCCCTCCCTCTAATCTGTGACGTCACACCAATGTGCAACAGGGAATGAGCTGTGCACAAGATGATATTCTGATTTATTCTGACTGAGAGCGGACAGAACTAGCATAATTCAAAGCATATTTGGATGTAAAAGTTCAGACTATGTTTCAGTAAGTCCACAAAGACAGTCTCCCATTCGCTGACAGACAGGACAATCCAACACAGCCTGCAGACTTTTGTGATGTGTGCCATGTTTGGCAGTGGAAACCAGCTGGCTTGTAAAATTGAAGATAATTGGCAATGGAGGAACTTCAGGTGCAGGCATGATGTCTTGGCTCTCCACTTAAGTTTTGGGAGAGAGTTGTTCCTGTCCATAAATAAAAAATGATTGGACTGTCTATCATGGCTATTATAGTAATTCATATAAATGAATTACTGAGTGGTATTTCCATTTTAATAAATTACAATTATTATATTGTTTGTATGCCAATGGAAAAGCACTTCCCATTGCCACTAGTTTAATAATGTAAGCAAAGACACAGAGCATAATGTTCATTGAAGGATTGACATAGATTTCCCCTGCACTGTGGCTCAATACAACGCACAGGGTGAATATTACAAGTGTTGGGAGGAGAACTGTCAAACTGGCCACTTAAGGTTTACCATCTTTCTCTTGAGATTTATACTTGTAGTATCAACCTAATATGATTATTGAGTAGCCTAATACATGACACTAAAAAGAGATTATGTAGGTGTGATGTCATATCAGGTAGATGGAAAGAATCAATCAAAAGTAGAAAGACAGACCATTCTGAGCTAAATAATGCCAAGATTGTAAAAAGGGAAAGAAAAGTTATATATTTTGATGTGGGGTCTGATGCTGAAAAGTGAGGTTTATGTAACTATCATTTAACTTATGGAGGCAATTTTTGTCCAGTACCTACTGAGATGGTGTGTTATTAGTAAACTGGAACACTTGAAGTCATGTACTGGGAAAAATAAGCTACTCTCACATGTTTTATTCAATAAATACTATTCCATGATGGATTCAAATGACCAAGACCATAGTATTCAATGTAAATTTACAAGTAATCTAAATATAATGATGCTAGCATTATGCATATAGGTTGATAGGAATAAACTAAAATAAAGTGAGACCACCATTATCATGCCACAATGTGTACATTTTAAATCATCAGTCTCAGGGCAAATAACTTGCTATTGCTAAATGACAAATGGCTTTCTTTAAATTAAAGTTTGTCATTGAGCACTACTGCTTCTTATTGCTTGCAAACGTGTGGATTTGATTCTGATCTGGAAACTCTGATTATTTAATACTTAGTATGTGTTTGGGAAAGACAAGTGCCCAGACTTTTTCTACTCTGGTAATGTTCACTCTGTTTATACAAGCCCAGGCCAAAGGTAGGAAAACTTAGACTAGTTTTGATAAAACAACCAGGATGAGTAAACACAGCAGGCTAAAATGGAAATCGCACCTTTCACCGTACAGGAACTCTGCACTGCTCTGAACTGACCTGACAGCACTGCACTTACCTCAATAATGTATAAGGCCTCTATTCAATGGCATGCACAATAAGTTTACTCTCTATTTTGCTTTTTTCTCTTTCTGAGCTGTAGCAAACTAACTATCACAGTTGGATAATGTAGATAACTAAAGAACAGTCAGGGATGTAGTGGAGAAGAAACACCTACAGTAAAAAAGATTACCCACCTCATTTAAGGAATAGAGTTTATCCTATACCTTTTTAAGCAGACATGAATCTCTATGATGTGAATTCAAACTATATCATAGTTAGTAGCATCAAACTGATATGCTATATGAGGACAGGGTCTTTTAAGAGAACAAGACATAAAGATGGCATAAAATAATAATAATAATAATAATAATAATAATTATTATATATTATATATATATACACACACACACACACACACACACACACACACACACACACACACACACACACAGATATTATTTATATACTGTATATACATATAATGTAAAAATATAAAAAAAATATAGGTGATTTTATTTAAAAGTTCAACATTTTTACCGTCACTGGTTACAACCCTAAACATCTGGGCCAAATTAAAGAGTTTGGGAGACTGTTGATACCTGATGCAGCAGCGTGAGACCTTCCACTGTTACTATGGGGACGGCTGCGCGCCTCCGCTGCATCCGCTGGTGCTGCTGCTGTGATTGCAGCCTGCGCGCTCCCGCACTCTCCCACGATCACAACACACCGGAAAACAGCTGATGTCATGGACAGGACGACACACAGCCGATAAGGGAAAATACACATCGCGTAAGTGATTCATATGTTTCTACATCGCATCCTGCGCTTACCGGGCATTGAACTGGACAGAATGTTAATGTGTTAAGGATGCGCCAGACGCTTGCTTCTGCGCGCTTGCTAGTGTGTTGTCCAGGAAGTAGAGAGATCCTCACGCGCCGGGCTTCTGAGTAGGCCTTGATCAAATATTATCGTATATTTTCGTCTCGGTTTGGTTGCACTATCCCAGCGCGTGGCTGCCAAACGTCATATTAGCTTCGTTTAGAGCCACGCTTGCCCTTATTGTCGTAAACGGGCTGTGTTTTTGCTCGTTTCTGCTCCATGTAGCACCTTAGCTCCCATCCGTTTCCATAGTAACCTTGGCTCCGTCGATGTCATTCGTCCAGTTTCCAATCTCAATATGGGCATGCATTTCCTGATTGAGATCTGGATGTGTCAGTGCCGTTCTAGACGTCGTGTAATCCACTGGGCTATGCAGCAGCAGCTTGTTGTGTATTGTACTGTAGCGAGCCCAAAGGGAGGTAAACCATTTTCCCACAATGGGTTTGGTATTGGACAATAAAGGAAGCCTGCGAGGCCATAGTGGGGCAGCCCTAGGCCCTTCACATATCTCCAGTGTCCCAGGCCTGTGTAGTTATTCCCAAGATTACCAAAATGCCCTCTCTTTTGCTTTCCAAGATTGTTTTTTTTTTCAAGGTTTTCTTGTGCAATGCTTATGTTAAACAATAATTAAAGTTCTCAATCAGAATGGCTCTCTGAATTTTGCCTGCAGCGTTGCCACAACCCATTTCATCACAAGTTAGCCTGTGCTTGGAGTTGGAAAACTGCTGCAACTGGATGACGATATTTACAATTTATAAAAGCATTGTATTCAGATAATATTCTTTCCCCATGCAAACAAAACAACAATGGATATGTGCTTTAATGGGGTAAACCACTGAACCCCAGCATTTGTTATACATTTACAGTGGAGTTAATACATAATGAATGTGTGGTGGCTATGAAAGTGTTCTGGATAATTTCTTGGTCATATGAAGTGCCAAGCCTACATTTTTTCCCCCATCTCAGAACTGATAGTATAATACTATGTTATTAAGCTTATTTGCATGTAAAATCCCCCACAAACATTGTATTGGTCCACACAGAGACAGCCTTCCAGTCATTTCTGATGGCTGATATTATGGGCATATATATTATACTCAAATTTTCCACCAAATTAGCATTGAAATATGGAGGTTATTGTGGTCACAGTATGCCCTCAAATACTGCACTGCGTACTGCACTGAGAGCCTTGTTCCTTTTGACAAACGTGAACAAAGCTCAGCCAGGGGAATAACATATGTAGATGAACTGAGCTCCACTCGAGGTATGATAGAGAATCACAGAACAATACAAACTTTCTGCCCACATCTTCAGTTGAACTTCTTCTGTTCTGCTATAATGAGGATGGAACTGTACACTCTTCAAGAGTGAAACAAACTCCAACCAAGAAAGTTTGCAGAATCTAAGAAATACTCACAGTTACAATTAATCTGCGCAGTGATTGCATCCTGCCCGTGAAGAATATGTCCTTTCTCCAAAAGGGAAACTAATTGCAGTCTTTGCCACCTTACTCCCACATTATAGCACTTATACCCTGTAATTTTGTTTTCACTCTTCTTCAAATCTCTATCAGCATATACTAAGTGTAGCAATTACATTGGAAATTGCTTCTGACTACATGGGGCTTAGGGTATGCAGTTTCTTTTCTTGGTGAGAGCATAAAAGGAAATAAGAAGGGCAACGCAATTACATTGTTCTCTGTGTATGCCTGTCCATCTTAGCATGCATGTTCGTCCTTGTGTTCAGTTTAAAAAACCCCCCCACAAAAAACGTACAGTCATTTTTTCAGCACCATTCGATCAACTTTTTTTCAACATGTCACTTTTTCTTGAAAATTATTGAAACAGTTGAATTGCAGTGAGTAAGGACATTCCACATTCTAAAATTCAATATAATAGGCTAAACAAGAGATATTTTTTTCACCCCATTTGCTTTTTGATTTTTCAATTGTTTTATTAAAAGCTAAAAACAAGATTTGAAAACTTAATACAAGATTGACACATTGGCCCAGCATTTTTTTTTTGTAGTGGCATGTCTGTTGTTTATTAATGAATGTCAGACATTGACTCATTCACATTGTAATGTAAATAAAATAATTATGTTTGTCTATTCCTCATGAACTTCAAACTAGGTTGAGATATGCATTATTTTCATAGCTAGGAACATGCAAAAATGAATCACAAATCTTTGCTCATATGCTTATGCTTCAATCATATATCTCATGTGGGAATTAGGGATTTGATGTTTTGCTCCGTTCTGCATTTTGTTAACTGACGAGTCTGGTACTTGAGCAGGAACATCTACAATGTGAATTCTTTAGCTTCATCGTGAGACTGATCTAGCCTGGCTACTTCGATGTTATTGAATAATAGTCCAGTGCTCTCTTGCTTGATACAACCTTGATACTGAAGCTGCACTGCACCGTTTTTGTCAATGTGTCTCTTTCACCTCTCTTCACTGCTCTTTTAACTGCTACCGCTCACTGACCGCTGCCGCAGGACCTCCGGGCCTATAGGACCTTCTGCCCCCTGCCTCTCTAGTCTTTCTCTCTCTCTCTCTCTCTCTGGTTGGTCTCTCCACCCCTCTGTGACCTGGGGATGAACGCACCAATGAGGAGCCTCACAGTGAGTCCCACGGTCCTCCTCTGCCCCATCCTCCTCCACAACACCTCAGTCACTCACTCACAGAGTGTGTCGCATATATGCCTTGATGTCAGACGTGGTGGGCGTTCCTGTCTCTATGAGCGTACTGTAGATGTTGGTAGTGTACTGTACACCATATATGCCATGATGTTGACTAACTGTTGTGTGTTATTTACAGGGTATGCCTGATCGCATGTTATGTGCAGTGCTGGAGCAATTTCAGCTTTACTTTTCCCTTTGGTATGTGCGCTTTGTCTCCATTGAGGGTGTCATTTCTTCTTGTGTTCTTATGTTGAAACGGCCTTTACGGTTTTCTTTTTCTCTCTTTTATGCATACACACGCGCACACATGCACACACACACAAACATGGACAGATGCACCCACACACACCGCCACACACTGTACAGTAGGTTGTACAGTATAGTCTACTGGCGCCTTGGCGTTCAATAGGGTGAAGATCATGTTTGATCTTTCCTCATGGTAAGTTACTGAAGCTTTTCCAATGTGAATACACTCGTCCTGTGTTCCATGTGTGCTACGTTGTGTATCACGGTGGCCATTCAACAATGCAACACATGTTTGATTTGAAAGTTCTGGCAATTCAAGTCCGGGTAGTTTATTTTGCAGAATGCACAACATAGAATTCTTTAGCTTAATGCAAAAAAATGTTATCCCATCCAGAAGGCATCACTGATACACAATTTAATTTATACCATCATATAAGAGAATTTGAATGATAAAATGAATGACATTTCACTTGTCTTATATTTACTCAGTGGTACAGCTAAGCTTTTTACAGTTGTTTACTATCGTGCAGATTTGCACTGCCATTTTTAGAAGAGTCTGTTACTGTTAATGTGGCCATATGTGTCCAGCCAAGCGGCTCTGCTCTGAGCTGCTTTGAGTAAACAGAAAACTCAGTTATTTTGATTGTAATCCATTTAGAAAAAGTGGTACTGCAGATGCTCAGACTTGGATGCAGCCAGAGTGTTCTCCTGTTCTCCTGTTTGCTTTGGTCACTGTGGTCCACGTCCCTCTCTCTGTCAGATCCACTCTCTGTATAGCACGGCTAGCCCCAGCATGCTGAAGAGGAAACAGAGCTCGCGGGTCGAGGCCCAGCCCATGACCGACTTTGGGCCAGACGAGACCCTCACAGACAGCGCCGACATCTTCTGGATCAACAAACCAGTGAGTGTGCTAGCTGACCAGAATATAGGCTTCCACTGTAATTACTGTTACAGTACGTTTCCCGATAATTTTGTGTTGAAAATGGCTGAATAGCTGGCCAACACTAGACAAAGCAAAATATTTGAGTACCCTTTGTCCCACTTCCCTCTCATCCCTCTTTTCCCTCTTTTCCCCCTCTTCCTGCAGTGGGTGCACTCCCTGCTGCGAGCCTGTGCCATCATCAGTGTCATCTCTGTGTGTATGAACACCCCCAAGACATTCGAGCATTACCCTCCACTACAGTATGTGACTTTCACGCTGGACACGCTGCTCATGTTTCTCTACACTGCCGAGATGATCGCCAAGATGCACATCAGAGGAATCATCAAGGTAGCTATTGTCACAGACACAGTCCTCATGCATTGTTGTTGAGATGATCGCAAGATTCACATTAGAGGAATCATTAAGGAGACAGACAACGTCTTCCTAAATGATTGCATGAATTTTTATATTTCAGCAAATATTTCTGGTGTTCTACATGGCTAAATAATGGGGTATTATATTAAATTGTTATACACACAAATGTCAAGCCATTTAAGACACATATTTCTAAACACGCATTCTATTAGGGTTAAAATAAAAAACTTGTTTGTGAAAGACAGGGATATTAGAGAAAACATAATTTCTGCTGTAACTGCATTGGAGAACAAACAATAGATTATTTTTTCAGTTACAAAGTTGCTAATAGAACATAAAGGGTATCTCCGGAAAGTGACACATGTCTCCAGCTCTTGTTAACATTTTGCAACGTGACACAAGCTGGCTCGTTGTGTATATTTCATTCATTTTCTTTTGGGTTTTTTTTTATGTCTTTTTATGTCCATCATCTCAGGCTATATGGTCAAAAGTGTGGCCTTTTTGTACCACCTCTGATTTTAATCACACCCTTAATCTCAACCTTGCCAGTTGTATTGAGCTGTAAGTTCTGATCAATCAACACAATTGGAATCAGGGGGAGATAGATAATGTCCTATAGAAGCGTCCAGAAACAGGCAGCTGGCAGATGAAAGGCCCTTAATTACTGCTATAGAAAGTGTGGACAGCTTAATTGGCAAATCAAGGATAACAAGCACACACAAACAGGGAGGCATCGGGCGGACACAGAACGGGGAAACAGCAGATTTCAACAACATTTCTGTTCGTTCTTCGATTCGATAAAACCTATTAACATTTATCATCCCTGTGGAAAAGGAAAGATAATATTTTCTGTTTTTTTATGTGGATGTTTGGTGATATACAGCTCTGTCGATATCAGCATCAACAGCATGTCAAGTTTCACATCAGGATGATTGATTGTATTGATGAGTTGATGAACTGTGGCATTTGCCTGAATCAATAATCATTGGAAAGCCCCAGCAATCACTCAGGACTTTTCTTGGTCATGTTAACCTCAGACTCTTAAGTGCTTGTTCCCCTTTGTTACACTCTACCCCATTTATTACCTAATGCCCCTTGCTGTATGTGCCATACCTGCACTCCATATAGATCATGTAAATATCATTGGTTGAGACTGTATTGAGCCCTTGATTATGTCCATCTACTGTACAAGGAGACAGCATCAACCTGCTCCCAACCTGACTCCATCATTCATGACAAATTGCATGTTTCATAGAGTCAGCTCACCTATGAGTGAAGCACAGATCACACATACACACACACACACACACACACACACACACACATAAACGCACTGCGTCAGACCGGGTAATTCACGTTGTCTATGGCTCTGTCTCACTCGGAGGGTACAGTAGCTTCTTTCTTCCTTGCTCCCTACCTAGGGTCCTTCCTAATAAGGTTCCTTGTTTGACTGTAGGTAGCAGAGAAATAAACAGTTTGAAACAGCCTTCCTAGGCAACGTCATGTGACTGCAGCTAACATTAGCCTACACTCCAGCAACAGCTAGTATACGGCTTTTTGAAAACAGATTAAAAGAAATGACAAAAATATGTTGGTTAGCTTTGTGTACTTGTTGGCTATGAAAAATAAGCCATGTCGTTGTTATACGGAGGATACTGTGCAACCAGTTAATTTATCCACCATCAAACTAAGCCTTGAATATGCTCTGCTGCAGTAGCGACATATTGCTAACTAGCTTACTATGACAGTTTTTATGCCAGTTGTAATTTCAGCAGCTTTCCAGAAACAATAGACTGTACTGAAATTAAGTAATATGATTCCCTATTGACAATTTTCAGTAAAAAATGAATTGAAAGTTCTAGGTTATTTTTTATGGTCATATGTTCGTTTTGGAAAACGTTTGGTCGAAGCGAGTACTTCTGCCATTAATTTTAGTGGCTGTTGGAGAAGTTTTCCTCTTCTTCTTCTTCTTCTTCTTCTTCTTCTTCGCTGATGTTGCAAGGTGTTGTGGGATGTCCTGCTCCTTCCTTCAAAATCGGCCAAAACAAGGTATCTTAAAAGGATGCTTCCTATGTGTCCTACCAGAATGAGACAGTAGCCTACTACAGCATGAAAATTTCGGCTTCCTACCTAGAAATGCTAGCTAAATAGGAAGCTTCCTTGGGATTGAGACAGAGAGAGAGATTAACACTAGGAAGTCGTACACAGTAGCTGTTTTTTTGGTAATTTCCTGCACAAGACAAACATTCCCCAGCAGCGTTGTGAACTAATCACATGCTTTTGTGCTTGTTAGTGTGTAATCAAACAAGGTCCTTATCTGTAAAGTGTTCAGAGCGCACCCTCCCATTTGCAGCCTTTCATCCTGTGGAAGACTGACCCCTTAAGAGTGTCTAGCAGACCCCCTAAGTGGTAATTAAGTGTGCCCATATTTGTTGGCCCCATGGCATTTCAGTTTGTTCACACTTCAGTGGTTTAATCATTATTTGTTCTGTTTATCATCATGCAAATGGAGCTGTTTGAGAATTATGGTCAGTCTCACAACATTGGTAGTAATTTCCTGAAAGTTTTTTGTTTTCCTTGACTATTATGCCATTATCTTCTTGCAGTATTGCTACCTCTTTTTCGCAGTCTTCCTCCTTCAGATTTTGGCCAGGTGGCGGTGGCACACCTTGACATGAACTGTTCTCAGACCTCTAAGCCTCATTAAAGGCTTTACAAGCTGTTTTTTCGTTTAAAATTGTTGTAATTGTGTTGGAGTGAATACATATCAACTTGCTTGTTAAGAAATGTCCTTGAATCATGTATACATTCATAAATCTCTCCCTCTGTTCTCTCTCTCTCTGTTTGTCTCTCTCTTTCATTCTCTCTATCTCTCTCATTCTCCTTGTCTTTCTTTCTTTCTTTCTTTCTTTCTCTCTCTCTCTCTCTCTCTCTCTCTCTCTCTCTCTCTCTCTCTCTCTCTCTCTCTCTCTCTCTCTCTCTCTCTCTCTCTCTCTCACTTTCTCTCTGCCCAGGGGGATAACTCCTATGTGAAGGATCGCTGGTGTATGTTTGATGGATTCATGGTGTTTTTCATCTGGGTGTCCCTGGTGCTGCAGGTATATTGCATCATTATCTAAGTTTCTGCAACTAACTTGCCATTTTGAGCAGCTGATGTTTGCACAGTTTGCCAGAAGGCGATTTAGTAGCTGGCATTTGCTTCTTAATCATCCTTCTGTCTTTGTCGTAGGTGTTTGAGATAGCGGAGCTGGTGGATCAGATGTCTCCATGGGGAATGTTGAGAATCCCCAGGGCGCTCATCATGATCCGGGCCTTCAGGATCTACTTCCGCTTCGAGCTTCCTCGCTCCCGCATCACCAACATTCTCAAGTATAAAGCTATCATTACTGAGCATTGTTCTTAAATATGACTGGCACAATATATGGATAATTGTGCATGTAATAACATATTAAATCTGGCTCATAGACAAATCGTCCTCCGCTCCCTTTCTCTCTCCAGGCGATCAGGGGAACAGATCTGGAGTGTGTCTATCTTCCTGCTCTTCTTTCTCCTCCTCTATGGAATTCTGGGTGTTCAGATGTTTGGAACGTTCAACCATCACTGTGTTACCAACGACACAGAGAACGGGTAATACTCCTTTTTAACAACTTATGTTAAACAATATATGAATGATTGAATGCACGAATCACGCTTTTGCCCTCCCTCTTTCCCGGGAAAAATCCTCTGCTGCACAGGAAGTGATGTATTTTATGTTTACAGAAGCAACAACAACGATTTGTTTGAAACAAATATAACAAAATAGAACAAATATAAAATAGTGTCGCCAAAAGCAAAAAAATCATACGGATTATCACTGTAAGCGTTTAAGTGCATAAAATGCATGCACTACAATTAATGTGAAATATTATTTGTTGAAGTGGGAGATAAGTCACCATAAGCTGGTTTCATTGTGCTATTCTATGAACAGGCATTAAAAATGACTTGTTCTCCATCTGTGAGGCTTGAGCTTTTTACTATCTCAAAATTTATAGCTGTACAAATATCCATCTGTTTATCAAATTTTATCTGCAAATGTCATTCATTCTCAGAGCTTGAGGGTCTTTGAGCAAAGCACAAAATATCTTATTATTGATTTCTTATGTATGCATGGATGTTTACTTAGGATAGGATAGTGGTTACTTCATAGGTATTGTATACTTGATTCCAACTTATCTGTTGTTTATAGCATTTATATATTTTTCACTGTTCTGAAATAATTGCCTTTCTTCTATCTTTCTTTTTTAAATTATCATTAAATTGTCCCCTGAATGATGATGGTATGCTAGAAATGCCTCACCCTGTATCCCAGAATGGATTGCACTGGGGGAGATGTGAACATGTGTGTTCATACTACATGTTACTGTGCTAATTTGCATGTGCACTCACATATGTGTGAAGGTGTCGGAGGTGTTTATCACTCCGATGCGGGTGATGATAATGTGATGAGGAGAGCAGGAATCCTCGTGGAGACAAAAGAAGTGGGGGGGGGGGGGGGGGGTGGTGGGGGGCAGCCATCACGCTTAGAGCTGCGGGCTGCAGCGGGAGCGAGCACTAATCACAATAATTAACATTTCCTACATTGTCTGGGCTTTGCGTTAAAGCTCATTCCTGCTCGACGGCCTGCCCTCAATCCGTCTATCTCCCCTCACTGACGAGTGCCTCGGCACCCTAGGGACACCGCATATATTGACCCCTTAGTCGCAGAAGAGATAGCAGAGGGCATTCTCGCATTTCACAGCTCAGACAGCCCTCTGTAGCATCCCTCCAAAGGTTGGCGAGGCTGCTGCGCATGTGATTTGTTTGTTGCTGTGCTCCTTTCTCTAAATCCCCCCATATAAGTGTGATTTTTAATGGGGTATATTCGAAATATGTCACACAAGTCCTGGTATGTCTAATCTCTATCTGCCATATGCCCTTGGCACAAAGTCACAGCTCCCAAGCCTTTCACACACAAGGGATTTGATTGAAATTGGGAGTAAAATAGCAGGGGAGAGTTTGACTGGTCTGGGTATTTATATTAGATGAAAAGGTTCTTGGGGTCTGTTCCCCTCTTCTATATGTCAAGATTACTGCGGCTGACCTTGCCACTATTTAACCCCGTATGATGAATAACACGTGTAGATTCATACAGTATGAATTAGGTCCACTGAGCTGGAGGATGTTATTTGTGTTGCATAGTTTTCTCCGGAGCTACATTATAGTTTGTAAGTAATAGATGTGGTTAATTCTAAATATGAAGAGTTTTGTTCCAAAATGAGAGATCCACTTTTTGGAATATATGACACCAATAGGATATTATTGAAGTTGTTATCTTGAACCCACTAAATACAAAATAGTAACATTGTAAAGGGTGTAATCATCTGTGTTTTTTTAAATATTGGACTATGAAGGTGTGGCTGTGACAGGAGCCAGCATTTCCAATTCTTCCAGGTCATATAAATTTCACTTTTCAGTTAGATCGAATCCCTCACAGATTTGGCCAACTAATCATGATTAATTCCTAATCTTAAACATGTTTGGTTTTGCGTTTGACTCTGCAAATTATCCATTTCATGGTATTAGTGGACTTTCCGTCTCTCATTTGGGGCTTCATTTATCACCCCTTTGTTATGAAGAAAGGTGATTTCTTTGATAAGGCACAGTGGTATTAGCCATTATCCAGCCCAGTATAATTAGCTGTATCAGGATTCACCACTATGCCTCTGATTGCCCTTTGTGATACTGCAATAAATTATCCCTTCTCATCCTGTACCCCTTAATAAACAATTTGGATGAATGTCTGGCTGGCCAATTTGAAGGCATTAATTTTCATTAGAGAAATCAAGCAGCTCCTGGAATAACACCTTTGGCTAGAAGACATGGAGACAGGGACAGAGGGAGGAGGGGAAATTGTATTTGTATATGTGTGTGTGTGCGTGTGTACAGTATTTGTGTGTGTATTGTGTGTGTTCATGTGTCTATATCTGCACATGTGCGTGTGTGTCATGCTTGTGTGTGTGAGTGGCGGGATGGTGGGTTGTTTGTGATAGTCTAGTAGCTTCATCTCTATAATGTTGACAGTTTATTTTCTATTTGTTTGAATTCTTGCCACTGTCTTTATTCATTTAGAACTCAGATTCATCCAAGGATGTTGTTAATACAATTACCATTAACATTAGCATTTAAAGTCCGTAACTGTGGCAAGACATTGGTTTGACCTTGAGACAAACAAGCTTTTTTCTTCATAGTTAGTCCTCATCGGTGCTGTTCCATGTGTTTTCACTCTTATAACTTGCATTTCCCTGTTTTTTCTGCATTTTAGAATGTATTATTTCACTTTTTTTTAAATTTTCCTCAAGATTAAACCTATTATTTAATGGGTGTTTTTCTTTGTGGTCAGTAATGTGACGTGGAACAGCCTGGCCATCCCGGACACCCACTGCTCCCCCCATGGGGAGGGCTACCAGTGTCCTCTGGGCTTCAAATGCGTGGACCTGGAAGACCTGGGCCTCAGCCGGCAGGAGCTCGGCTACAGCGGCTTCAATGAGCTGGGTAGGAACTCTACACACACACACACACACATACACACACACACATACAGTACACATACAGTACACATACAGATATACAGTATATACATACAGTATATACACACACGCACATACACACGTATATATATATATATATATATATATATATATATATATATATATATATATATATATATATATATATATATATATATATATATATATATATATATATATATATATATATATATATATATATAACATACACATATACAGTATATATACATATACACACATACATTTACACATAAGCATACATGTTCACTTACATGTACACTTATGGCTCCATGTACAACCCAGTAAGTACACTCTCACTCAAATACCCAGGGAGATACAGACACACACAAACACAGGCAAATGCATGCACACTCCTACCCATACACATACTATACACAGACACACATGAATGCACGCTCACATAACATATGGTAACTGAAAATAAATCCCCACATAGATAGTAAAGTTACGATTTTGTTTCACATCTGTATTGTGCAAATGTATATCCTGTTAATAAGAAGTGTGGCAGAGAGAGAAAGTTCCTGGGCGAGAGAATGAGAAAGGAAGCATTGTGCACACCGGCTTTAGTGTGAAGCTGTGCCACTTAGCAGCATGCTGCATTCTTATCAGCTGAATGGGGCCTAAATCCAGTGTCAGTACACAGTGCAGTGCCCCTAATCTTTAAATTGCTGTGAAGGAGAGTGAGAGCTTAACGGTGCTTTGCAGTGCACACCTCGATTCAGAGTCAGACATGCTGGACTGGAGGTGGGGGCTCCTAACATGGCATATGCATGTCATTTCTATATGTATTGGTATATCAGTACACTCTGTAAATATCCATGATGCTTATGAGGGCATTAGACAAGCAATGTTTATATTTTATCATTTTTCTTTGGCACGTAGTAACGCTGTTCACTACTTACTTTTACAAAGATGTAGTGAAGGGTTGGATATGTTATGTAGCTTTTTGTCATCCATGTCCACGTAACTCAATGACGTATTGTTGAAGTGTTAGCCTACTTTGAGTCTGTTTGTTTCACTGGTATTTCAAGTGAGATGTTTTGTAGGGATTTAAATCTCTTTCTCCTCTTGTTTTCACCAAATATCTTGCTCATGGCAATGATATTTACCCTACATATTTGTAAAATGGGGTAACTACTAAAAATTTTACAAGCACATACTGAATGTTCTTATTTATGTCATGTAGCTCCGTGTTTTATGTCTGTGTAACAGCTGTCTGATAATGATGGGTAGCTTTTGTTCCTTAGAGGTGATGTCATCCATATCAGCTACGTATATTGACAAGCAACAACACAGTCAGTCATATTTGTCAAAGTGTATTTGATATATAGGCGAAAAAACTAGGTTGCCTGTGCCTGTTTTGAAGTATTGTTATGGATCTTTTCTCTCTCTCTCTCTGGCGTATTCATGTGAGCTGATTCACAAGGCTTCAAATCCCTTTCTCCTCTTGTTTTCACCAAGTAGCTCTCAGCATGAAAGTGGCCCATTTCCAAGTGTTCAAACGACTTCTTAGTAGCATACAGACAAGTGCTATGCAAGACGTTCAAAACTCTCAGTTAAATATCCTCTACTTGCAAGGAGACATTTCTTATTAGCTTTTGTTCTCAAAACCAGAAACCAGAAGAAAGACAATTTTAAGCACCTAAAACACTACTGGTTGCTGGTTGGAGAACAGGAGCTTAGCATGAACCCTTTCTCTACCACTTGTATTCCAGTGATTTTACCTGGACAGTATGCATCTATCTTTCCATTTTTAGCACAGTTTATACTGCATACACCTAATTCTAACTGGTAATGCAAAGACATGCATTGAAGATAAGTTTGATTAGTTTAATTAGTCTGCGAAACCACTGGAATTCAAAGTCTCAATCTTCCAGTTTTGAAGATACTCAGATGGCGTGTTTTTCACCTTGTAAGCTGTCAGAATGTGCTTTCATTATAGATGAAAAGCTCAAGGTATTGTCTGCTTGAAACGCTCGATCTGAGGGGAGCCACGATAATTGGTGTGAGGCTCGCAGACATCTTTGTGCTAAGCAAAGGATTGATACAGACACATTTGTTTCAACAATCTCTGTTTGTCTCTCTGACTCTCCCTGTCTGTCTGTCTCTCTCTCTTTAGGTACGAGTATCTTCACTGTGTACGAGGCTGCGTCCCAGGAGGGATGGGTGTTCCTCATGTACAGAGCCATCGACAGTTTCCCCCGCTGGCGCTCCTACTTCTACTTCATAACCCTCATCTTCTTCCTGGCCTGGCTTGTCAAGGTTAGAGCCATATCCTAATTTGCTCAGCTGGCATGGCATGGTGGCATGGGGAAAAGGTTTTGGTGTTCAGCTAAGTGAATTGACATATAATCTTCACCTGTTCCCTCTCCCACGGGCCAGACATAACGACTCTCTTGTTAGCAGAATACTGTTCTCTGGCTAATGAGATGAGTGGATGTAGTGTCAGGGATAGCGCAAGGAAGCTAAGAGACTCACCTCCACCATGGTCATTTTCTCTGCCTCTCTCTCTCTCTCCCTCTCTCTCTCTCTCTGTCTCTCTCTCAGAATGTCTTCATTGCAGTCATCATTGAGACATTTGCTGAGATCCGAGTGCAGTTTCAGCAGATGTGGGGGTCGAGGAGCAGTACCACCTCTACAGCTACAACGCAGGTATGACTATCACACACACACATACACACACACTAGATAATAGACATACACTAGCACATGTTGCATTCTCCGAACATTTTTATAAACACACACACACACACAACTTTAACCCAGCAGCATCAAGGTGTCTCACTGACAGCTGCATGTGGGGTTTGATTCTGGCCTGGATATTAACAAAGTGACATTTCTTGAAGAGTCTTGAAGGCTGGCTGTCAGAGCACAAAGGGCAAAAATCTGTGGCAACCTTGAAGCTCATCCAAGGTGCCTGAATCAAAAACAATCAAAGGAATGAAAAAAAACCCCCACAAAAAAACTGTGACATTTGGAGAACAATTGACAAAGCTTTAATATAAAAAAACAACACATTTTGGATTGAATAGCCTTCCCCAGGATTGCATGAATAGTGTCCAATATATAAATATATAAATTGACCACCTATAGACCAATCAGATGCTTTTTTAAATAAATTGGGTCAGAGCACCACAGTGCTCTTCCAGACACAGCTGATAAGACGGTGGGCAGATGTCAGGTTTACATGGAGAGAGATTAACTATTTATTATCTCACCTGTCATACTCAAACATTTAAAAAAAAAAATGGTAAAATTAAATGGTTTGATGGATGCAAATGCATGAAAGGAAGGCGGATTACTGTACTGCACCCCCACACACATACACATACACAAACTCACACAAACACACATACACACACGCAGGGAAATCTTAGTGGTATTGAGTGAAATGGCGCTGTGCTGTTGGAGTTGGCACAAGGAGCTGGCAGGGAAAGCCTCGCTTGGCACTGCAGAGTGAACCCTGTGCTCCTAATAGCTTTGCCATGGTGTCTTGGATCTGGAAGAGGAGAGGGCATTGGGAGGAAACTGGAAGAAAAACAATGCTGTTGAGAAGAGGTGGAAATAAATATATTCTCACTGTGTGTTTATAGAACGCATATGAAATTGTAAGAAAACATACAGAAGAGCAGCTCCCCCAGTAATAAATCTTGTACTTGCAATTTTTCATGGTATATGTATAGGCAGAAACGACTAGCTAGGATTATGAAAATTGCTAAGATTATGGTAGGTCAACATAAACCACTGAGGTTAGTATTACTGTAGGTAAGCAACTTCACTAAAGGTTATGAAAGATATTTGTCTCATAGTTAAAGGAATAGTTTGGTTTTTGGGGAATTTAGCTATTTTTCCTACTTACCCAGAGTCAGATGAACTCATGGATGTCTTTACATGCAGTTTGAAGGTATGGTATGGTAACAGTTGGCTTAGCTCAGTTACTGGAAGTCTACAGGAGTTGACGAGTTGCATGAGATTGTATCAATTTGCTATCAATTTTCTCATTCCTGGCTGGACTTCTTTTATGGTACATTCAACACAACTGGGAACTGAGAACCTTCCTACTTCCGAATAGGAAAAATCCATTTGAACAGCCCTCCAACTCGTAATTCCTAGTTGGAAACTTGGGACTCTTCTCTGAGCTCAGGTTTCCACCAATATAATATTTCTATTGTTCCCGCACCTCTGAGGTGGGAAGTAGGAAATTCCAAGTGTGAAGCTTCCCAGTTTCCAGTTTTCTTGAACATACCATTAGGTTCTGCCTCCGCTCTCTTCTCGCGAGAGTGCAGTTTTGTGAGACATGTACAGTAGAGAGATGAAGGTTAATGAGGAACATTGAGGGGTTTTATGGCCTAATGGGAAATTCATACTCCAGAGAGAAGTAAGTAAGTAAGATTTTATTTATATAGCACCTTTTTAAAACAAAGTTACTTCACAGGATACAGAAATACAAAAATACAATACAGAAAAATAAGCAACATACATATACTCCAATATGCAAAAAGATAAATTACAGCCCCTTTACAGGGAAGGCAAGTCGGTAAAAATGGGTTTTGAGAAGTTTTTTGAAGCTGTTTACAGATTCAGCTGATCTAACAGAGGGGGGGAGACAGTTCCAGAGGGACGGTAGCCTGGTGTCCAGCCCCTATGAATCGCAGTTTTCAGCACTCTTCGAATTTGCATGGCGATTCATAAGGATGCCTTCATAAGGAATATGCAAAAGTTCGGAAATGTATGAAGGGGCGAGACCATGTAGGGCCTTGTATGTGATAAGTAGTATCTTGAAATCTATTCTATACTTTACGGGGAGCTAGTGAAGGGATGCAAGGATTGGTGTAATGTGGGATCTACGGTTGGTTTTGGTTAGCAGCCTGGCTGCAGCGTTTTGCACGAGTTGCAGGCGGGACAGGGCTGCTTGGCTGAGACGGGAGAAAAGAGCATTGCAGTAGTCTAGGCGTGAAAAAATTAGGGTATGGATTAGTAATTCTAGATCTCTGGTTGATAGCATTGATTTGATTTGTGTGATGTTCCGGAGTTGGCAAAAGCAGGTTTGCACCAGCTTGTTTATGTGAAGGTCAAAGTTCACATTCTGGTCAAAGATTACACCCAGGTTTCTTGAGGAGGGAGAGGAGAAGTGGTTTGGCTGAGAAAAAAAAAAGAAAGAAAAAATAACTTTTTCACCTGATAGTAGTTTGATACAGTAAATCTTTGTAAATTTCTCACTGTTCTCCAGCGAACACAACACCCATTGTTGTTTTCTGTGATTGGTGACTTGCAACTGTCCTTTGTGGTGTGAGGAGGAGGGTCATTCTGGTCTTGAATGATGCTCATTTTGTGATTTGACGAACGTTTGATTGCCTCATCCACATATCTTATAGACCACTCTAGATAGACTGAGAGGGTTGAGAGATGAGTTTGAAGAAGAGAAAATCAAGGGGGGGAAAGTAGTTTGAAAAATGTTTGATTTATGAATACATTAGAATTGGTAACAGGAAAGGTAATGAGGCAGAGAATCATCAGAAGTGCTCCTTGTTTCATAACTGAATGTCATGAAATACAAAGGAAATATCCCAGAATAACACTGTAAAGTGCTTAATAGCCAAGTAGTTCACAATAAAAACACCAAACTAAAGAACCCAGACTAAAAAGACACTGGATGGATGGATGTGTCGGTGTATTTTGCAGATAGTATTGTTTGGAAAGAAAAGGCATCATTGGCTTGTCACATCTAACTGGACCATACCTGAAGTTAAATTGAAGGTGAAATCTCTTTAAAGCACCAAAGGAAGTAGTGTTCTGTGAAAATAAGATTGGATTGTATTTGTTAAGAAGCCCACTGCCCTTTTCTACACTTTAATGAGTTCTTTATCTATAATGGAGTTGGCCTGACAAGCAGTGAAGTGTTTTCAGTGCTGCTATTCCCTCTCAATTTTAAAGGTAATACATCTTGGAAGGTCATGAAACAAAACCTTTGTTCCTTCAGTCATTAAGCAAGAGGAGGATTATTTCAACAAGTGTTTAAAGTCTCATTTTATATGCCGAGTTTTCTACCCAATAGCTGCCTGCCATTCTATTTGTGAGGTGGAAAACTCTCTCTTGCCCACACTGTTGTTTGGTAAACACCAGACATCTCCAAATATAATAATCGTATAATATTCTGATTCATCAGTATTCATGGCTTTCATTTGTTTGCAGTAACAATTACAGTAAAAGCTTAAATTGTAGTCTTAACGGCAAATTCATAGATAACTTTTGCATAAAAAGCCACAAATCACTCACTAAGACTGTCAGACTTTTTAAGTAGTATTACCCCTTTTCATTTTCAAAAGCACAATTTGAAAGGGCATTGTTTATGTTGTGTTTAATCTATAGCCTTGAAATATGTATCAATATATCACTAGGTAAAGTACCACAGTATTTTTCCCCACTCCTAGTGTCTATATGCTTTCTCTCAGCTGGACAAAGAAGTCCTTTTACAAATTTTACAAATCAGACCACATTTCACATAAATCAGATCCGTGTTGCTAAAGTGTGAGTGTCACTTCAAACAATGTATTTTGTATAATCAGAAAATATTGCAAGTTATTGTTTCCCAGGACTGCAGGGCTCTGCCTGTATTTGGGCTGGTGCCACCGCCATGGAGACAGTGTTATGACCTTGAAAACAATTAGCCTTTTCTGCCACCATCAAATTTAATTATAATCACATCGTCGTGCCCCAATCTTTATCTTAGAGGGGAAAAAACTAATTAGCTGGAGCGTAACACTTAACTGTCAGTCACAGAGGCTGAAACAATATGCTTCCTTCTCCATGTTCCTTGGAGGGGACTCAGGCTGGTGGAAGGTGGTCCCGGGGGACACGACCCACGCCACACTCCTCAGTCCTCGGCTCTGCTCTATTGTCTCCGGATAATAAACAGACTTGGCGAGGCTTCTTAAAACAGATTAGGCCCTAAAACCTAACTGTGTTGATTAACTGACAATGGATAAATCCACTTTTGTTTCACTGGATCGGGCTTTTTGTCATCGCTTGACTTTTGACGAGTGGTGTCATAATTAAGCGGGAGTGAACTTGAGTGCCGCCTTGAATTATGTTGCGGTCCAGTGTGGCTTGTGTGCAGTGGAGTGATGTCATCCTTGGGTGGCTGAGACCAAAGCTGTGGATGGCATTGTCTGTGCCCTCTCATAAATATTAAAGACCAAGTGATAAAAGCTATGGAGGGCAACAGGGTCCTCCTAGGATGTGACAAAAAATGTGATACCCAGAAGACCGGCATGTGACAGAGCTTGAATAGAGTGGGGGAAAGGTTTGGGATGAGAGAGTAGCAGTGTATGGTGACATTGGTAGTCATTTTAGTTGAAGTACACAACTCTACATGTGCCCAATGTCTGTTTACTGGGAGGATAACATGGTATTTTGGAACTAGGTGATCCATAAATATGGCAGGAGCATGCCCAAGAAAGTGTTTATGAGTATATTGGTGTGTTCATGTTTTAGAATAATGATTGATGTTCACCAGTGGGCCAGCTGTCACTTATGTTTGAAGTTGTTGGCTGTGATGTGGGTTTGTTTTTCTTTCCCGTGTTTGGTCCTTAGGCCTGTATACTGTATTTAGCTGCTATGATGCTGTATGTGTGTGGACACGCATCTGTGTGCATGCGAGTGTGATGCTTTCAGCTTTTTTGTAGCCACAGATGTTTCATGAAGATGTAGCCGGAGGTCCAGTGCATTTGATGGTGTGTGTGTGTGTGTGAATGTTTGTGTGTGTACCGCCCCTCATGTACTGTCCTTGTGTCACAGATGTTCCATGAAGACGCTGCCGGGGGATGGCAGCTTGTAGCTGTGGACGTCAACAAACCACATGGCCGAGCGCCTGCATGCCTCCAGGTAAACGCACCAGAAATAATATGCTGCTGATGCCACTGGTGTATAGCGTCTCTCTCTCTCTCTCTTAGTCTCTCTGTCTCTCTCTCTCTCTCTTTCTCTCATACACACATGCACCCCCCCCCCCCCCCACACACACACACACACACACACACACACACATCCACACTCACATACACCCACAGATATAATAGACAAAAAGAATGAACACTCACCTTATTCTGCGCCTCATATAAATATTACCTCAACTACAAAAGCTGAACTGTGTATGTGTATGTGTGTGTGCGTGCATGTATGTGTGTGTGATCTGTTACATTTCCAGTTTAAATACCTCCCTTGATACTGGAATGCTTTGTATTGGTAGCAAATCAGCAAGCCTCATCCATTCAACAAGTGCCACAGACGCACGCAGTGTCACCTCATTGTTTTCACATTTCCCCATGTCTTCAACGCCTGTGTCAAACGACCAAATGATGGGATTTTAAATGAGGAGAGGCTCGTATTTGATGTGTAGAGCTGCACTAATGATGCCGCTCCGGTGACAGATGAGTTTTAAATGACATCTAAATGATGGACGCCACTGTTGGCCTCGTGGTTGGTGTGATCTAAATGGTTGGGCTTTAAAGATAAGCCGAAAGCAGCGGGCGTTGCTTACAGCTGTCCCACTGTTGATAGCGTTGTGGTGTAAAAGGCCAGGCTCTCGCTGTGAGGGACTGCCAACAGAGTCTACGGCCAGGAGAAGGAGAATAGCTGCCGGCGAAACTCTCAGGGAGGAAAATACTATTCCAGAGCGAAGCTTCAAGGAGGCACACACACAAATGCGTGGACACACACTGGGAGTACATGCGCACACATGCACATACACAAAGAGAGAGAGAGAGAGAGAGAGAGAGCATACAAATAAAAATAGAGAGAAAGGGAGTGAAAAAGGTTTTGACAAAAAGAGGGAGAGAGAGTGAGTGAGAAAAAGAGAACATGAAATATGCAGTATTCCCAGTAGAGCAGCACGTCCCCCAGAGCCTCATCATCAGTCGGAGGAAGGATTCAGACGGAGGGATAACCAGAGGGATAAACACGGCTGACTTCCCTCTGAGCCCTGTGCTCCATTACATGGAACACCCGAAGACTCCTTCATCTACCTCATTTGCCTCGTCTACCTCATTTTGCATACCAGAATAGCTATTAATGTGTTCCACTGCCAATGACAAGACCGCCACTGACAGCAGCGTGAAGGGTTAACAGATATATACGTATATACACTACCAGTCAAACGTTTAGTTGCACCACATTTTTCTTTGTTTTTACTATTTTCCACATTTTAGAATAATAGTAAAGACATCAAAACGATGAAATAATATAAATGGAATTATGCAGTGACCAAAAAAGTGTTAAACAAATCAAAACTATCTTATATTTGAGATTCTTTAGAGTAGCCGCCCTTTACCTCCATGGAAAGGCAAAGGCTTTGGAATTAAATTCATGCATAGGCATCAACTTCACTATTTATATTTGTCTAAAAAACAAATTTCAAGCATTTAAGCTTAAGCTTTTAGATCAAAATGGCTTTAATGAAAAACATAGTACATTCAATCAGGTGTGTCCAAACTTTTGACTGGTAGTATGTATAAATAGAGAGAGGTTTTGTGGGACAGACTGCCTGTGAGACGGACTGTGTTTTAGTGGGTCAGTGTGTAGAGCGCCTCACACCTCCATCACGCCGAGCCTCTCAGCCCAGGGCAATGGCCCAGCAAGTGTGATTGAAGTCTGCTGTCGAAGAGAGGCTGACAGATGAAGACCACAAGTCCACCAGAGAGGAAAAAGAAATTGAAAGGAATATTCATCTTTTCTTTTTTTTCCTTGATAGATAATAGCAGCGGCGAGTATATTTCATATTGTAAGGTTTTGTTCAGCTGTGGATCAGTGTTACGGGAGACATTTATAGCAACACTGTGCGAGCGACACAAGGTAGCACCAGCCACAGATCTATAGTGATGATTTAATCCCATCATTTCGCTCACATTGTTTTTCTTACACGAACATTCATTAAGTAGAGGCGATTGATTAAATGATTTATCATATCTCATTGATCTTCCTTTCATTTTCCACCACAGCAGCCTGAATTAATATCCCTTTAAAAAGCTTCAAAGTGTTGTTATTGATTATGTGACATCATCTGGAGGCGTTAGCACAAACGTTCGATGATATGAGGGATGTCTTCATTTCCGTATAAACAACTCTACTTGTCATCCTTTATGCGATGCTGTTTTCAGTACTCATGTAGCCTTGGACCTTGCACACGTTGTCTATGTCACTGTGCACATCCTTGAAACACAACCGCTTCTCTCCCTCTGTCTTTGACAATACTGGTGATCTCTCTCCTCCAATAACAGTCAGTCACAGTGGTCAGCACTTCTCTTGAACTCCCATTGACTGGGTGCTTAGCTAGAGCAAAGTACAGTTCAACCCTATCGGCTGCTCTGAGAATTGAAGCCTCTTCCCCTGCTGCCAAGGTCAGAACCACTGCTAAATGGATGTGGTGCAGGGGAGTGTGCATCAGTCTGTCTGTCTATCTCTGTGTTTGTCTGTATTTGTGTGTGCAAAGGGCAAATTGTTAATGAAATACAGTGTTCAGACTGCTTTCCAGTGTTTTTTGACAATCAGGCCCCGGATGTTGTAATTGAGATCATGAGAAGACATGTCGTATTAGAGGGCTAACATTTTTGATTAATGATGAATACCCCTCTCTCTCCCTGCAAAGCCTTGCCAAGCACCTTATTTCATTGCTTTCTCACCCAGAACAATAAGGAGCGGTGCTTGCCGAGCAGACAGGTAGAGGGAAGACAGACAGGCAGGCAGGCAACGAGGATCCAGCCTGCAGGGCCATCTGCGAGTGCAGGGGAAGTGAAGTGTGAGTTTCTGTTCTGCTCTGCCAGGCTCCAGAGTAATTGGCCATCAGATGATTAAAATGTTTCAGGGCTGGCAGGTGGGCGCTACCTACAGACAGGCGGCCTGTGTATCCTCCTGTATGTCTGCTGCTAGCTCACCCATACCTGTCTGTTTGACTGTCTTTTTAACCGCCCGTCTGTCTCTGGGCGTGCCTCCCTGTGTCTGCCTGTCAGCCTGTCGATCTGTCTGTCCACCTGTCTGTGTGTGTGTCGGTCTGGATGTTCCGTCGGTGGGTCTGTCTGGGTCCAGTGGGCTGCAGCAGTTGGAGATAACACATAATTGATTAACCACCTGCTCTTCTTGGAGACAGAGAGGAAACGGCAGCTTCCCCTCCTGAGGTGCTACAAACCAAAATAGCCCTCATAACAGGCAGCGTCTCCGGTCTCCTCTCTCAGTCGGCCCGATTGTTTTTCAGTGTTGTTATTAATGTTAAAGTGGCAATCTTCAAGATCGTCGTCTTTTTTTTGGCGCCATCTTTGGTGGTAAACAGTCATTGCTGTGGTGTTTTTGTAGGTAGTGCTCTTTTCTTGTCTGTTCAGCCATGGTGGCCGCCGCTGCTCATGCTAACTACCAGGCTTGGAATTTCATCATTTTAGGGGCAAGGCCATTTGGCCTTCGGTGTCACAATTTTTTTTAGGGCACAAAGGCCACATGCCAGGGCACAAAGGCCATTGAGTAAAATAAGAGGATTTGGAGCCTATAAATAATATCCTGTTAAGCCCGCACCCACCCCCTTGGCGTAGTTACGAAAAATCGCGATGGAAGATGGTCTATTAATAGAAGATATTAATGTTATACTGTTTTGAAAACATGCGGTCTTATTGGGTGGTATTGGGGGTGGTATTAAAAACAGGGAGGTTTGATTCAGTTAAGCACTAAATATAAGTCAGCTATCTATCTATCGATAACTAGCTAGCTTGCTTACCTGCATTCCTTCTCAGTTGCACTCCCGTTTTCTTGATATTCCAAAATGAATTCAATGTAGCCTGCTAGTGGCTTTGATGCGATGTGACGCTGGCGCGTGCATGCGCACGAACAATGTAAAGCACATGACTTTCTGTGTGCCAGAGGATTTTCCCAGGAAAAACCTACCTGGAAAAGCTCTTATTCATCTCATTACACTGTAACATTTATTCTTACACCGTTGTCTGCTCTGTATCTATACACAGACAATATTCATAAAATACTTTAGTGCTTTCCTGTTGCTCTCCTGGTAGCCATATAGACCAATGGAGGTTAATGAAGCTTCCTGTTTCTTTCCCCACAGGCCTGGTCGTCTAATTAGCCCTGGTGCTCCACCATACCATAATTACACTGCAGATTGGAACTGTTCTGCTCTGTACAGAAACTGAGGCTGACACTCTATAAGTGTATCCCGCTGGATAAAAAAAAAAAAAACCAAAAAATCAAGTTAAGTCTTCAAAACTGTTCCAATGTACCACTTCCAAATAGGAAGGCTTATTTAGACACATAGACTAACCCTGACTCAGTATGATACTTAATACCTGCGAGGTGAGCAAACCATACTGAAATAGCATTACTATTGATTGGACCGACTTTAAATCTTGCCACTTCAACAGGAATGTTAGACTAGATTAAATATTGTAACTTTATTGGCTTTACCTTCTGCTGTTCAATTAGACACCAAGCAGCATAGCTGTCTTGATTAAACCAAGGTGAGAGAGAGCAAAAAGACACAAAAGACCAGTGATAATATTGTAAATTTTGAAGACTTTGGCCTCCAGATTTTATATGGAGAGAAGTTAATTTAATGAGAGGTGGCTTGTTTTTCCAAATGAATTTCAACACAAGGTTATGGAGTTTCTTCCAGAATCCACGAGGAGGTTCTAAAGGAAGCATGGAGCTCACAAAAATAAAGCGTGGGAGGACATTCATTTTAACAACAATTCTGGCCTGAAATACACTGGCAGCTTGACCCATCTACCTAATTAATTCAATAGCTTTGAGGGTCCTATTGAAATTTTCTAATACTGTTTTGGTTAATGATAGATAGATGTCAGCACCTAAATATTCGAAATGCTTCACCCCCGGAATATCTACATATGTCGTTGGTCTTTTCACTAAGGGGCATTAGGGCAGATTTATCCCAATTGATTTTGTACCCAGTAATCTTATAGAATTAATTGAAAATACAATGAATATAAGACTTAATAACACCCTTGATAATAACAATTGTGTCATCAGCAAAAAGATATATATTCAGGTTATTATCACCTATACTTATATGGACAGACATGCATCTTGGATTGGCACAGTCTTAGCTTGAGATTTAATCAAAAAGGATCCCATTTTAATGGAAGTATTAAACATATCCAGCAAGTTCTTCCCAAATGTTAGATAGAGCTCAGAAGGTATCCCATCTATCATTGGAGATTTAGTCTTTTGCATATTTTGCAAGGCAACAAATCCTATGAAAATAACAAAATCATCAATGCGTTTGCTCTACTCCCATTACTTTCCGACTTCCCTCGTTCCCTTTTTAGCCTTCAAACCGGAAGTCATTGGCTCCAGTTGTAAGCTAAAAACCTTGAAATACAGCTCACAAAGACATAGTTTCAATTTTAAAAATCGCCAACTGTTGCCACTAAAAGTCAGGCTATTGTAGTTATTACCAAATCAAATTCAAATGGGAACAAATACTTCATTACGCCGGGGACTATTTTCAGTGCTACGGAACTACTTTCCTGAGATCGAAAACGTGTTTACGGTCAGCTTATTAAGTTGTTTGAGGAAAAAGTCGGCTGGCCCGGTGCATCGTGATGATGAAATATGCTGCCAAGAGCAACGGCATGGCTCTTGTTTTTAATAGTCTTTTTAATACAATGGAGTTCTATTGCTGCTGAGACATGGCTTTAATGGGCATCGGCTACATGGACAAAACAAATTCATTGCTGATTTTGTTATTTTCCTAGGATTTGTTGACGGTAAGAAATGCATTAAAAAAACACCAGCCTTATCCTTTAAGTTCAGTTAGGGAGAAAGGGGCTGCCGATGTTGCTGCTGCATCTAGTTTTATTTAAGCAAGTTCAAAAGGGGCTAAAAAGCATCTCACAGCATCAAGAACAACTTTGGAAGTATAGAGTTTGAAGTAAAATGAGTATGTTATTCATGTCTTAAGGAGAAATCAAGGAACTCAAGAATGCAGGGTAAAATCTGCTGTTCCTGAATAATCAAAACAACTATAAAATGGCCAGTAGAGGGAAAGGAAGGGAAGCCATGATAAATGCAAAGCAGAAAGTGCCTATTCCTCATAATCCAAGAGGAACACATGATTAATTTAGACCACATGGCCTCTTGGCTGAGCAGATGATGATGTCCACTCCCACTCCCCAGCCCTGTAGCCTCACAGCTAAGTAGAGTGTGATGGATAACCCAGGAGCTGCCTCACTGGGGGGTTCTGATGTCCAAGGGAAGGAACACCTTTTTGACCTCTCCCATCCCCAGTCAGGGGTTATTGATTCTCTAGAACCCTCCCTTCGCCCCCTGCCACCAAACCCAGCCTCCGGTTCTCCCCAGTGACACCTTTCTTATCATTTTACACACACACACACACACACATACAACACAATGTGTGACGGTCAAGGTCAGTTTGCCTCTTTGTGGAAGGAGAAAGAGGACACAGAGAAAAAAGGAAATTGGCTAGAGAGAATAAAGAATGGGGGGAAGAAAGGAAGCACGGCGAGATTAATATTAGTATAGAGGGGGACAATGAATACAGGTAAGATTGGGGCATAGCAAGGTGGAGATATGAGAGTTAAGTGGATAGGGAGAAACAAATCACGACCAGAGGAAGGCGAACAAGATGTGACCTAACCTGCGTGGTCAACTCCGTTAGAGGGAGCAGGCTGAGAAAGAGAAGCGCAAACACAGACAGGAAGACTGAATCGGCCTCTTTATTTCATCCAGGCAGCCGGTAGCTCCTATGCTGATATTGTGCTTAAAATGAAATAAACCACACTACAAAGAAGTCTCTCAGGGAGACGGAGCCAGACAGGCAGCGGAGGCAGAGGTGGCAGAGCAGGGCTTGGATCAAGAGTAGGAGGGCACAGACAAGCAGACCATCATGTTTTATTAAGACCCATTTCCCAGCCAGAGACATGAGTCAGCCTGCACCAGTCAGGACCGTAATAAGCCAAGGGACTCCCATCTCGCTAGATCCCCAACCCAGCAAGATTCTACACACCCACCGCTTCAGTTTAGAGCCTTCGATTAAACACTGCGCTGATAGCAGAGTTAGCCTTGGGTTAGCTCTACATGCCGCACACCGGTTTGATAATGGTTTTCTGAATTTTCTGAAATATTTTGCTTGTGTTACATCTTTTCACTCAATGTTGTATAGCATACAGTGAAAAAGACGAGGAGCCTTGATAGAACTCTCATCGCCATCATGATACTCATAGTCCGCTCTGTATTCGCTGTCAATAAATGCCAGTGAAGAGACTGGAGATAAATCAACTCAAGCAGTCTGTAATCCCACACAGTTTCTTCTTAATCTCAGTAAACAGGATAGAGAAAACTGTAGCAGAAGTTGGTGCCAGAACATGTCTCAGTCTGTTGGTGACAATTCCTGTGTGAATCCTCTCGCTTGGCTTTACCCTGCCAGCTATGTGCACATGTACTACACCCGTCCCGTCTCATGTGCCAGCGGAAAGAGCATTTGTCCTCCTTGGCAATCTGAGTGAACAGACGGAGCATGAGGATGCAATCATCGGTCTGTCAGTCTGCCTCTCTGTCTTGGTTGTGTTACAGTTGCAGCCACTGAAGACGCTCCAGGTATGATGCATTCCCCTGTCCCTCAGACGATCAGTATGCTGACTGACAGTTCATCATGTTGGGACACCTGTAATGGAAACAGCTGAAGCTGTCGTACCTGTTCTGCAAGATTACAGTCTATGCCACACTGACCATGTACCCTTTGGATGTGAGCAAGACTGTACTGTTCAATTTATAATGACTTGGCGTAAGCTGGGTGATAAATACACAGTACACAGACCCTGTTAATAAGCCACAAAGCTTGAGGAATGACAGAATGGGTGGTTTTTGTTTTGTTTTTGTTTTTTTACTGTAGGAGAGCACACCCACAGTGCACTCTGTCCCCTAATACCAATTTACGTGCCACTTGAAATTATGTGTTTTCATCTACTGCACCATTTGCATACATAATTTACATCTTTTACACTGGGCTGCAGTCAAGCAAATAAGGACTGAGTAGATGCTCTATTTTACAGAATGTACTGTATCATGTATTAGAAATTAAGCTACCTTGGTTGGCTTTTTGCTAACAGTCAGAATGATGGCAGTGCAGTGTTCCCTGGCTGTATGCCAAAACCAACACTAATTGTGTGGCTCCTGCCTCCAAAACTTGACACTTCAACATCTGTACGTGTGTGTGTGTGTGCGTGTGTGTGTACAGTATGTGTGTGTGTGTATCAGAGAGGGGGAGAGAGTGTGTCCGTGTGTACTCGTGCATCTGTGTGCTTGTGCCATGAACTGTGAGCACCTGGCGTTTCAAAGACCTAGCCAGAGGCAAAACTAATAAGTAGCATCCATCAAACAAGTGGGGACGGATTTCAGAGACACACAAGCTAAGAAACATCAAACAGCAGGGGAGAGCCATCTTGTCCCACAATTGATGCTGTTAAATTGATTCTGACATCCTGAGCCCATACACTGTGTGCCAGTGCCATCAGCTGCATCGGGCAAACTAGGCCATTTCGCCTTGGGAACGGTGTGACAGTGTTATCTGGTGAGCTGCGCCACATCTTTAGTCATTTTGGAAAATGGGGAAAAGTGAGAGAAAGACTAAAAGGTTATTCTGTGATGTCGGGTCATCGGAGTTGGACGAGGAGGCTGTATCTCCGAATGACAGAGGTTACAAACGTACAATGCTCTCTGGCTCTTTGCTTTTCTTAGCAGTGTGATCCCCAAAAGCTGCCAGAGAATATGGGCAATGTCAGGACCTTGAGAAAATCAACTGTTCAGACACACAAGCATGCACTCTCTGTTCTCTGTCTGTCTCTATCTCACTCTCCCTCCCTCTCTCTCTCACACACACACACACACACACACTATCACACACACAACTTCGTTCAGCCAAAACACCCATGGGGGAGAGCGTCTGGTAGCTGGAAATGTCAAACTGCTTTGTCACGTCCAATCTCAGTCAGGGAGCCTAACCACTGTGTGTGTGTGTGTGTGTGTGTGTGTGTGTGTGTGTGTGTGTGTGTGTCTGTGTGTGTGTCTGTGTGTGTGTGGTGGGCATGTGTGCATATTGTGCAAAGGCGCCCAGCCCCAAGGCTACCAGCTCTGGTCTATCAGTGGAGCCTCAAAGAATGACAGACAACCTTTCCTCTTTTTATTCATCCTAGAAGAAAGTTCTCTCTCTCTCTCTCTCTCTCTGTCTCTCTTTCTCTGTCTCTCTCTCTCTACTGCCTGTGTCTGTGTCTCATCTGTGCATCACTGAATATTATTAGCTGTTTGTTTTTTTTTGCCGCCTCCTTGAGACAGCAATATTTCATATAGTTCACCCATGGGTTTGAAATTCAAACACATAATTTTCTGTACTGATTTCTGATGTACGGAGCCCGGGAATGGCCATCAGGAGAAAAATAATTTATGTCGTGGCCACGATTTACTGTAATGTAATGTACTGTAATGTGCTCGAATTGCACGATATGTAGTTCGAGCTCTCGTTTTATTTTTTCGTGCGCATGAGATACAATTTGTTCCCTGATCTGGTTAAAATGAGCCCTTGTTTTGGTTTATTCGTGCGCACGAGATACAGTTCGTTCCCTCGATTTCCTCTTTACGTGCGCACAAATTGCCAAAACGTGCCCTCGAAATAGTGCTCTCGATATATAATACATCCGCTCTTCACGAGCTTATAAAGAGTCAGTGCACATATTGGTGATTATGTTTAAATGTGGCGCTATCCTGGGTGCATTGCAGCCACCTGATTGTTTTTACATGGCCTGAAGGTTAAGTGGCTAAATATGTTGCAATATTTGGGGGATATGCCTATTCAGTGTAAACAGACAATGGATATTAGCATACCAAATCTTTACTAGGCCTATCTGCAATAACTAAAAGGTGCCTTTTAAGTTGCATTTTTTCCTAAATTGTAGGGCTGTGCAAAAAAATCAATACAGCTGAGTATTGCAATATTTTTTTCCATGATACTGTATCGATTTTCCAGCCCCTCGTATCGATACATAAAAAAATTATTCATGTTTTAAATGGATTTAAAATGTCTTTAAAATTCCCTCAAATCCCTTTGAATTGAATAGTTTTGACTCAATTTGTCCGCTGAGTTATCAATATAATGTGATGTGCATATTAGACTACCCAGGTGGTACACAGCAAGTTGTATTTTGTAGTGTATCGCAATGTATCGTGATACAATTGTATCGTGACCCATGTATCGTGATACGTATCATATCGTGAGGTCCTTGCCAATACCCAGCCTTACTAAATTGCACAGTTTAACAAAATTGAGGGAACGAATTGTATCTTGTGCGCACGAATGGACTAAAGCGTGCGCACGTTACAGTAAATCATGGACTCTATATAACTTTTTCTCTCTCCCAGTGGCCACTCCCAGGCTCCGTACTGATGCCTCCTCATGGTCACTTGTTTTTGCATCACCATGCATGATCAGAGATCAGACTTTATAGAGATTTAAAAGTTTGTACTGTAAGTGCGTGTGTGTGTGTGTCTGTGTGTGTGTGTGTGTAGGAGGATGTATGGCAGCAGTCCCATCTCCTAGGGAGAATTGGATCTTTCCGGCAATGCTGTAAAATTGTCACTCTCTTCGTCTGTTTTAAATTCTTCCTTCTCTTGTTTTTCCCGTCTTTTTCTCTGTCCATCCTTCCTACTGCCCATTTCACATGACAGTCTTTTTTTTGCGTGAGTGATTCTACCCACTCACAAGCTGTTCTTTCTGCCATAGACATGTGATTAAAGACTGTGATCACATCTGCAATGTGGCAACAAAACAACTCAACCAGAATAGGATTTTTCATGCTGTGTTATAACCAGAACTATTATTTATATTAAAAAAATATGGTTTTCAAAGGAATGCGCAGCAGCATTATTTGTCTCAATAAGGAGTGTTTCGCAACTGTGTTTTTGCGGCTGTTTGTCTCACATTCTTTTGTGATTGTGCAACATTCGTATGTGATGTTGTTGTAGCCATTCAATACATAGCCGTTCCCACAGGAAATAACACACATTTATTTCCCCTTTCCTCTCTTGTTTCTGGCTGTCTGAATACACACTGATTCTGCTGTCTGGGTGGCTGTCTCTCCCACCAGCCAATGAAAGGCTCCTGATTGCTTTTCATTCCCTGCAGTTTAGCTGCCGGCCCTCTCTGCCTGTTGCCACATCCAATAAGAAAGAGCATATCCCCGCTGTCTTCCACCACATACACACTCATGTTCTGTATCCCTCTGTATCCGTCCATCTGTCTGTGTGTCTGTGTCTCTCTGCCTGTGTCACGTCAGTCATGTTTTCACTACGCATCTTCCAAAGTTCTCATTTACACTATAAATGTATTTCTGTAAATGTTTACTGTGTAGCTTTGGCCATGTTATATTTCTGTTTTAAGCAGTTTGCTTAGCTTGGCGCTTGATGAATCATATATTGCTTAGCACAAGTTGCTCAAATACAGTGCAAAACCATTGGGGTTTTACTTCTAGCCAACGCCGTCCCGCTGTCGCCTTTGAATCCACCGAGGAGGAACCGGCTGATTAATTTACGCCCATGGAGACGTGCAGAACAAATCCACATTGAGGGAAAAGGAGATCTGAGCTATGAAATCTCATTTCACTGCTCCCTTAACTCCTATTCAGAGTAATTCAGTCTAGCCCAGTGGTATACCACTCTGCCTCTCTGTCTGTCTGAGTTATGCCCTTCAGTCAGATTGGGCAAGATTTGTTTTTCTGGAGGCTGCTGTATTATCACGCTATTGACGGCTCAGATAAAAAAGAAAAAAACAGAATTTGATGACTTTGAATGTCAAACGGCTGAAATTTTTTAACACACCCTTATTTCCTCTTTGCATATTGTTTATAATTTACATTGATTGCAGTTGGATGATGCTCTGTTTCCACAGCAACTGATGCGCTCCTCTGTGTTCCACATGTTCATCTTGAGCATGGTCGCTGTGGACGTCATCGTTGCTGCTAGCAACTATTATAAAGGCGAGAACCACCGCAGGCACTACGACGAGTTTTACCTGGCAGAGGTGAGATGTTTTTTCCCTCCCATTTTATCTATTATTCACCACACTTCCAGACTCCCACCCCCACCTCTCCTGAATTTTTCAAACTGACATATGCCATTTAAAATAGGCCATTTCTTGAGGGCTTTTTTAGCAACTTCAAAAACTAAAGGACACAAGCGCACCAACCACCGATCATTTTATTTACATGATATGATTATAATGTACTTTTTTTTTTACGCAGCATCTTAGGTTGAAAACACACAATTGAATTATGACTGTTCAGGAAAAACATCCGAAAGGTATATGAGGTCATGCTTTTGATTGGATCTTGTAAAAAGATAATTCGCTATAAATGCTGTTAAGTCAGTAAACCTGAAGCCTATGGCATGGTGGATTTTTACAATGGAAATCTACAGAGATTGACCATAATGGGAATGTTAGGATACTAATTGTTAGGATACTAAGGGATTTAATCCTGCATCATTTAAGTGCAGCATGACACTTCCCGGCACTCACACGGTGTGATGCAACTGGTGATGTTGACCAGTGCAGAGTTTATAATGCATACTTTTGTATATTTATACTTGTCTGTGTTTTTCTTGAAAAATACTGTGCTCTGTTTTGAGCATTTGCCAATGGTATCACCTATAGATCACCTGTTTTTATTATGGGCATGGGCCATAAGCCTGTACAATGTGTGTACACTGATGGACAGATTAAAGTTTATTTTATTTTATTTTTTTTTACTATTTCAACAAATATTTTCACATTAGCATATGTGTGCACAGACACATGCACACACACACACACACACACACACACACACGTGTGTATGTGTGTGCATGTGTCTAGCAGGCTGTTTCGATGCCATCAGTATGCAGGTGGTAGAGCGTGAACAAAGACAGGGAGAAGAGTCCCCCCCCCCCACCTCCCTCCCACCTCCCCCTCATACCTCTCTCTCTCACAGCTGAATGGAAGAGATAAGAGAAGGGAAAACCACACACAATATTACCTCCTCTCACTCCCTCCATCCATATCATACAGCCATCGATCGCCGGATTTGTCCCAATCTGTGTGAAGACTGTGAAGGGAAAATAGGAAATGCATGTATCGGTTTGCGAGTTAAATGGAGAAATACGAGTTTTATTGGTGAAGTGCCAATTTCATTCTCTTGCAGTATTTCCTGCTGACCACTCCTTTTGTTTCGGCATCAAAGGAGCGCGCTGTGCCGTTAGCCCCTCACTACATTTATGGTGGATACTCTGTCATCCTCATTATCCTGTTGCTTGTCTGACCATAGTAAAATGTAAAAGTGGGGTAGGGTGGATAAGTGACCACCACATCATGTCTTACTTGATTTACTCGCCTCTCCAGGCAGTCTTGCAGGAGAACTTGCCTCTAAACTGGCAGTGTTCCTGGACCATGCCTTGTGGCCATGACATCTGTTAGCAATGACCTGAAAAACAACCAGTTGTTTTTCATGAGTTGATCAAACATTTGTCATCATACATACATATATTCTATAGACCTACCTACATAGATCTACCTACATTGTGACGGCAGTGGAAAAAGTACTCAAATCCTTTACTTACTTACCAAAAGTAGCAATACCATAATGGAAAAATACTGTTGGCTAGTTTAAACTCTAACAATGCATCATCATTTATAAGCTTATCATATGTTTTGGATGTAAAACCTTATTCTGCAAAGTAACTAGTAACTACAGCTGCCAGATAAATGTAGTGAAGTAAAAAGTACAATATTTCCCTCTGAAATGGAGTAAAAGTATAAAGTCTCACAAAATCAAAATACTCAAGTAAAGTGCCAGTACCCCAATCGAATAGAATAGAATAGAATAGAATAGAATAGAATTTTTAGAACAGAGCTTTGAGGAAATGTGAACTGTGCATTGTGAGGTGTCTTTGCTGTTTCCCAGGTTGCTTTCACTGTGTTGTTCGACCTGGAAGCTCTCCTAAAGATCTGGTGTCTGGGCTTCACCGGCTACATCAGCTCCTCGCTGCACAAGTTTGAGTCCCTGCTGGTGGTGGGCACCACCCTGCACATCTACCCCGACCTCTACCACTCCCAGTTCACCTACTTCCAGGTATGGACCCCCCACCACACACTCACTTACACCCAAACCCACACACTCACTTTCAGGGACTTGCGCACACACGCAGGCATGCACACACATCCAGAAATACCTCCCGAAGCTTAAGTTTTATATTATGAATATCGAGTTGAATCATCGACACTTCAAATAATTTTCAGTGAAGAGCAGATGCTGTGAATCATTTAGTGACATTTCTCCGTGCCGACTCCTGTGACCATGCATTAATGAGTACAAATCAATCATATCACTCTTCTATGGTAAATCTTTCCTTTATTCAATCTCCTTGCCTTAAATGTACTGCCGCAGTGGACGCCTAACAGAGATTAAGTTGAAATCACAATTGATTTTTGAGTAAAACTGTAGCATTTTTCAGTCATAACACGATTTGTCGGGGGCCATTTCCACTTGATGTATTCAGTGAGAAGAATCTCACCGTGCGGGCCGTACTTCCATGATACTTAGCATAAATCCATGGCTGAGTGTGCTGTCCTCGACTCTCCTTCACTGTTCTTTATGAGAGTATTTTCAGAGGGAGGCAGAGAGCAGCAAGATGGCTGTACCTGCTCTTCTCGAGTCCTAATCATTCTCTAAGAGGAGGCAATAATGTATGATGCCTTTTGCCTCAGTAGTGGTGTGTGTGTGTGTTTGTGTGCATACAAGTGTGTGTGCCTGTGTGTTGTTTTTGTGTGTCAGTGTTCTTGGATTCTCCAAAGTGAGGATAGTTTTCCGGTCCTCACTTCTGTAAGGGGCTACTTTAGGGCTTCGGTTTAGGGTTATGTGTATTTTTTTGTTTGTATTTGTGTCCATGTTTGCATCTATGCATTTTCTTGAGTGTATGTGTGTGTGTATGCATGCCAGCGTGTGGATGGCAGCTGTTGAGACAAGCCAGACAGGATCAGGTCTCACGAAGCAGGTTTAACATAGTCAGGGTATCTTTATGATATCTGGCTTCACAAAACATAACAACAACCTTGATAATTGGTTATCCACTCACTCTGTCAACCCCGGATTTTCCAATCGAGGTATGAGCATGTTCACATAAAAGAGGCGGGGTTTGTAACAAATAGCCAATCACATGCAACATGGACAGATCAAGAACAGCATATATGAGATAAGATGAAACTCTTGATATCTGTGCGGAAATTAGGTCGTTGCTGCAGGGAAAATTAAGTAGAATATAAGCACACAACTAGAATATAAAAAGAAGCAATAAAGATAGTAGTAAATAATCAAACAATAAAAGCAATAGACAAACTATTATAATGAATAAATATGAGCAATACAAAAACATTATAACCGATTGCCATAGGATGATTGCAGATAGTGTAAATGCGTAAGTAAATAGACTTATCACTGCCTGTCATTAAGGCACAGTGGTCATACTTTTCATTGATACAATATTGCATCGTCATACTGAGGCTGTTCACAAAGCACAAAGTTGGTTTCATGCTCCCTCTGGGCAGCGGTGTTGGGAAAATGACTGCTGTTGCATCAATCAGTCTTGGGAATTATATGAATGAATTTCAGCACTTAATATGAAACAGTAAATTTCATTTATTTTTGGAAACGACAGTCAACTAATGTAAGCTACTTGCTGTTTAATAGAAGCCGTCTTTTATAGTCAGAGTGGGCAAATGGTCTGGCAACACTACAAACATTTATTATTTCTCTGATATGATAATTCATCAGGGAAAGCAAAGTGGTTCTGCCGGTCTGTAAACACCGCTGACCAGCCCTTCTTACTATCTGTTAATTCCCTGTGTTCTTTTTATTACTTGTCTCATTCATTTGAATGCAACATTTGTTCATATTGGGTTTTGTAAATGGAATTGTTTCAATAAAGGTCATTTTAATAAGGGCCATGGTCAAGTCAAATCTGCACGTACCGCCTCTTTTGGTGCTACAAGACACCATTGCTTCATGGGTCATAATATTTCAGTGGTGATTCAGTGCTGCTGACAGCAGAGATTTGGATTCCTGCTCTATTTATGGATGCAAAGAGCTTTTATTTATTAGCTGAGCAACACACACTGACAGTTTGAGTTTGGAAAGTGCTTCTTGTATTGGCTGTAAGAGGAACCAGGAGCATGCCCTGGCCACAGGAGAAGGGACTGGGAATTGTTTCTGATTTTTATTTATTTATATCCAACCAAGGGGTGTTTCACTGCTAAAGGTCAGCCTTACTGATTGTCATCCAGTCCGGACAAAATGTCACATGCTGTAGAGCCCTACTTGCACACACACACACACACACACACACACACACATGCACACATGCACACATGCACACACTCTAGGCAGAGTGATTTTTAATCAGCCAATGGACCACGCCTCATCACTTCCTCCCTGTGTTTTCAGAATTACAATGACTTGAGTGGCAGCATGATTTAACATATGACTGTAGACCTAAAAGAAGGAGTCTGTAATTCAGTCAAAAAGGCAGAGCGGTGTTTAATTTGTGGGAGGGCAGGTGATGTCAGTCCAGACCAGGTGCCCTGTCAGTTAGCTTGCTTCTGGGATGTGGAAAGAGTACTCCTGAGTATTTCACACCGCATGACCAGCATCTGAACCTTTGTGATTTCTTCTGTCATGCTAGTTGGTAACCAGCACCTGGCACTCCCTCAGTGCTGCTCCAGGCTCCCAAACTGCTCTGCCTTCAGGCTGTGGACAAAAAGAAAGATAAGGGAAGAAATATAGTTTTGCTGCCTTTTATCCTCAGTGAACTCGGCCCTCACTGTTCGCCCTCAGCCACATAAGTTGCATCTGCTGTGAAATGGATAGTGGTCATCATGGTGTGTCAGAAGTGGAAGATGGCGGCTTCCCTTCCCATCTGTCATCATGCTGTGTGTGTTATTACTGTATTTGTTTACTGCAGGTTCTCCTTTGGAGCGCTATGCTATGTTTGTCTCCCATATTTTGCTGTATGTCTGGGGAATTGGAGATAACCATTCATTTGGCTTCCAGCGGGAGTCTAAAGAAAAATCTTAGGCCAGAGGCATCAGAGTGTGGATTGCTAGATCAATAGCCACTCTCTGGCTCCCTGATCAAAACCTGACCAAGACGCATTGCCTTTTGGGGGATGTTGTCACCACAAGCAATTTGGGGACTCAGTTCAATGAGCAAGGTATCACTGCGCTATTACTGGGGGTAAAGATCAATGCCCTCTCTTTCCAAATCAATATGTAATCAATGGGCTCCTATGTTTGCTTTCATATCTCCGATTTCTATTTTGAATTATCTACCGGCATCACTCTCTTCCTGTGCTGTGTGTGCCCTTTGATGTCAATTTATACAAATACCAGAGTCCAGATCACTGTGTTTGATATGAGCTGTGCATACAATGGCCACACACCGTATAGCAACCCTAGAGGTGTACATAGATTTCCTTTTCTGAGTAGCTTTCACCTGTCAGCTAATCAACCCTCCACCCTGCTTCTCCCCTTCAGGTGCTACGTGTGGTGCGTTTGATAAAGATCTCGCCGGCTCTGGAGGACTTTGTCTACAAGATATTTGGTCCAGGGAAGAAGCTGGGCAGCCTGGTGGTGTTCACAGCCAGCCTGCTCATCGTCATGTCAGCCATCAGCCTGCAGATGTTCTGCTTTGTGGAGGAGCTGGACCGCTTCACCACCTTCCCCAGGGTAAAGACCACTCACTCTCCCCCTCCCCCTATGGGAGGACACCATGTTTACTTTTAAAAGCATATTTAAGGAAATGGAAGTGGTCCATTTAAGGAAGTTTCTAAGAGTGCGTCCACACCTACAGTTTATTTTTGTTTGTCCGCACCATAGTGGAAAAGTTCCCTTTGTTGCATTCTTGTATTTGGTACATTTAGGTTTACACGGCCCAATTAGAAGCAAAACAGGGCTTGTAAACAAGAGTCCCCCTGAGTTACATGGACAAGTCCATGGATGGAGCTCTTTGCTGCAATTTACCTTCTCTGATGTTCTTACTAGTTAAGAACACATGAAGAAACAGCTATGAGCATGAGTCCAGACTGTGGTTACCCTCGGTTCATTCTGTTATGCCGGGCTTTCTATGTGTGAGTAATTGCTGGTTCTAAGATGTCAACATCCATCACCTTATACCCATAAAACCTTGCATTTTGGGGTTGTTTGGATTACATTCTCACTCCTGATGACCTGCTTTGTGGTTTGATTGAAAAAGGACCAAGACTTTCATTCTGGCGATGTCGGTGCAGGTATTTGGTTCCACCCAAGTTGAAATAGCATTGTTTGCGCCTGCTCAAACAAACCGAACTAAAAGAATAAACCCTCCATACTTGGTATGAATGCACTCTAAAAATCAGCTTAATTGATTTGCTCTCAATGAAAGATGAAATTGAAATGTTATCGGCAGGCTTATCCACTACATATCAGACAAAAAATAAACTCTGAAATTCATATGAGCAGTCTAGGAAGAAAAATCCCCCCTCAGACAAGCTATGGGAGGCCCGCAGATGCCAGTGATGGGGTGCTTAATGCGTCGACAGATGTGGTGCCCTCCACCACCTCCTTTGATTTCTAAATGCTCATGAGCTTCTTTCTCTCTCATTAGCCACATCTTTCCATCCTCTGTTTTTTTTAATTTATTTATTTTTTCTCTTCCGTCGTTTCACTGATCCCCGGCACGGTGGGACATGAAGGGACGCTCGTAAACAGATGCCACTCGCATGCTATGTTACTCATCCTCTCTCTCTCTCTCTCTCTCTCTCTCTCTCTCTCTCTCTCTCATTTACTCTCTCTTGTTGCTCTATCGCTTGCACTTTACACACCCACACGTACGCACTCAGACACACGCAGAAATCACAGTTAATGATGTTTGGCCGTCTCCCCCGCGGGCAGACCTGTTGCTGGGTTTATCTTTATCTGCAGTGACTGGGTCCGGGAGGGGGTGCGGGTACGGCTGGTGGTGTGTGTGTGTGTGTGTGTGTGTGTGTGTGTGTGGGGGGGGGGGGGGGGTGGGTCGCGCTGTCTGGAGGCGAGATGGGAGGAAGAAGGAGACGCCATGACTCCCGGGGGCCAGCGTGCCTCAGCTGGCCGTTCCCCACACCTTCAACTGACCTCTACCGAGAGGAGAGGAGCGGGCAGCAGAACAGAAGAAAAAAAACAAACAAAAAAAACCCCCATCTCTCTCATCTCCTCCTCTTCTTCTCTCTGGCTTCTGTTTCAAAATCTGACAAACACTCAGAACACGGCCACAAGATAGAGAGAGATGGTCAGGAGGGGATATGTGCATCAGGTGTGTGATATTTGCTGTTCCGTGGAAAAGGTGTGTTTCAAATGTCAGATCTCTCTCTTTCTCATTCCGTCTCTCTCTGTATATACATTTCTCTCCCTCTCTCTGTCTGTCTCTCTCCCTCTCTCCACCTCCTCCGCTCATATACTAGATTGCCCTCTCTTGCCTTTTCTCTCTCTCACCCTCTCTTATCCCCTGCTTTCCTCCCTGTAGGCATTCATGTCCATGTTCCAGATCCTAACCCAGGAGGGCTGGGTGGATGTCATGGACCAGACCCTGGTGGCTGTAGGTCATATGTGGGCTCCGGTAGTCGCCATCTACTTCATCCTCTACCATCTGTTTGCTACCCTGGTGAGGAACTCAAATGCAGATATATGGAAATGCAGTTTCAGCTGTGTTCAAGAGACCATTGAATTTGTGTTTTCAGTAATTTAGCTGAGTTAAATGGAATTGGAGTACGTTGGCAGTTCTATGCTGTCATTCTTACTCTCATAACTGTATTTGAATTTGAATGAGTCACTCTTAAGACGAGGGTGATGCACATTGACAGTTATGGTTGTATTTACAACAGCATTCTATTCAAACTCATATTCTATTATTGTGGAATCCTGCAAACATAAGTGACAAAGGGATACAGGAACAGTTTTCATAATGAATCAAATTAGTGCCACAGCCCTTCCAATGTGCTCTCAAGTGGTTCATCTAATCACAGTTAATCAGAGTTGCAGGAGTGAGGAGTGCTGACATTTCAGTGTTTGGCCTTCTGATACGGGAGGCCATCAAACAGCACAGACAGGCTGGATGACTCACGCTTCACTCCAGACAGACAGGATGTCTCCCAGGACAGAACAAACAACAAATATGATTACAAAGCAGGCTTCATAGTCTTAAAAAAAAAAAAAAAAAAGTTTCAAATTTTTAGATGCTATTATGATGCTGGCGATGACGTGAGAGAAAAACTTAGTGTATACATTTTTATTTATTTATTTATTTAATGTTTATTTGATAGGGACAGATGCATTAAGCATAGAGAATTGCACACAATTATCCAATGCAATGCATCACAGCATTTATAGCTACTGCTAATTTCCAATGCCCGTCCCTAGAAGGGCCTTTAAAATAACAGACATAAAACATGTTCACATAAAACATACAGACACTTACACATATATATACACATATGTATACATACATATATATACACATACCCTACATACCTGCCCTCCCCCCCACCCCTACACATGACTACATGATTGATTGTCTTTTAAAAATTCCTTCAGTTTAATTTTAAAATGTTGACAATTTTGGTCTGTTTTGAGTTCAGTAGGCCATATGCTCTTATAATCTTCCTCTTGTCGCCTTCCAGATTCTGCTCAGTCTTTTTGTGGCTGTTATCCTGGACAATCTGGAGTTGGATGAAGACTTGAAGAAGCTCAAACAGGTAAAAAGCTCATGTGTAAATTATTATGTCATACTTCATATGGGCAGCAGTTTTCTGGGGATATCAGCAGTTCATTTTTAGTTGAAAATATACTTGACTTTATTTCTTTTATTTGACTGAGGTTTGTGTGTCGAAAGCTAGAAAGTAGCTCTGCTGACCATGTGATGGTCGTTACATTGATTCCTTGGGCAGCAGTGTATGCGACACAATATCCTCTCACCATGTGTATTGGCACACTGACCTTTTGACTGTTTGATTTTGTGACATCTGACCTTTTGAGACAGACGGCGTGATTCAAGCTCCAGCGAATAGTGTTGGTAAACAACGCTGCCAGCCATTTGCAGTGGCGTTAATGCAGTTGTGTGTGTAAAAAGGTGCAGATTCTGATCTACTAACCTGTGCACACAAGCATTTTATGTGTGGAAATGGGGAAGACGCCCGGCAGGAGACTTTTTGCGCATTTGACCCAATTAAAATGTATTTTGAGGAGTGGCAATGGTAGGGTGCCAAAATGGAGGAGGAGATAATTGAAATGATTTACCCCCTTCGATTTACTAAACCAATTCAGCGCCCTGAGAAAGCTATGGCTGCTTTGTTGAAAGGCACAACAGGCGGAGAGGACGATAAATAAAAGCGTTCCATTTCCATTACTGTCTTTCAAATGTCAGAGGATGAGATTAGAAAGAAATTAGATTGTCAAGTCATATTTGTAATAATAATAACAGCAGCAATAATAATAATTTATCACTGCTTGACAAAATAAAAAACGAACTGGAACCTCGGACCAAGAGGAGTCAGGTCACACCAGCATTGACAAAACCCTTGTCACACACACACAAACCCATCTCCAGTTACAATGCTTAATGCTTATATTGTGTCTTGGGTCTTCTAATCGGAATATTGCGTCTGACTTGATTTGCATAAGTGTACTTATCAGGCGCTAAACTGGAGACAGCTGTGCTCATAAAGTTTTTGGCCGCGGTAGTAGATGGCGCGCCTTTTAGTAAATACGACTGACCAATTTTTTATACCAGTCACTATAAAAACAAGCTAAAGAGGGGACTGTGAAAGTAGACATGCACCTTTATAAAAATTTAGAGATGACATTTTCTCTCCCATAGCATCATAAACCCTTCCCTCCTCGTGGCTCTCCAGGAGAGTGACAGGGTCGAAGCAGATGCCCACATGTGGGCAGGACTCTTTATTTTTGAGTGATTTCTTTATTCTCACCTTTGTGGGGCTCTTCTCTGGAAGGATGAGTCATCAGGCAATTAACGTTAAAAAAGCAAAACCCTGCTGTGTGAAAAAGCCCACCAAAGTGCAGGCGCACACACACACACAGACACACACACACACACAAAAGACCATGGTAATAGTCACTGCTCAACGGGTGAACTTTAATAAGCTATCTCCTTCATCAAATGCAAATGAAGTGCTGTAGCGGACACATTTTTAGGGAAATTGCTTTTTGAATGTAGTTACAGAAATAGACAGGCCTAAAATTGGAGCTCCCAGTCTATCTCTTTGGATATCTGTATCCATACAATGCCAGAACATGAATTCATAAGACCATAGACACACACACACACACACACACACACACACACACACATGCACGCACAATCACTGGCACACATGCTTGCTTAGACGCTCCATGCACACATAGCTGGCAGGTCTCAGCTTGCCTGGACAGGTTATTTCCCACCCACAGCTGAGTGATTAGGTGCAGCGACTGTAAAATTGCCTATTTTACAGGCACTTCAATCACAGACACGGAGGGTGACTATAAATAGACCATAGATGGTGATCACCCTCCCAGAAGAGAGGGATTCTACAAATATTTGGCAACAGCCCAATACCACGGCTAACCTTGCTACAAGAAATATAGACTGGGAGGGATAATGCGCACTCTATCTTTTTTTTTTCTCTCCTATTTGATAAATGGCTTGATTGGATTGGTAATATTTGTAATTAATGTGACTTAATGGCACACCCAATAAAAAATAAGAAATTGCCTTTTAGAGAAAATAATTCTACCTGATTTATGCCATCTTCATCTCCAGCACTGTGCTGTTTCGGTGGAAGTGCCAGTATAATGGGTACCAAACGGATATCAATCATTTGTTTTAGTGAGAGTCTGACACACAGAGGCCATGCGTGTGTTATCTTCCCCGGGACATTTTTAATCCTTTCCTTTTCACAGTCTGTCGAGCCCACAGACAATTGCTCTGTTCAAATTAATTGGAAATAATGGAACAACAAATTGAAGGTGAATAATCTATTCAAAAAGTGTGTTCATGCAAATCATAGAATTCTGTCTCAAGGTATTATGAGTTTGGATCCAAAAGAGCCTCTGTGTACTATTTGGAGTTAAATGCAGGGTGGATCTCTGCCCATGCTTACACAAGTTGCCAACACAGAGACTAGGGGAGAGAGCAAGACTGCTGGTGGCGTAGTTCACCGCCTCCGTTGTCTCAAGTGTCAAAGTGAGCAAATGACAGGTGTGGTTGCTGTCATGTTGGGCTTTGATATTGGAGCCACTGTGGGGGAAATGATAAGTCTTTGAAAGTTGCTGGTGACGGCGTATCATGCCCTAACATTCCACTTCCCCGTCATGCTCCATGTGTGTCAGAAATATCAGCGGCAAAACCAGTCAAACATGTCAACTCCCCTGAGAAATCATTGTATTTTGCTTTCATCCATGAAAGACTTCAAGCATGTGTGTGTGTGTGTGTGTATGTATGTGTCATATTGAAATGAAAATTCACGTGTAGTCAAGCTTTGACAGATAAGGCCCACCTGTACTGCACAATTACTCATTCTAGTGAACTGTTCACCAAATTATTGTCTATGTTTGCTGGGTAGTGAATGTCATACTCTATTTGATACCCTTTGTGCCCTGGTTACATCATGTACCCTAACATCTGACACCTGACAAGTGTAGAGAGTACTTGCCAACAACACATAGTGAGAAACACCAATTTACTGCTTTGACATCAGTGCAGTGCAGGAGGAGGAGGAAGGAGTGATTCTCCTCTATCGTATACTAGTCTATCCATACAGTCCATGACTCCTGATCTGGCTGGCTAGCTTCCTCTCCCTGGGTACATTAACAATTTTATGCAGTCAGCCAAAGTTTGACTGACCCATCTTGGGAATTTGTTTTTTCCTTTCAAGCATAATGGGTCGGCAGCATCCTATTTAAAACAGTCCTATGAGTAAGTTGTTGCAGCGTCAGTAGGTGAATACAGAGGGGGAGCTATCTGTGAGTCATATACAGAACACACACCTTAGAGGATAACCTAAAACAGTCTGTTCGGCTGCTGCTGGTCCTCACAGAGTCACCTCATGACTCAGAGAGCTGAAAATATAAGTGCTGTGGTCGACTACTTCATAAAAACACAGTGACTTTAACTGACTTCTCCATGAAAATACAACTACTGTGGATTACACACACCTTACAACAAACTTTACAGATGTTACTATGAATTTCATATCAATGAAGTTACTGATGCCAAATTGACAATATTTATGAAACTCCACCCACTCACCCACACATTTTAACTTAATCCATTATTGCCTTACTATGCTCAGTGGAGCGCTAATGAAGCAGAGCAGCATGGATGGAGTAACCAGGCAACCCTCATTGATCCCCGGCTTCATATCATCATCAGGTGTGGTTTACATTTCCACCACCGTCACTCAATATATATATGCACCACTTCCCAGTGAGTGTTTTTTAATACTGTGTGTGAGCGTGGAGCAGCAATACCACTGCGTCTGCCCATGTTGTTGATTTGATAATGACATCATCAATAAGGCATGCGGCTAAAAACATCTGTCATCGTTTGCTGATTATAGCACAGCCTTTCAGGGGAATGACTTGCATCTGTCAACCCTGACAGACCATTTGTCTTGATTTGGTTTTTGGGTTGGTCTGAGAGTCGAGGCCTGAAACGACACGGAGAACACAGCGGCGCAGGGATAATCCCACTGTGATCAAGCAGATCAGCGCTATGAAATATCTGGCTGCTTTTGTGTGTGTGTGACTGGGCCGTGATGCGGGCTGTTGCCGGGCGAAACAGTCCTCAATCCGTGCATTGTAATCACAGACTGAGAATGGGGGTTTAATTTGTCATTTGCATTCAACACGCACACGCACACGCACACCCGCACACACACACACACACACACACACACACACACACACACACACACACACACACACACACACACACAGATACACACACACATCTGCTTGTGCGCACACGTACACACACACAGGGATCATTAGCAATTAGGGGAGCAAGGGTAAGTGGGGCTGCAGCTAATGAACACCCGGTTTATTCCACCATGCAGATGAGCCAGGAGCCAGAGGTAGCAGGAAGTACTTAATGACACACACACACACACATGCACACACAGGCACACAGAATTACACACACACACACACACACACACACACACACACACACACCAGTCCACGCTCCACTCATCAATGTTGATTAAGATAATGCATTTATTGCGTGAAATTAGGTTTGGTGGAAAATTTTAATGAAATGAAGCCAGAGACAAGAGAAAGGGAGACAACAGAGGTAAATAGAAGTGAAGGGAGGAAGCAGACACCCACACAAACACAAAATAGCCTCCCAGGTGTGATTCTGTTCTTAGCTGATGTGAAACACACCGGGGGAACTGCTTAGCTGCTCATGAAATATCTTTCCACAATGTTCTTCCTGCACAGCAGAAACATATTTTGAATTCACTGCCGCACCACCGAATACAATATGTCCCTATTTATTTTAGCTCGAATCTATTTTATTATTTACTCGATGGCCAATAGCTGCGTGAGATTTGAAAAGCGAGTTGGACGTTGCTGAGGAGACGGCTCCCTCCACCTTCCGGCCCGCCTCAGTTTCCTGCCCGTTAATGCTGTACCTTCATCTGCGGCGTCACGGGTCACTGGCCGCTGTGATGGGAGAGACTGATGCCTCCATCTCCGGTCAACAAATCATTCCCGCCTACAGCCCAGTGTCTGCAGGAGCAGAGGGGGGAGACTGATAGGGGTAAATGTTTATCTCTATGCCGGCAGATATCAGGCGAATAGAAAAAGGGAGTTTACCCCTGAGGGCAATGATGATGACGATGATTGTGTGTGTGTGTGTGTGTGTGTCTGCCTGTGCATGGGTATGAATTGTCGGTGCTGATAAATCTCCGTGTATTCTTGTGCACATACCCAATGTGTGTGTGTGTGTGTGTGTGAGTGTGTGTGAGTGTGTGTGTGTGTGTGTGTGTGTGTGTGTTTGTGTGTGTGTGTGTGTGTGTGCGCGGGAGTGCGTGCATGTGTGTGTGTGAGAGCAGAATGTTTGGCAATCAAACAGGTCCTCGGGCCAGCTAGATGAGTCATGAGGAACAAGTTGGGGAGAATGTTAAAAGGCAGAAAGTAGAAAGTAGAAAGCTCGACAGAGAAAGGAGAGAGAGTGGTAACGGCACAACCGCCTCGCCTTCATCGCCGGTCTATTTGCATTCAGCAGGCAGACAAACAGAAGCTCGAATCCTTTGCAGTGGGCTCACTGCGCTCTGAGACCTCTCACTCTGGGCTTTGACTTTTTCTCTCTCTCTCATAGTCTGCCAGATGCTTATGAGGGGCGTGTAGCTGTGAGTGTTCAAAAGGCCATGTCAGCTGAGGACATGCGCGCTGGAAAATGAGGGTCTGTTCATAGACACTTTGCATTTAATATCACCAATATCAGGAATCTCTCTATTCCCCTGTCTGTTTTTCTGCTTCTTTTTGTGTCTCTAGAAAGTGTTGTGATGTTTGATAACAACTGATATGATCAGAAAATGAAATTATGGATGTATGGATGTATTTTCTTTTCCTTCTGAGTGGCCACCACACACACAATCACACACACAGACATACACAAGCAATTGCTGTGTCTGCACATGCATGTGGCTCTGGGCTATATTTTACAGTAGTCTGTCCTTTGCTCTTCTGCACCACACTGACACCCACACAGGCCTTCAGGAAGGGTTTCCTCAGCACAAACTGGAGGAATATTGTAGTGGTGTTTAATATTTGATTCTGTGATTATCTGACTTCTTTTGCGAGGTTCAGTTTAGGGCTGCGGCGACGGGTACGGCAGACTGCTGTACTTCATAAAGCTATACCAACTAACCATACTGCCATCTAGTGCAAGGCCTACACATGTAAAATTTGAATTATGGTTTGTTGTTGTTTAAGGTTTTACGGCTCGACTAGACAAAATGTGTGTGTGTGTGTCTGTATTTGGTTGTGCGTGTCTAGTGCCTTAGAGTATGGCTATGTGTGCCACAGCTAGGGATCAGTTCTGGTATGATGGATGATGATGGATGACAGCTATCTACAATCCCCAGTTTGTTATCAGATGAACACACAGTCGCGAGGGAACACTCCCCCCCCTCAGAAACACATCCTTAAAGAAACGGGGGTGGGGAAGCCGCTGAGGGTGCGACCTGAAACCATCAGATTGCTGCCTCCGATGCTTGTCCGTCCCCTCGTCCCGTATGTGTCAGTTGAACGAAGCACGTCCGGAGTGATGGAGGTGGAGAAAGAGGAGGAAGAGGAGACGGCATGGGAGGGAAGGGAGGAGAGGAGAGAGAGAAGGGCAGAGGAAGGTTCAGTGTGGGTGTGAATGAGGTTTGGGAGGGGTAGTCGCTGCTCCACAGCTGTGACAGGAACGTACCTCGTCACCCTGGCAACAAAGGGGACAGATCGCTCCTCTCTCCAAATAACACCTGATTCTTCTCGCTATTGACGAGTGTGTTTGTATGTGTGTGTGTGTGTGTGTGTGTGTGTGTGTGATTCTTTGCCTGTGTGTCCGTGTGTATTCTGTCTGCTGTCTGGTTACTCTCGCGCCACGCTCCACCCAGCACATTTCACCAGGCGCTCAGGATTGGATATACATTTTGTATGAGGGACTTTAGTTTGGTCAAATGTGTTTTAGAGTGATTGTATTATGGCCTCCCACCGACCATTTTATTATTTATGAATTAAACTGAAAGCCTGTCCTCCATTTACGTGATTTAATGGACCAAGGATTCATTTGGGGATTTAGGGGGAGGAGAAGAAAGGCGAGGATGAGAGAGGGAGCAGAGAAGAAAAGAGCATGCTCCTTGGAGAATCCCAGGACAATGACTTCCTATCTCTTGAATGTCACCTTCAGTTTTCTACTGGAAGACTCTGACACTCCAGTCGCTGTGCCTGCCTTGTTCTAAAACTGGCATAAACAGACACACACACACACACACACACACACAGACACAAACAGGAATACAATCCCAGTTTAGCATATTTTTAAAAAATGCTTTATATATTTTTCAGCATTTTTGCACTTGGCTACAATCACAAAATCATGTCGTAATATTGGGACTGAACCAAAACCAAGTTAATGACGGAGGCAGCCTTAAATGCTTAAAGGATAAGGCCAGTGTTTTTTAATGCATTGCTTACCGTCAACAAATCCTATGAAAATAACAAAATCAGCAATGATTTTGTTTTGCCAGCAAATCTCGTCCATGTAGCTGGTGCCCAATGAAGCCATGTCCCAGCAGCCATAGAACACCATTGTATTAAAAAAACGATTAAAAACACGTCAAAGAGCCATGCCGCTGCTCTGGGCAGCACATTTCATCATCATGATGCACCGGGCCGGCGGACTTTTTCCTCAAACAACTTAATAAGCCGGCTGTAAACACTTTGCGATCTCAGGAAAGTAGTTCCGTAGCACCGAAAATAGTCCCGGTGTAATGAAGAATTTGTTCCCATTTGAATTTGATTTGGTAATAACTACAACAGCCTGACTTTTCATGGTAACAGTTAGTGATTTTTAAAATTGAAACTATGTCTTTGTGAGCTGTATTTCAAGGTTTTTAGCTTACAATTGGAGCCAATGACTTCCAGGTTGACGGCTAAAAACGGTACGTGGGAAGTCAGAAAGTAACGGGAGTAGAGCAAACGCATTGTTGATTATGTTATTTTCATAGGATTTGTTGACGGTAAGCAATGCATTAAAAAACACCGGCCTTATCCTTTAAGGAATGTGTAGCACACAAACCCTATGAATCTGTTAAACATAGGACTTTAACACACAGGTACACACAATCACACACTACATGGTTTAGGATATTGAAGGGAGGGTTGTTGCAGGGTGACGGTGGCTGGGTCCAGAGAAGTGGTGTGGGGAGTTTACAGCCTGTGTGGCTTTACAGCAGCTCCAGAGCATGGCTCATTACCCAGCTAATGAGAGGAGAGGGTGACCCTGCTAACCCGCTCTCAACTCTCCCTCCCCTGGGTGCTGCAGCTGGACCCGCCCAAGGCGCTGGGAGCCCGACCAAGACTGGGAGGGAAATGTAGGGCGCTAGTATTTTAGCAGGGTTGACATGATGTTTTGTCATTTCCAGGTTATGTGCTGTATATTTTGATTTTGACATAGATTATGGACTGTCTAGGAAGCATGAGAGAGAGAAACATACATACATGCACCATTTTCTCTGCTGCTCTGGTGATCAATTACTTTCTCACACCGTGGTCCATGATGGATTACACAGAATGCAAGGTTTTGGTGTAGCAATGCTAAAATGTGAATGCTGCGATCACACACACACACACATATAGCTGTTATCTGATGTTCCTGGAGAACGGCAGGCTCTAGTATCTGAATGGTGAAATACTTATGAATGCACGTCCTCCCACAGCCTCTGTGTCTTAGTGTGTGTGGGCAGCAGTTGTGTGGGCGGCCGTTCATCAGTTCCTCATTGTTCCATTGGCTATTCTCATATATATTCACACTCTATATTTGCATGCCTCTGGGGCACTTTTACAGGACTCCTCAGAGAGTTCAGAGGGGTTACACATTGGGAAAGTGTGTATTCACACTCCTAACAGAGTCAGTAGCTGGAGCTTGTGCTTTTATGAAGGCGTTATGCTAAAATGCACAAGTCTCAGATGGTGCATTTAGATGAAGGCTTTGGACTTTAGTAGTATTTTTGTGTACTGCTATTTCAGTGATTCCCTGCTTGTTCGCTGGTGAGAGGGGGGTTGGTTGTGTAAGGGCTAAGATTATTAAATATCAGCCATTTCCTAGCCCTTGTTACGCATGGTGGACACTGCATTTACTCGCATTGCAGACTGAGAGCTGAAGGATCTGTGAGTTTCATAAATCAAACAAATAGCAGAGGGATTTACCTTCAGATGGACAGATTGGGTTTGTCATTTTGTCAAGTGCAGCTCTCAGCATGCTATCAGCAAGGCATTCCCTCGCAGGGCTTCCCCCAGCTGCTCCTCGAGCTGTGAAGTAAAGGTGTTTCTAACAACATGCCTATCTTTTATGTATTTATTCATTTACAGTATGGAGCTAATACTAATTGTTATAATAATATTTGTTATTATTCATGGTTTTTATTATTTATTGGTTTGTTTGTTTGTTATAAGAAGTGACCACTATGTGTGAGGACTTTAAATATCAAGCAGTTGCCGCTGCAAAAGAGGAGCTTGTTCCCTCTTGGTCTTTCAAGCCTCTTTACCTCCCAGCTGGCTTTCACTCTATATCAGCCTCTTTCAAGCTCCTCAACTGAAGCCCTTTTGAGACTGAGATCATTATTTTTTCTCCAGGGTTCCTACTGCACTATAGCTATATGGTCGAATGTTCTCTGATGTCAATGGTCAACATTAGTCGTCTTCCTCTTGGCCTTGGCTAAGAAAGCTGTGGAAATCCCTAACGTCAAGCTCCCAGCTCAGCCGAGCCTGAAATTGGCCTGAATGGTAGGGAAAGCCGGGGCAGGTCACCTAAATGGCTCTCAAGGCAAAACACATTAGTCTCGGCTCCACTGCTACAGTGCCGAAGACTCCATCTGATCTGTGGCAAGCAGACAATGGTTTTGATTGATCAACCATTCACTCTGACACACAGAGAAACATGCCGTATTTTCTCCTGCCCACATGTGTGTGGACACACGCGTGCAGACACACGTGGAAACATGAACACACGTGTTTAACACACACACACAAAAACACACATGCATTTTCACATTCACAGGGAAACATGGTATATCTTTTCACACATAAATCCAAACACACATGCCCGCACACACACACACACACACACACACACACACACACACACACACACACACCACGGAAACATAGCAAATGCATTTCGACACACAGATGTGTATCCACATGCTACTGCACCACTTTCGGATTTGCGCACTTTCACACATGAGAAAGTCGTTTCTCTCTTGTATGGCATCATGTAAAGCCAGCAATCAATAGTGAGTGGATTGTGCTAGTATGTGCTCTATACCTGAGCTCTCGCTAATTCATGTGTGCCTTATCGATCCCATGTATTGACCAGGCTGGAGGCCCCATGCGTTAGCACATACAGTTAATAGTGATCTACAGCAACTTATCGGTACACCTCTGTGTTCTTGCTCACCAGGGGAACCTCTTACAGAGCAGCATTACACAACGTCAATACTCAACAAAACTATAATTTGGGACTAAAGCTGACTCTTTCTCACACAATTACTGTAAAATCTCTGGACATTATTGACCATGAGGTGTGAAAGAACTTCCCTAAATAAAGGAATGTAAATGGTCCATGGTTGAGTGCATTAAGGTTTGCTTTCCTAGGATAAATTGAAATTAAATGCAGTGCTGTTTTGCTTATTTTTTCCATGGTGGGTGAGTCCCCAGATGCATCTTATAAATAAATGAATAGATAAATTGAAGAGTATGAATAAGTTAGTTGTTTAGAACAACTGAGGCACAAGTGGGCCCAGCTCGCACTCTATCTATTTATGAGAGGAGATTTAGATAGAGATTATTTTGGATCGCACAAGCCTGCTCCTCTCCCTGCAGCTCCCAATTTTTTTCTTTTGGGAAAACGGAGAGGAAGGAAGAAAGGAACGAGGCGGTGAACGGAATGTGAAATTGAGATTGAGATTTGGAGAATGGGGCAGTCTTGTATAAAGACACACGGGCCTGATGGAAAACAAATTCTCTGAGAGGTGGAGGAAGGGAGAGACAGAGAGAGTAGCAAAGGGCAATAGAGGAGTGAAGGTACAGTAGGTTTAGCTGTAATGGGATGCTGCTGCAGATAAGGGTGTTGAGCTGTGGCTAAACTGTACACCTCGCTGAGTTGGCCCCATTGATTAGGACCTGTGGGACCAGCAGAGTCCATATTAATGCTGCATTGTGTGTGTGTGTGTGTGTGTGTGTGTGTTTGTGTGTCTGTGTGTGTGTGTGTGCGTGCGTGCATGCGCTCATGTCTGTTAGCATGCTTGTTTGTGAATTCGTCTGTGTGTAGCTTGCAGGGAAATTCAACAGCCAAATGTACAGGTACTATTTGAGATGACTGCAGCACTTTCTGCAAGTTTCCTCCAGCAAACTGCACTACTAGAAAGAACCTTACATCATGTATATTTTTTGGCCTCCTAAACTTTACTCACCGTTTCCAATGCTACACCGTTGCAGCAGACTTAAGGAGGTGTTGTTTTGTTTATTTTCAAGCCATATTAGCGTAGATAATGTTACATTGTACACCCACTTGTCTATTTGTATCTATCTCATCTGATCTATATCATCCCTTGACCTTTGTTTCATGCTCTAGGTTTTGAGTTCATAATACTGATTTTTTTTAACGCCTTATTTTACCGTAATTGTATATCTTATATTTCCTTGTATTTCTTTTTTTTCTAATTTTTTCTCATGCTCTGTCTCCCTTTACTACTTGCCTTTCCTACGTCTATCTTGGGATTCAGCGCATAGACAGAAAGCCTAGGCAAGCAAATACTGGTGCATAATTCCATCTCTCACAGTATGCCACTCACCCACTCAAGGCAGGAAAAAAAGAAAAGTACATACATTTTTGTTTGCCAGAAAAAGAGAATGGATAGAGAGATTACCATCCCTCCTTTGTCAGGTCCCCCCCTTCCCCCCCGGCTATTATCCCCTAAAAACGAGAGGCTGTTTCAACAGGACAAGCAAACAGAAATACCAATACACATGCACATAGAGGGAGGTGGAGGGACTTTTACACTAGTAGACAGACAGACAAACTGTATGGCAGACAGAGAGACAGGCGTTCACCAAGCCCAGTCAGTACGGCGGACGGCGGTCGGCTGCACTGAATGATAAGCTGCCGTTCAATATTGCTCCAAATGCAGTTGACTTCCAGGCCTAATCTGAAATGCATCAGGGTTATCTCCAGGCGCCCAGACAGAGAATACCTGCCAGGGAATTTCAATCAGTCCCCCCCATATGTAATTAAATGGAAATAATTGGTTTCATTCCCTTTGTCATCTCTTTTTTTAATTTCACCAGCGCAGGCCTGCATGCATGTTATTCTTGCCGTCATCACCTTTTCTTTCGCCATTAACCATTCCAAAGTAATCTTTTTTTTTTCCTTTTTTTTCTTTTGTTGCCTCCTCCATTCTTCTTTTATGAAAGTAAGTGGGATCTCATGCTAAATGTGCTTGTCTGTATGTGGTCTCCTGTGTGTGTTTTCCAGTAGGTAAGTGTGCTGCTGCCATCATCAGGCGGAAGCGTATAACTGCAGTCTTAGAGCCTTAATCATTTTTTTACCGTTTTGTACATAAATACCTTTCCAAGGATAACTTCATACAAGTCTCCAAATCCCACAACCTTACTTTTTCCCCACACTCGAGTTACCTGTGTCCTTCTCTCCCTTTGTAGCTAGTTTATTCTCTCTCTCCCTCATCCTCAACTGTGGCTGACTCTCCGCCCTCTATCTTCTTTGTCCTGCTCTTTCTTCCATGAGCTCATTCCTGAAATTGCTCTCTCTCTCTCTCTCTCTCTCTCCCCTTCTTTAGCTGAAGCAAAGTGAGGCCAACGCTGACACCAAAGAGAAGCTCCCTCTGAGACTCAGGATCTTTGAGAAATTCCCTAACAGACCTCAGATGGTGAAGATCTCCAAGCTCCCGTCTGATTTCACTGTGCCCAGGATCAGGTACACAAGCACAGGGAGACGCACACCAAGTCCACTCATAAAAAAGACCTACATTTCCTTTTAAAGTAATAGAAATAAGTCAATTTTGCTGCTCTCCATCAACAATTGATGTTATGTAATAGTGATTCAACCTATACCCAGTTCATGAAAGCTACTCTCACCCAGTGTCTGGTAGGTATTTCCTGGAAGAAATCACCAGGTGATCTGCAAGTGCAGTGCAGAAACACTACAGCAATGAGCGTTTAGCATCAAACATGTCAACAAAATAAAAAAAAAAACACATTTTGGATGGTCATGGATTACAATGGATTACCACATTAAGTTTGTTTGCTGACTCTTATCTGGAGTGGCTTATAATGAGTGAGAAGAACACTTTGAGGAAACACATGGCTATTGATGGACACATTGGCTGTAATGGAGATTCAAAGTGTTAATGTCTTTGTCCAGGCATCTTAGTCAGGGCTGGGATGGTGTGGAGAAAGAACAAGAGAAAATGACTGTATATTGGATCTGCTCATAGTAGATAGTAACCACTGTTATTCTGAGAGTAAGCCTATTGTATGCTGTGCGGTGTTTAGCAAGAGAGCTGAACTGTATCCAACACAGAGGACCTCATAATCAATTTCATCATTTAGAGGCTGATTAGTGCACAGCGGGGGCCTTCGCTCCCCCAGACATCCCCCTCCGCAGCCCACCTGCTGGGCTGATGCAGTGATGGTTTAAGACTAAAATGTTTTGCAGCTGAATACGCGCTCTGTCGTGTGATTTTACCCAGGATGGTTTGGAGTTATGAGGATATGATTGTGATTATCTCTTTTTTTGGTAGGTGTATGGACACATACAGCAGGAAATCATGCATTACAATCCAGTTCATATGAAATGTTCTGTTTGTATGTGTGTGTATGTGTGTGTGTATGTGTGTGTGTGTGTGTGTGTGTGTGTGTGTGTGTGTGTGTGTGTGTGTGTGTGTGTGTGTGTGTGTTTGTTTGTTTGTGTGTACACGTGCTTACGCGTGTGCTCCAGAGAGAGCTTTATGAAGCAGTTCATCGATCGGCAGCAGCAGGACACCAGTTGTTTGTTCCGGCGTCTCCCTTCCGCCTCGTCCTCCTCCTGTGACCACTCCAAACGCTCAGCCATTGAGGACAACAAGTACATCGACCAAAAGGTACGCACGCACACACACACACACACACACACACACACACACACACACACACACACACACACACACAGCCCACAGAGAGTGGCTGTAACGATGACAAATCCATCTCCACGGGTATATATATCAACCATAGCAATAACAAATACAATAGCAAGAGCAAATTGTACCTGGTGTTTACAGTGGTGTGTGTGGTGTGTTTGGTGTACTAGATTTAACAGACTCCAAACCAATGGACTCTGACCTCACTTTCTCGTAACCAGCGTGTGTTCTCTCAGCTTCGCAGGTCAATATTTAGTATCCGAGCTCGCAATCTCCTGGAAAAAGAAACTACTATCAATAAAATCCTCCGGTAAGACAAATCTACACCTCAGCTCAAACAAATCCCCACTTTTAGCTGTGAGTTGTTTGTGTTGTTGTGTTATTTACTAGGAGATTTCTGACTGGTTCATGGAACACGCGCTACTGTTGGAGACCCCCCTAAGCAAACTGATCTGATTAGTATGCGCCAGCCATAGCTCATCCCAAGTCATGAAATAGATCCCAGTCTTTGTGTGGGTGAAACTAATAATGTGTGTGCATATTAGATGTAGCATTGCTGTAGCAGCACTCTGCTGCTGCTCTCTCTCTCTCTCTCTCTCTCTCTCTCTCTCTCTCTCTCTTTCTCTCTCACACAAACAACACACACACACACACACACACACACACACACACACACAGACCCACTTCAGGCTCATTTACTGTTGCGATTAAGCAAATGGATAATTTGCTGTTTAGCATGGTGGAGCTGGCACTAAATGCAGATTAGCTTGCCCGCACCGTGTCCAATCTGGCTTACTCTGCCTCTCCCTCCTCCTTTACTCAATCTGAAAGACAGACAGCATATCAGTAGTCATCACACGTTCCGTCTGGCCCGTCATCTTCCTCACACACACACACACCAAACACACACTTAGGCTCACAGTCTCACCAACACATGCAAACAGACACACAGTCAAAATCACTCGTGCATACTTTTTGCCAGTAAACAACTAATCACCCAGAGTGTCCATAAATAAGGCGGGTACACACACTGTTGATGCCCACAGTGTCGTTAGCTCAGTTCTGGTACATGACTCTGCTATTAGCCAGCACAGGCAGGAACGCCTAATCACACACACACTGTCTAATGGAATGATAACAGGATTGGAGCCTGTTTGAAACTGACAGCCTGGATGGCTGCTCTTGTGGGTGTAGAATGGTGCATCACAGGCCAAAGAGAGCTTGTTAGTCATGAAGATGACCAGATCTGTCTGTTTTGAGATTGCCAGCTGGTTATCTCACTCTTAAAATGACAAAAAAAAATCTCTTAAAATGTCTTTTTGTGATGGGCTCTTTGTGTTTGTGTTTCCCAGGGCTTGCACCAGGCAGCGTATGCTGAGTGGATCCTTTGAGGGCCAGCCAGCCAAGGAACGTTCCATACTCAGTGTGCAGCACCACATACGCCAAGAGCGCAGGTCCGAGACTCATGCATGCACACACAAACACACACACAAGTGCAAAGACACACACTGCAAGATACCTCTGAGCCTTTTCTCTCATACTCTGCTCTCTTCTGTCTGCAGGTCTCTGAGACATGGTTCCACCAGTCAGAGGATCAGCCGGGGGAAGTCACTGGAGACACTCACCCAGGATGTAAGCATACTGATGAATAATTTTGTAATAATTGTACACACATGCACACACACACATGCACACACATTCAGTACACATCTACAGTACACATCCAAGTGACAACCCTTTGAATATAATCGTAATCTGTCCGAATTCTTCTGGCACCCTGAAATAGGGGAATTGTTTTCAAAAGAGATTGTGGTTCTTTATCCAATATTCCTAGAAAGACATTTAAAGCAGAGAGTTTGCACATTAACCCCATAGTGTTTTGTTTCACAACTAAAGGAATAAGGGCACGGATCTTAATCATCCATCCTCATTGTCTCTTCTCCTTCCCCAGCATTCCAGTACAGTACGCTACCGAAATGCCCAGAGAGAAGACAGTGAGATCAAGATGATCCAAGAGAAGAAGGAGCAGGCAGAGATGAAACGGTATTCACACACACACATTCACACAATGTCAACTGCTGATCTAATTTCCTGACAAAAAAATCAAGTGGTTCTAGAGTGATTATAGAAAATCCCCATCCAGCTAATGTTCATTGTTCATGTCGACAGTCATTCAGTGTAATTGATATACATTAATTGGTGTGCGTCTCCGTCTGTGTGGTTGAGCAGGAAAGTCCAGGAGGAGGAGTTGAGGGAGAACCATCCTTACTTTGACAAGCCTCTCTTCATCGTGGGCCGAGAGCACCGCTTCAGGAACTTCTGCAGGATGATTGTCCGCGCTCGCTTCAACGCGTAGGATCACTCTTTTATCTGAGCTGACAGATATGACATACAGTAGATGTTGTGTTAAAGCTGTACTAGGCAACTTCGCACAGCGGCGGCTCCAAATGGCAGCAAAAGGAAGATTTTTAACTTTAATATCCAGAAACGATGTAACATGATGTCAGGAAACTACACACAGAACGCTCATGTTTACCAACCCAGCCGGTCTGTGATGCTTTATACCAAAGGAAACCAAAAGGGACGAGAGAGGAAAAAGATCAAACGTCCAGCTTTCCGTGGATGCAGCGCTGCTCACTGCTGTTTAGGAGACAGTTTGTAATTCATTATTAAGTTTTGATTTGTTGCTTCGTGTTGGGGGAGAAGTGACCATACCAGACACCAGAATTTCATTTGGGCAAATAGAACGAATCAATTATGGGGGAATGGGACGCTCTTCTCTGTTGCTGCCCCACTTTGTGATTTCGGCTGATAAGACGTCTCTGCTTTTCCTGGTGCAGCTTTAAAGAAATCTATGTGCTAACCAAACAAATGGGATCACAGATGTGTGGCAATGTTTGTCAAAATGTTGACAATTTATTTAATTTATATGAATTTATATCTAGATCCAAAACTGACCCCATAACCGGAGCAGTGAAGAACACCAAATACCACCAACTTTAGTAAGTCTGATGAATTATTGATTTGTTGCGTTTCTATTGATCTGTTCATTCTAAAACAGTGGATTACTGATTCATTCTGCGGGTTATTACCTGCCTGTTGTGCTTCCCCAAAACTGTGGTGAGGAATGAAAATTGTGAACTGTAAAGCTGTGAAATAGATTTCAGCCATTATGCAACCTGATTGTAATTCTGCAAAGCACCGAGTCTGATTATTAAAGTGAGAGGCAGTCCTTTCTATCAGATACTGCTGGTGCCGGGGGATTTTTACTGACATCCTGCTGTAGGGGAGATTGGGCTATACACACACACACACATACACACACACGCACACGCACACGCACACACACACACACACACACACACTTGCGTACATACTCTCACTTTCTGAAACCTCTCCCCACATTTTTTATCTTCTGTTCTGTCCCTATTTTCTCTCTCTCTCTCTCTCTCTCTCTCCCTCTCTCTCCATCCTTCATTCTCACTACAGTCCTTAAATGATCCCTGAGTGTGGTGTTTCAAGTCAGCTAACTGCTGGCTCGACCTACTTAAGCTGATAATACGCCATAAGTCTTATTGCCCTGTGTAAATTCTGATAAATCTCCTGTGCTTGACTGTGTGTGCGTGTGTGTGTGTGTTTTTGCATGTGTCTGTGTCTGTGTCTGTGTGTGTGTCTGCAGTGATCTTCTGGGCCTGGTCACCTATCTGGACTGGGTGATGATTGTAGTGACCATCTGCTCCTGCATCTCCATGATGTTTGAGTCCCCCTTAACCAGGGTCATGGAAGCACCCACACTGCAGGTAATAAGATGGATGGATGGATGGATGAATGGATGAATGGATGGACAGATGTTGACAGGCCCATGCTCTGTGTTTCAGATCGGGGAGTATGTGTTTGTGATCTTCATGAGCATCGAGCTGAACCTGAAGATCATGGCCGACGGTCTGTTCTTCACGCCCACGGCTGTCATCAGAGACTTTGGAGGAGTCATGGACATCTTCATCTACCTAGTAAGAAAGGCTTCTTCCACATCTAATCTAAAAAAAAACGCCTCAGTTCAGTTAAACCTCCATTTGATACAACCGTGCTGATGGAATCGTAGTGGAAAAAGTCTCTGGAGGTAAACCCTGTTAGATCTCGTACGTTTTATTTAAGTAGGTCTGAGTTCTTTATGTTTTTTTCCCCCAAATCTCTTTAGGCTGATGCAAGGTTTAGTGAATCACACGAGGCCACGAGAGCTGTGTTTGATTACATCTCTGGCTAATGAGCATCTGGCTGTACTTGTGAAGATTGCCATTTAATGACTATAAACAACTTTATTCGGTTTGGATGCCTCACTACCATTATTTCATTTCTTGTGAGCTACCAGTTTTTTTTTTATTTAGCTTTTCAAAATAACTCAATTTCTTGTATGCATCTAATTTGCATATAGATTACGCAATGGGGTGCGCTGCGAGGTAGAACTGGCTTTCAAGGAACTGGCACTTAGAGCATGCTGTTTAGTTTTGGGATGGGAGATGGATTTAGTTTAGGTTCGGCTGCATTGCAACAGAACAGAGCATCTGTTTTCTGGTAGATTGTGATACTTGGAATGAGATTCTTTCAAGCTGCTGATTTAAATCGAAATTAACTGAGCTGAATTATACTGTATTAACTTAAAATGAACACTGTGACATGAACACATGGTAAGATCTGTGCAATATGGGCAATCCTGCAGGATGTAAAAAAAAACTTGTAATTTGTTCTCATTATTTTTAGTCCTCCCCTCACCCTAACCCCCTCTCTCCCCTTGCTCCCTCTGCAGGTGAGTCTGATCTTCCTGTGCTGGCTGCCTCCTAACGTCCCTCCTGAGTCTGGGGCTCAGCTGCTGATGATGCTGCGCTGCCTGCGCCCGCTCAGGATCTTCAAGCTGGTCCCCCAGATGAGGAAGGTGGTGCGGGAGGTTCTCAAGGGATTCAAGGAGATTTTCCTGGTCAGTGACCATGTGCGCATACACACACACACACACACACACACACACACACACACACACATACACACACACAGACTGTCCCATACAGACAGGCATGCACAAATCCACTTACGCTACACATACCCACATCCACACATCCACATATACATACACATGTGCACATACACACACGCACACATACATTAACTTAACACATATTGTATCAATAGGTTGTGATATGCCTGGAGTTTGCATAGTGAACTGGAAGCATTTAGCAACTGATAATGTTAAAACTGCCAGATAATAACTCAATAAATCAAAATGTAATAAAAAATATTGCTCTAAAATGAAAATGTAATAAAACCTGATAATGTAATAAATGTCCAAATAATTTAATAACATCACATTACATTAACCAGTGATTATTATTTCATAAGGCGTGTAACATTTTTAACTAAAGATGTAAGATCTTGAGTTATTATACTCTTACAAGGTATTACATTATAAGTCAATAGTATTACATCATAAGTTAAAAGTGTGTTACACTACAATATTACACTGCTGTGTAATATTGTAAAAAAAAAAGTAAATTAACTGTGAATTTCTTGCATTAACAGGTTTTATTATTTATATGTTCAACCCATTTAGAAAGACATTTTTATTACATTTTAGCAAGTTATTACATCGTCTGGCAGTTATTACATTATCTGTTTCTACACAGCATGACTATTCCTCTCCTCCACGGCAGCCTGCAGTGACTAGTTGCTGACTCTCTGGGTGTGATTAGGATTCTCTTAACTGAGGTCTAACTGCACTTCCAGGCTGTCTGGATCCTTAGCTTGCCCTCTAATCCCTCGGGATGTTGAACAGTGTGGGAAAGCCCTGTCTGCCTTAAAGTCTTGACTGATTCTCCTCCAGGTTTCCATTCTGCTCCTCACACTAATGCTGGTGTTTGCAAGCTTCGGGGTTCAACTGTTTGCCGGAAAGCTTGCCAAGTGCAACGACCCCCATATCCTCAAACGGGTACAGTATGAACCATGACCTGCCCAATCCCTATTTGGAAAGCTTCTTTATAGTGCCATGCTTGAATGGTTCAACATAGAACCTTTTTGGTGCTTTAAAGAACCTTTAAGAATGCTTGAAATGTTGCAAATCAGTATTATTAAAAGAAGAACCACACTGGGTTCTCTATTTGGATTTTACTTTTTTAAAAATTGTATGTCCCGCCACCACGGTAGATGGTATGTGGGACTTTATGTTGTGATGGTGGTGTCTCTGTGTGTGTGTGTGTGTGTGTGTGTGTGTGTGAATTCACATTCTTGTGAATGCAATAACTCAAGAACAATACATGACAGAAATGTCACATTTACACCACAGGTTCCCCCTATAGACTAGATGATGTGCATACATTTGCATATTAATGAGGAAAAACAGATTCTCTTGAAACTAATATAACTCCTTAATGCTTTAGGATACGGAGCTCATATTAATACCACCCATGTGTTATGTGATGACAAGTATGTTGACATAGAAATATTTGCTAATTAGCATAACTGGTTATGTTTAATATATCATAGTGATTATGGCGGAACTTCAGGCAGCTCAAGTGCCTGTTGTTGCTCCTCTGAGTCATTCTGTTTCTATATAGATTTACTACCCTAGACCTTGAACAACCCTCCCTTTTCTCTATGTAGTGCTTGTGCCAATGCTAGCTTCATTATGTGTTTCACTGTTGAAATGTGTGGTTGCTTGCAGGACGACTGTCACGGTATATTCAGAATAAATGTCAGCGTTTCCAAAAACCTCAACCTGAAACTGAAGCCTGGGAGAAGAAGCCAGGTTTCTGGGTTCCTAGAGTCTGGTACGACTGTCTGCTTTTGAAAAGTCTGTGTTTTTATTACTGCTTGATTTCTGATTTTATTTCGACAGCAAATGATTTATATTTTCATTCTGTCTGTTTCCCAGGGCCAACCCTCGTAATTTTAACTTTGACAATGTGGGCAACGCCATGCTGGCTCTGTTTGAAGTGCTGTCACTGAAAGGCTGGGTGGAGGTCCGAGATGTCATTATTCACCGCGTCGGACCGGTACCGCACTTGATCCTACTTTCCCACCCCTTCCATCAATCTCTCCCATTACTGACTCCTGCATTAATATAAGCCAGTGTGACTGTTACTCAAGTCAGTAAACATATCAACATCTGTGCCTGCAGATCCACGGCATCTACATCCATGTGTTTGTGTTCCTGGGGTGTATGATCGGACTCACTCTGTTTGTGGGCGTCGTCATCGCAAATTTCAATGAGAACAAGGTAAGAAGCCTCACAGATCTCTCTCTCTCGATCGCCCGTCTGCTGGCTACAGGTTACAGGATTACAGCAGTGTTGTGGTCTGGTGTGTGTCCTGTCTCCCGACACTAGGGCACCGCTCTGCTGACCGTAGACCAGAGGAGATGGGAGGATCTGAAGAGCCGGCTGAAGATAGCCCAACCTCTGCACCTGCCCCCACGCCCAGGTACTTATATACATAGTACACACACACACATACATACACACACACATACATGTACGCACAATCCATCTGCGTCTGCGCATTGTTAAGCAGCACCTGCGTGATTAAGCCCTATTTAATGAGGCCCTGTTTTGCCATTGAGGAGTGGTGCTGGAGGGATTCATCATCCACCACGGTGTATTCATCATCCGCATGATGGCTGGTGGCAGTAATGAGAAAACTCTGAATAGGAAGACAGGCGATAACCTCGACGGCTCAGACACTGAATCATGCATGCCACTGAAAGTTTATTGACTGAGTTTATTGAGTTTCCACACCTCACTGGAAGTAAACTACTGTCCATATCTGCATTCAGTCATTTTTTATTGGAGGGGGGGAGGGAGTAGCCTAATAAATGTTCTTTGCTGAGGCTACGTTCATTTAATACACAAACAAACCCTGTGTTCCTATCAATCACGTTTCAACATGGGGATACGTTCGCACGGTTCCTTCTCCATCTGTGATTGCAGCGGTGAGAATAGATGAAGAGGCAGTGTGGGGAATAGCCTCCGCCATACTGCTGTCCGTACAGTTCAGTCCCGGAACAAACAGAAAATCAATGGCTTTAGTTTTAGCCGGCAGTTCTGCTGACACCAGCAGTATCAGCCTGACTCTGATCCACATCCAAAGGCCCTCGGCACTGGTGCCACTCACTCACTACTGGCAGACCATAACAGCAGCGAGCTGGCTGAAACTTGCATGGCCTTACTCAAAGTGCTTGCAAGAAGTGACTCAAAGGTCAGCTGTCAGACATAATCACAATTCCATATATATGCTGTTGCTAAATTTCCGCTTTATATTTATTAGATATTAAATCTTCATCTCTCATGTGAACTGTTCATATTTCTCAGGTCTAGGTAGAATCTTATCTAGACATACAATATGAGCTCTATAAATGACAATATTATTGCTTGCTGTAAAAACTGACAAGTGTGTGTGGTCAGGCAGGTTGTTTATCAGGGAGAATCCCCTTTGGTAAGGATAAAAGCCGGGAAACACTGAGTCGAACCGGGAGAATACGAGCTAGTCATCATGACTTTATGGACCAAATAAAGATGTCCTTGGAGAATCACGCTGTCCCTTATCATCACCTCCTCTATCAAATAAAACCTTTGCTTTTTCATTTAAAAAGACTTCGTCATAGGAAACACTACTCTAGTCTATTAATCAAGTGAAAACTAGCTTAGTGCTAGTCACATGCTTGCCAGCTGAGAGCATCTTGGTAAACAATTAAAAATTTTCTATAATAACAAACACCGCTATTTTTGACCACTGACTATCCCTATGTATTGAAAAGGCAGAAAACAAAGACAATGTTGCTATCATATTCAAGTGCTTTCCCTCATCGACCAAATGTGCTTACAATCCACAAAATCCACAACACATTTGTACTCTCAACTACAATTACTGCTAGGAATGGGAACACAAGTAGCCAATCCCAAAGAGTTTCTCTTTGTAAAACTACTCATGACTCCCTACATCAAGTATTTGTAATAATAATAAATAGTTACATGGAATAATCTTTCTTTTTATCATGAAATCATTCAAATAAAATGGCAAACCTATTATCAAAACGCATTTTACAATCCATTGTTATACATTACCATCTTAACACACCATGAAAATGACTCCTCTACAGAAAGAAATGTATATGAAGCTTGCACATACAGTATACTGTATTACTTGTAGCACTGTGGGGCGCCATGTCACTGATAGTATGTAATGCCCAAGTAGTCAATCAGCGCCATCTGCAAGTCAGTAAGGGTTACTACCACTGGCTCAAGCATGTGAGAGTTGGAGTAATCAAGACGGCCATCAGCTGTCCTCTGAAGATCACTACCGCAGTCAGTTCAAACACACACAGATCAACATCGACTTGATCGAAATCCAACAGACGCCCAACATCTGAACATGTAGATGCTTGCCAGCACTGCTGCCAAGTATTAAAAGCTGATAAAAAAAAAACTGTGATGCTTACGCTGGCTCTTCCCTTCCTAATTGCCTGAAAGTGTTATGAAAGTGCATAAATTGTGCATAATCTCCATAGGGACTGGTTGGTTGTGCTGCTGTGTAGGTTTCAGTAAATCTCTGGTTTCCTATTTCCCTGACAGAGAATGGGGGTTTCCGGGCCAAGATGTATGACATTACCCAGCACCCTTTCTTCAAACGGGGCATCGCTGTGCTGGTGTTGGCACAGTCAGTGCTGCTCTCAGTCAAGGTAAATCCTCATCAAATGCATCACATCAATTCACTGATGTGTGTTCCTATGAATGTTTGTTAAAATCATTGTACATGTTTGTATGTATGTGTTTTCTCCAGTGGGACGTAGACGATCCAGTGACGGTTCCCCTCGCCACCATGTCAGTAGTGTTCACCTTTATCTTTGTGCTGGAGGTGAGCTTGTTTTCCTGTCTCTATTTGGGAACCGCTTCAAGGTTCAGTTTAGATTTCATCCTCTGGATGTAGACATTTGTCTGATGTTACTTGTTGTTGGTGTTTACCCAGGTGACCATGAAGCTGATAGCCATGTCTCCAGCGGGTTACTGGCAGAGCCGACGCAATCGCTATGACCTGCTGGTCACATCACTGGGAGTCATCTGGATCGTCCTGCACTTTGCCTTACTGGTTAGACGACAGTCACTGACATGCATACATACACACACACAGACACACACAATACAGCTATGAGAATACTGACTCACTCAACATTATGAGAATATTATACTCTCCCAAATAAAATGAAGATTAACATGTAATTTCCCCCCCTAGAATGCATATACCTACATGATGGGCACATGTGTGATTGTCTTCAGGTTCTTCACTATATGTGGGAAGCATGTGAGTATATATGCCCACAAGAACATACTCAGTGCACTGTATTTTGCCATGGGATAATGTGTATTGTAACAAAAATATATGCTTCTGGGTGTGTGTGTGTGTGTGGCCTACTTAGGTGACATTGAAGATGCTGCTGTTGACTGTGGTGGTCAGCATGTACAAGAGCTTCTTCATCATCGTGGGCATGTTCCTCCTCCTCCTCTGCTATGCGTTCGCTGGCGTTGTTCTCTTTGGAACCGTCAAATACGGAGAGAACATCAACCGGTAAGGATTGCGTTCACTTTTTTCACGTTTATCTATATAGTAGCTTTCCTCCCCACACAGCTTCATGGAATTGCCTGACTCTGTGTGTGTATGTCTCCCCTAATGGCAGGCATGCCAACTTCTCCACAGCGGGCAAGGCTATCACCGTCCTCTTCCGTATTGTCACAGGGGAAGATTGGAATAAAATCATGCATGACTGCATGGTAAGATGACCCATGGGTCCAGCACACGCTCACATCCACTGTAACAACATCCACATGGCCAAAGGAGTAGACCATCATTTCCCTATCCGGGGAAATATAGAATTTATATGGCGTTCAGTGTTTAACATCACATTTTATGGTACATTTGGCACGTTATATGTGGTACATTTTATAGTGGATGGTCTTTGCTACGATTTAATGAACCCTATTTTTCCATCTGTGTGTCAACCTAGATTTTTAATGGGCCAAGTTGTACTGCAGAGGCCCATATGTCGATGTGAGATGTGTTTGGGTTGTCTCCTTCCCCAGGTGCAGGCCCCATTCTGTACCCCGGATAAACACCGCTACTGGGAAACCGACTGTGGCAACTATGCCGGAGCCCTCATCTACTTCTGCTCTTTCTATGTCATCATAGCTTACATCATGCTCAATCTACTCGTGGGTCAGTATGTGTGTGTGTGTGTTCGTGCGTGCGTACATGTGCACATGCGTGAAAGCTAGTCAAATGGAGAACAATATCCTGTCTCATCAGCGAGGCCTATATTTCATTTCCTGCCGTACGTGACGCAAGCCTGAGGAGCTCATAAAGCACAATAAGCCTTGTCATCTCTCCCAGGACGGAGTTTAACACTGTTATTACGGCTTATCATCGGCATAATGATCAGACCCCTCCATGCAGAAATTATTACCTCTCTCCCATGTCAGAGGCCACCTTACTGAAAGGGAGAGAGAGAGTCAGAGAGGAATGGAGAGGGCATGTGCAGAATCAAAATGAGCATGAGTTCTGGATGTGAGCCAAGGCCATCTCTTTCTGTTTTTTTTAATATGATCTACAGCGTGTGTATTCTCCTGGTTTTATGGACTGTTGCACTGGTTGATGAGGTGAGTGTATTGAGAGAAGACAGGACCACATTCACTGTCCCTGGGGTTACAGTACTTAACAGTCTGGTTAACAATCAATCCATCATTGTTATATGATCCATTTAGTCACCCAGAACAACATTAGCCTGGGCGCTAACTCATGTCAACTGCTGTCATCCTGCCAAATGAGTACTTAGCCCTCCAGAAAGCTCAGTTACAGCTGTTAGAACAACTCACATTGATTTTGATACAAATACAGACGATTTGCGATTCTCAAAATGAAAACAATTTCAATGCTACGTAGATAGTGCTGTTTTGTGAGAAACAATTATTCAGTGAGTCTTAATACCTCTCCCGTGTGTTGCTGCAGCCATCATCGTGGAGAACTTCTCTCTGTTCTACTCCACTGAGGAGGACCAGCTGCTGAGCTATAATGACCTGAGACACTTCCAGATCATCTGGAACATGGTGGATGACAAACGGGAGGTGAGAGAAGAGGAAGGGAAGGGAGGATGAGGAGAGAGCCGGGGGGAGAGGATGATGGTAGTAAGAGTACATTAAGGAAATAGAGCTATAAGGATATAGAAAGATAAATGCAGGACAGGGACTAATGAGAAGGGGAAGAGGGAATGAAATGTAATGGGAAGAGCAAAGGTAACTAGAAAGGTGCATTTTCTGGAGAAAATGCGTGTGATTGCTGAGAGTACAAACTGTTGCTTTTGACAGCCCACACACGCCCACACACACACCTGACTGTGTGTGTGTGTGTTTCTGAACATAACTGACCGTGGATCGTCTGTTCAAACTGAAGCGGCTGACACAAAGTATAATATGTGAATGTAATGTTAAAACTGTGAGAAATGTGGCAGTTTAAAACACTTATGTGAAGGAGCTGTAATGAGTGTCCCAGTGATAAATAATAATGTTAGAAATGCACTAAAATGTAAAAATTGTGAGAAGAAAAGGGTAAGCAAATATGTGAAAGACACGTTAAAATGGAGAAAAGTGAAAAGATGAGAAGTGTGTGTGTGTCCAACAATGTGAGTGAGAAAAGCTGGAAGGTACTAGTAGTATGAAGAGTAGGAAGAGTAAGAAGGCTTATAAAAGCTGAAAGGTACAAGAAGTATGAAGAGTAGGTATATATTCTATAGAAAAAACAGAAAATATGAAAGTGACAAGTAATAATGTTAGAAATGTACTAAAATGTAACAGTACTAAGAAGTAAAAAGGTATAAAAATATGTAGTTGGAAGACCTAGATGGCTAACAAACTATCTCTCCTGATAGATATTGTACTAAAATGTAATAATACTAAGAAGTAAAATGGTATGAAAATATGTAAAAGACATGTTGAAATGGAGAAGAGTGAATTACGCAGAAGAGCTGCATGTGTAAGAGAGCAGCAGTGCAGCAGAAACTAGTGTGAAATAGAGTGGAAATGTTCTAAAATGTACTAAAATGTAACAGTACTAAGAAGTAAAAAGGTATAAAACTATGTAGTTGGTAGGAAGAGTAGGAAGGCTTATGTGAAAAGCTGGAAGGTACTAGTAGTATGAAGAGTAGGAAGGCAGTGACAAGTACTAATGTTAAAAATGTACTAAAATCTAATGATACTAAGAGGTAACTAGAAAGGTGCATGGTTTGAACATTCTGTCCATTGACTCCCATTGTAAAAACAGGTACTAAAAAGTTGAATAGTTCAAAAAGTATAAAAGATATAAAAAAGTTGAATACATGTAATAATGTCCTCAACATGCTGAACAGTTTAACATTTGAATGAAGTTTCTAGCTGAAAGTATGAACGAGTAGTTAGAGTTCAAAAAGTGCTGACTTTGAACATTCCATCCATTGACTTCCATTATAAAAAAAAAAGTGGAAAAAAGTAGAATATCTTAAAAAGTAGAATAGATATAAAAAAGTTGAATACAAGCCGGCATGTTATGTCCTAAACAAGCTGAACATTTAGAAGTTTGAATGGAGTTTCTAGCTTAAAGTATGAAGTAGATAGGTGCCAAAAAACACGCTGAAGAAAAATAATAAAGCGCGAGAAGATTATACTTGTGATTGCTGACTCAGCAATCCCACAATAATCCAAACTCATTTTGGTCATTCAATCGGAACCAATCAGAACACGGCTTCGCTTCGGTACGCTTCCATTCTGACCGATTATGACATCATTGGAGCTGGACTGTGCTCTACCAATCAGAGCCTGTCTCTGCTGCACTGATGACATCACAATCAGAATTCTGGCGTTTGGGCGCAGCAGCCCAGGGGATAAAAGGCCGCGCTCGACGTCTTGAGCTTCATACCTTACCTCGGTAAGGTATCCTCCCCTGGGCGCTGGTAAAGCTGATGCTTGGACCGCGGCAAGAGGCTCTTTGGGAACCTTTTTACACGGCCCTAATTTCGCGTCTCGTTCGCGTCCCGCTGAAGGTGCGGTCTGGCAGTTAGCGATGGCGTTTCGTTGAAGAGGTGGTGGTTGGTACGAACAGACGTGGTTCGCCTCCCGCTGAAGCTAGCCTGCCAGCCAGGAGCCTGCAAAAGATGGTCTGACGGTCGCGATCGAGGTGCGGTTCGTGTCCCGCTGCACCTGCCAGCTGCTCTAAAGAAGTGGTCAGGCGGTTAGCGGTGGCGCTTCGTTTAATGCTATCTTATCTTATCTAATCTTATCCTATCTTATCTAATCTTATAAAGTTGTAGGCCCTTGTCAAAGTCCACAGTAAGAGCTTTACCAGGGGCTCCAGGGAATGCGGTGGGTACCGCTGCTGCTGCTGCTGCTGCAGCAGTACTTTTAAGCCGAGTAGTATTAGTCAGTAGTGGCAAGCAACAACACTGCTGCTGCTGCTGCTAGTACTACAGCTGCTGCAGCAGTGTAGGCCTAGCAGTGGTAATTCCAGTAGTTCTCATTACAGATATCTGAAATATTTTAAAGTAGCATTTTGGCTAGTCATAATGTAATGAGCGATATTGTAAATTAGCATTTAGGATATCTCTCATTACATTATGACCAACCAAAATGCTACTTCAAGATATCTCTAATTACATCATTACTAGTGAAAATGCTAATTTAAGATATCTTTTTTTACATTATGACTAGTTAAAATGCTAATTTAAGATATCTCTAATTACATTATGACTAGTCTACTTGAGGTATCAAACACAAGGCAGAGTCCAGTTTGGGATGAGGTTGGGATATGACTGGCATGCTTGGTGATTGATGACATATGTGGTTTCGATAGTGAATGTCCTGCATCACAAACAACCTGAATTGAACAACATTGAACAACTGATTGAAAATTAGATTAATTTTGTTTTGTATTGCCCACATTACCATGATTTACGAATGAGACTGTTTAATAAAGTGGAGCACAATGAAAAACCAAACAAAACATGGATTGTCATGGATTATCACTTTAAGTGCCTACAAAAAGTTGCACATGAGACTCATGGGTAGAGCCTTGCCAGAAGTTTAAAGGCCTAAATGACTATGGATACCTTACACAATGCATTGATACTGCAGACAATTCTTTCTTGAATACTAGAAAGGTGCATTTTCTGGAGAAAATGCGTGTGATTGCTGAGCATGCAAACTGGTGCTCTTGACAGCCCATAGTAACGAATACCTAGCATATGTGGTAGGCACGTGTGTGTGGGCGTGGGCATGTCCGTGTGCATGTGCGTGTTTCTTAACATGACTAACCGTGGATTGTCTATTCAAATTGAAACGGCTGAACCAAAGTATAATATGTGTATTAATGTTAAAACTGGGGGAAATGTGGCAGTTTAAAACACTTCTTTGAAGGAGCTGTAATGAGTGTCCAAGTGATAAGTAATAATGTTAGAAATGTACTAAAATGTAACAATAGTGAGAAGAAAAGGGTAAGCAAATTTGTAAAAGACACTTTAAAATGGAGAAGAGTGAAAAAATTGTGTGTGTGTGTGTATCCAACAACGTGAGTGAGAGAAAAGCTGGAAGGTACTAGTAGTATGAAGAGTATATATTCAGTAGAAAAAACAGAAAATACGAAAATGACAAGTAATAATGTTAAAAATGTACTAAAATCTAACAGTACTAAGAAGTAAAAATGTATGAAAATATGTAAAAGACATGTTGAAATGGAGAAGAGTGAATTAAGCAGAAGAGCTGCATGTGTAAGAAAGCAGCAGTGCAGCAGAAACTAGTGTGAAATAGAGTGGAAATGTTCTAAAATGTACTAAAATGTAACAGTACTAAGAAGTAAAAAGGTAACTAAGAAGTAAAAAGGTATCGTTAGTAGGAAGGCTTATGTGAAAAGCTGGAGGGTACTAGTAGTATGAAGAGTAGGAAGGCAGTGACAAGTAATAATGTTAGAAATGTACTAAAATCTAATAATACTAAAAAGTAAAAAAGTATGAAAATATGTAAAAGACATGTTGAAATGGAGAAGAGTGCATGTGCAAGAGAGCAGCAGTACAGTAGAAACTATGGCACGGTGGCTCAGTGGTTAGCACTGTTGCCTCACAGCAAGAAGGTCCTGGGTTCAAACTCTGGTCCGTCCCAGGTCCTTTCTGTGTGGAGTTTGCATGTTCTCCTCGTGTTTGTGTGGTGCTCAGGTTTCCTCCCACCATCAAAGACATGTATGTTATGGCACCTGACCAAGGCACTGGCAAAAGAACTGGAGTTGGTCCCCGGGCGCTGTACTGCGGCTGCCCACTGCTCCTAGTGTTGTGTATAGGATGGGTCAAATGCAGAGGACAAATTTCCCAACGGGGATAATAAAGTATACAAATACAAATACAAAAAGAGTGGAACACTAGTGTCAAACAAACGTTAATATCACATATCACGTTAATATCACACATCGTATTGCTTATATATTTGATTTTTTTATTTGGTTTGGTTTGATGTATAATATATGTAGGTAGTGTTAAAGTTGTGTGTCACAGTTCAAAAATGTGTGAATTTAGTGAAAAAGTACAGCCTGTAAAGTCTGCTAGAGTGAATTGTGGCATCACGCACTCTAGGCTGGCTCCATAGGGTCCCATTATAAATGTTGAAAAAAGTATAAAACTTAAACTAATTACTCAAAAAGTACAAAAGGTATCAAAAAGCTGAATTAAAGTGATAACGTACTAAAAGTGGTGACCCGTTTAAAGTTTGAATTGAGTGTCTAGCTTAAAGTATGAAAGAGTAGTTAGAGTTCAAAGAGGGCATGGTTTGAACATTCTGTCCATTGACTCCCATTGTAAAAAAAAGTGGAAAAAAGTAGAATAGTTTAAAAAGTATAATAGATATCAAAAACTTGAATACAAGCGCCTATGTCCTAAACAAGCTGAACATTTTAAAGTTTGAATGGAGTTTCTATCCCAAAGTATGAAGGAGTAGATAGGTTAAAAAAAAGTGTACGGATTAAAAATAATAACGAGCGAGAATATTATACCTGTGATTGCTGAGTCAGCAATCACACCATGAGAACAGTGGGTGGTGGATTAAGAATGGAGGCCTCCCATCTATCCATCATTACCCGATGGATATTGCCCTACTAATACGACTGATTGTGTTTCTGGTAAAGGTTGAGCTGTGAAACACCAGATCCCACTCATCGTCACTCTCATCTCCAGTTCAACAAAGTGATAATTTGGGAAAAAAGGGTAGATCTTTCACTTCTGAAGTACACTCTCTTTGTCGGAGTCCCGGCATCATAGGCTTGAGTCAACTCACCATCTCTTGCCTGCTCCTGTCACCTCTCTGGCTCTTTTCCCAGGGTGTGATCCCCACCTCCAGGGTGAAGTTCCTGCTGCGTCTGCTCAGAGGCAGACTGGAGGTGGACCTGGACAAGGACAAGTTGCTGTTTAAGCACATGTGCTATGAGATGGAGAGACTGCACAACGGAGGGGACGTCACCTTCCATGACGTGCTCAGGTGACCATGGAACACCACACGTGCGCACACACACACACACACAAGAACAGAAAGACAGACCAACAACGACTTGATTAACAGGATCCACTTGGAGAACAAAAAACTAAAGATGCGTGATAGTGATGGATTGAAGCTTTAATGTGAAATACAAAATTTGCTCCTAGAAAGCTCAACTCACCAACGATGACTGAACCTCTTTACCACCTCCATCCCACCAGCCACTAAGAAGAAATAATTTTAGGTCCAAGGAGAGCACTGTTTACTGATGTCACATTACATCATTTCTGGGTTTTGAAGTCTTCAAAATTTAAATAGTTAGCTCTTGCTGCCATATACCTTTATTTAACCAGATAAGTCAATTGAGAACCAATTCTCATTGTAAATGAGAATTAGTTCCAAAGAGAGCACTAGGAAGATCCAAAAACTGTCCAGGATGCTCACAAAAAAGCCCAGTCTACCTCTAGATCTGAACTCTTTAAGAAAAAGACAAGAAAATCCTCAGGACAAGAGCAGGTTTACTTTGTCACAGGATACAGTTCTCTAGCAAATCCCATAAAAAGGATAATACACTGAAACTGGAATTTCATTACAAGTGACCCTATTCTTAGGGAAGTTTTTCCTGCCCCTCCTATGATCAGTTTCAAGAGAGCCCCTACATTACAGGACAGGTTAGTGCCAAGCCATCTCCCTGTCAATTACCCATTGAAGGGTACTTACAATTGTAGCTTTTGCAACCATTGTGCTAATATAAAGGAATGTAAGCAATTCAGTGACTTTAAGACTCATAAGGTATATGACATCAAAACATTTATCAACTGTAACACTACGTTTGTTGTGTACCGTTTATCTTGTACTTGTGGTCGCTTTTACATAGGCAACCACAAGTACACATAGGTGTATTTGTCACCTGTGAGTTTATTGGCTTCCTGCTTAGGTGTTTGCAATTATCTTGTATCTGCAAAAGGGGAAACTGTGTGCTGAGGGCTACACCCTGAAGAAGGTTTGTGCCGCTACGCATGGGTTGTAACCCAGTTCTATTTTAACATGCACAAGCTTTGTCTATGTTTTTAAGAATTTCACCATGAAATAGCCATCAGAATAAAGGCTTTTAAACTTTTTGCCAGAAGAGTGCCTTGGACCTTTCTTCTTTTTAGTCTTCCAGAACTGTTTGGGGTCAGAGCCGCACATGAGGAATTGCTGTTTATAGTAATTAGATTTAGCTTTCCTGACCGACTGGGTCTTGGCAGTCAGAGGTTCTCTTGGAGGCCTTTGCTTTATGCCAGAGCTGATGTTTTTGACAGATCAGCTCAGACAGTTCAGTGCTAAACCAAGGGCTATAGCGGTTTTTGGTTCAAATTTTTTTTTGAAGGAGCATGTCTGTTCAGACCAGTAGTGAATGAGTTTTTAAAATAGGACCAAGCATCCTCAGCAGTGGGAATAAGGCCAATTCTGTGCCATTGTACAAGTGCCAGGTCATGTAAGAAGGTCTGCTCATTAAAATTCTTTAGCAGGCATTTATAGATGATCAGGGTAGGGCGTTTGACATTAGCTCCCTTGCGTACACAAGCAATACTACAATGGTCACTAAGGCCTTGGCAAAAAACTGCAGATGTGTACTTGGCTGGCATGTTGGAGAAAATAACATCAATGAGTGTTCCGTTTTCCATAGACTTGGTGTTAAATCTGATAGGAGGTGCGCGTAAAGCCACTGGACCACTTTATATATTCTTGTAAATACCGATTGTAATCCTGTTTGTTAGCAGGTTAAATTCAATGGTACTAAGTTCACTGAACCAATTCAACAAATTACACAATGATCTACTATAAAGCAAGTAGATTAATCGACAAATGGGCTAAAAACTCTGAACCGACGTAGACGGGACTTGCAGCGTCTCACCATCTTGGATGCTATGGGGCCGGCAAAGTGCAAAGTTGTGTAGTGCAGCTTTAGCTGTGAGTTGCTAGTTTGCCCCTATATGCTTTCATTCTGTAGAAGTAGAATTGTGTGTCCCACTAAATCTGCCCTTCTCTTGGCTTTGTGTGTGGGGTTCCCTTGCTTGTGTGTGTGTGTGTGTGTGTGTGTGTGTGTGTGTGTGTGTGTGGGTGTGTGATCCTACAGTATGCTGTCATACCGCTCGGTGGACATCAGGAAGTCTCTCCAGCTGGAGGAGCTGTTGGCCAGGGAACAGCTGGAGTACACCATCGAAGAAGAAGTGGCCAAGCAGACCATACGCATGTGGCTCAAGAAGTGCCTCAAACGCATCCGCGCTGTAAGACTCTCAACATGGTGGAAGAAAAACACACTTGCGCGCGCGCACACACACACACACACACACACACACATTCCCAAAGTATTCTACACTGCTTATAACGTCCAGACACACAAACACACACTATGAACAGTACATTTCCAGAGTACTTGCCATAAGTAAAAATGCAGACAGAAGTCTACACACACACACACATTCACCCCATGTGTCTGTGTGTGTGCTTGTAGAAACAGCAGCAGTCGTGTAGCATCATCCACAGCCTGAGAGAGAGCCAGCAGCAGGAGCTGAGCCGCTTCCTCAACCCCCCCAGCATAGAAACCACCCTGCCCAGCGAAGACCACAATGCTAACAACCCGGACAACCCCTCACAGCCTGAGGTAAGGCCCCGCACACCTGCACACGCACACATTTGCACACACTCACAGCTTGATGTACAGCAAGCGCATCCTATAATCTGCAGGTGGGAGCTTACCCTGCTGAAACAAAGGGTTTTTCTTCTTTGTTTAGCTGAGTGGCCTCCAGCAGCTCCTGAGCCCCACCCTGTCAGACAGAGGAGGCTACAGGCAGGACTCCTCAGACCTGGGGCGACCGCAGAGGAAGTTGGGACAGTGGCGGCTGCCCGCAGGTCAGTGTGCCTCTCTGGCTGTGCAGTCTTTTCTACTGCAAATGGCATAGTGCTGTAGAAGCTGTTGGAACTGGAACAAAGCCTTGCTCATCCTTGTGTGTCATTTGGCTCTGTGCCATGGAAAACTGCTGCTTTATATGATCTTATATGGCCAAAATAGTGTTGTTACTGTAATTCTTATTTACAGTAACAGCCTAGCAAGAGACAAAAGGCCTCTTGATGGGGAACTGGGGGGAAGTGGACAAAAAAAAGACAAAACTAGCAGTTCACAGAAGGCAACAGAAAACATAATAAAAACAGTAACAAGGACACCACTAAAAGCAGTTAAAAGGTGACAAAAACATGTGGCAGCACAGACAGAGATGTTAGTGTAACCATTCTGCTGAGAAACAGTTGTAAATGTTTGTGATAGAGTCTTTGAAGGCAGAGAGAGAGAGATGAAATTGCCCAATGTCCATTTCCAGTGTCTTTTGCAACTCATTCCAGTCACTGGGAGCAGCAAACTGGAGTGAGGAGTGGCCAAGGAGGTTTGAACTCTGTTGTGTGTGTGTCTTGCTAGGTCGCACAAGTGTCAAATCCATTGTGTGCAAGATGAACCCTGTCAACGACGAGGCATCTTCAGGGTCAGAGGTGAAGAAATGGTGGACCCGTCAGCTGACCGTGGAGAGCGACGAGAGTGGCGACGACCTCATCGACATTTAGGGATGAAGTGCAGTGAATCCTGCAGAAGAGGCCGGAGGCTTGTCGGCAATAGCTTCATGTCCTCTTGACCTCCCCTGATCAATGGATACTAGGCGTTTTCTTATCTAATTCTTTTCTATCCAGGTTTGGAACTGGCCAGAAAGAAGGCTTAGCGAAGGCCATCACTGAAACGCTCCTTGAGCAGCCATTTTGAAATACAGCGACAATTTCACACTTCTCTGGATATGTATTTTTTTTCCTGTGTGATTTCGACACGTTTCAATTGTGAAGTTGTTCTATGCAGGCACAGATGGTGTTAAAGCAGACGATGTAGTGGAAAGTTATTCGCTACATTGTGACCAGGAGGGCCACTTTTGTCAGATTCATGAAATGAACTAAGAAGCTGCTACTGTATGTTTTCTACTGTTTTATGTCAACTTTTACCAGGATTCAGTAAATGAAATGAGATCCAGCTCTGCAGCTGTAGTATACAGAATTATTGCAGTAATTATTGTTTAAAGTTCAATGTTAATGGTGTTTCTGCAGCTGCTTTAATTTGTGGTGTCCTTTCATTTCAACGCTTTGTCTCTGTTCACCTGTTCTTAGTCCATGTTTATTGTGCCAATGATGTCCGTTCAGATCTTCAGTATTTATTACATAAATATACATTTTCTTATAGTCACTTTATACTAAATCCAGGTGTCTTGTTCTTAATTACTGTAGAACAAGCAAATGAAAGCAAGATATAGATTCATGACTGTGAATGTAATTAAAGGTTATATGTTATATCTATCTTATGTGATTGTGTGGGGTCAAAAATCATATATTTTGTAAATTATATAAATCTTTTTGCTTTAGATAAAGTATTCCGTTATTCTAATAAAGGCCTACGCTGTTTAGGCATCTATGAACAAAATAAATACATGTGGATTTTTCAAAGGGGGACTTAGAAATAATGTACCTTGTATTTTTGATGGATGTTTTGGAGTTCACATGATATACTTATCATCATAGACACATTGACAGAATAAAAAAAAAACATTTAGTAGCAAAATTCATTACCATTGCAAAACACGGTCATCTGACAAATATCAAAACAGTGAGGTAGCGAACAATATTTAAGTAGAATCTCACAGTGGCATCAGTCTTTATCTGTCCTCAGAGAGTGAATAGTAAAATAGAGATGGCGGCACGGTGCCATGTCACAAGGTCATCTCTAACTGCTGAGGCCTTGGACATTGCACTGGACCGAGTGAGTCTATGTCCAAAGCTCAATGGGCATCATGCCTTCCTTGGAGTTGAAGGAGGGAAAGAGGTTCTCCTCTGACAGAAAGTGGAAGGGAAACTGAACCAGGAAGCCCCGCACCTTACGGAGTTCCTCACTGGCCAATAGCGGGTCCTCGTGGGCCAGGCAGGGGCGGGACACGTATTCCCTTAGGATCCTGTTGTTTAAGACGCCGTCCGTGGGCACACACCTGAATACCTGGCCAGGAAGCGTGCACACAAAACACATGTCTGACAACTTTAACTGGAGGAAGACGGTACTGTGGGGACAGATGGATTCGAATGGTGAGTCTACTCACTTGGTCGTACACACTGGCATTCCTGGCAGCAGTCACCATCCACACTTCCTTATAGAAATGGTCACTGACCGGATCACTGACATCCACACTGGGGTCACTGAGCAACCCTAGGACCATTCTAAAGGAGCACATCAATTGTCGGGTACACATAAAATTTGAGTCACTTACTGTAAGATTAACAATCAAGTATTTCCCTGTTGAAATTTGGCTCTGTCACTTACTGCAGGATTAAAAATCAAGTATTTTCCTTTTCAAATTTGGGCTTTGGAATAAAATATGAACATCTCTGAGTCTTTCCTATCCCTTGTACTCATTTTGCTGCACTAGCTTATGTGCTGTCCTACCTGAAACACTCCACCCTGAGCGACAGGGCAAACTTCCCAGCTTGGTAGATCTCTCCATCCATGACCCCGGTGACCGTCTCGGTGTCCTCCACCACCACCGCCATCTCGCTGTCGCGCTTTCCCAGCATGCTCCTGTCGTTGATGTTGGCCGAGCCTGGAGGCAGCCAGACACAAGTCTAACAGTCTTACAGTCTTACAGTCTTTCCTATTTCTTCTAAGTATGTGGGGTTTTTTTCACTGTGATTTAAAAGACAATACTTGTAAGTTAAATGGTAACACAATTTACAGTCTATGCCCTTTCTTTAGAGAAACAAAGCTCCCCCTTCATCATGAGTGTTTTACAGAGTAAATCTATTCCATTTATGAGGGATTTAATCACCTTTCGGAGTAAAACGAGACAGGATTCGACTAACGAAGGAGGTAATTGAGTGGACAGATGCTGTTTAACGGTTCCCCTAGCACACATCTGCTCATATCGCCCCCTCACTGCAGTCTCTCTGCCTCCACTACTCTGGATTACACTGCCATCTTCTGGACATGTGCTGAGCTTCCCTGAAGAGCCAGTGCTGAGACGTCTGCCTTGCCTCTGCTGGTTTGTTTGGCTGTGTTCTCACTACATGGTTCAAGTTTTGTTCTTTCCATTTCCGCATTATGTATAAAATATATTTACACTGCAACGTTCCTTATCTTTCTCTCCTATAGAGTCATTCCTTGTCCTGGTGTGTGACACTCAGTTTCCATTTCGAAGCACTGACCGATGATGACAGTTCTGTCATCCACTATGAGCAGCTTGCTGTGGACGTAGATGAGCTCAGTGGCCAGCCGGCCATCCAGGTCAGCGTGAGTCCGCAATCCACAGAACGAGATATAGTTGATCCAGCAGTCAGCCACTGTGGAGACAGAACGATACACACACACACACACACACAGTCCTATTAGTTGTACCAGCTCCTCGTTTCATTTCCTTGTGTTCCTTCATGTTGTATTTTTTTCTAGTTAATTCAAAGGCCAATTGGTCTGGGTTAGATTTGAGCTAATTGACTAATGTACTCACTTTAATACTGCTGGCTGCAGCCAGTACATTATCCCTTAACAAGGGCCCTCGTTAGCCACAGAATTAGCCCATTAAAAGAGACGGGGTCTTCATTTGTCAGTTCAAAAGCCCAGTAAGTTTCACAGTTGATGGAGTGTGTATGGGGCTGGCCAGATAATGAATCTGAGGGTGGGCAGAGAGAGTGTAGAGAATCGGCTGCCTGTGGGACGTCTACTTACTCACACATTTCAGTCTCTCGATGATCGAGTGCTCCCCGCGACACATGGTCCTGTAGGGAAACAGTGTGACATCAGCCTTCTTGTCTTGCACTCTCGCCAATCAACTGTCTTTAATTTCTCGTTTCTCCCTCTTTCTTCTCCTCGACCATCCCCTCTTCAGCTCCACTTAGCTCAGAACTAGCTCATCAAAGGGCTTTTTCACTCTTTTCTCATTTTCGCCCTGCGTGGTAGAACACTTTTTTGTCTTTTAATTGCCTCTGCATCGCGTTGGCTCTTACAGGGCCTGTTGTTTTTACCCTCTCCATTGTAATTTGCCCATCTCCCCCTTGTGCGTGTCCACTGCTTATTTAGGGCCTAATTGAGGCACTTTGGTAATTAGGAAGGAAGTCTTTGAGAGCAGAGAGAGTGTAAGAGAGTGTGTGAGAGTGGAGATTACCTGTAATTAAAGTACATGATGGCTTTGATGGCTTGGCCCCCTCCTGATGAGATGTCGCCTTCAAACCCTGGCAGCAGCGGCATCACCACATACACTCGAAAACGCCTCTTCTGCCTACAGTAGAAGTGCGTCATGCACACATTAATGTGTCACATGGCGGAAGTATTGATGTTATTTATTTCCTTATATTTATGTTTGCTGTGGTTATTTTATACTGCATGATTTTATACATTTGTGTTTTATTGGTTGCTATGGTTATTTTATACTGCATGATTTTATACATTTGTGTTTAATAGCTTATTGCTGTGCTTCGTTTTATTTTGTATACTTTTAGTTTTAGTTTAACTTCCTGCTGCCTGGCATATGATTAACACTAAATACCTGCATCTGGTCGAGCTCTTACACTGATAGACATTGCTTTTAACCTATCGGACACGAGGTTGCAGCGGAGGGGAACCAATGGCGCACCTAGGAGGAGGGACCACACACCTGGAGCACGGAAACAAAACTTAAGTAGGCCTACGGCTAAAAACCCCCCTCGGGTCTCCAAGGGCGTGTAAAGACTCTCCTCTTCCAAAAAAGCGAAAAGACTTAATTCTTTTTATTTAAGGGACTACTATTTAATAGTTTTTAACAGATTGTTATCTTTTTTTGTAATAAATTCTTGTTGACCCACCTCCCGGGTTTCGGCTCCTTGGTTGCCTCAGCGTCGCTCCCTACCCGATCAAACAAAGAACCCTTCCAATCCATTTTCCCCTCTCCCCTCATTACAAATGCAGATACTGTATGGCATGGTGGATAGACCCATGCAGAGGTTCTTATATGAAACACACATTCTTGCATGTGGCACACGCACATATCCACACAACACACTCTTACCTGTATGCTCGTAGGATCCTCTCTGTGAGTACATCCCCAATGCAGTTGTGGATGGTTCTGTCTGCACAGCTAATGAAGAACTGGTTCTGGAGTGGAGGAGTGTTGAATCGTACATAGGATTTAGGACCCTCCTTCAGAAAGTTTGAGTCTAAATACGTGGGGCTTCACACAGAGAGAATGTGACCTTGCCCTTGACAAACACAGCGTCTTCTCTCACCTCGATGTATATGAAGTGCTTGCTGTTCTGGATGGCAGAGACGTAGGCTAGGTGGATGGATTCCTCGTGGACCTTCGATCCAATCGACCACTGGCCGACTGATCTCAGCACCTATCGCAAGAGCAAAAAAAGAGGTACTCAGTGCCTGGTTCACTTCCCATCATGACTACCGCTACCTTCCATCATGTCTTTACCTGGATGTTAGCCTCTGTGTGTCTCCCCTGCTGGGGTGGAAGCTCTGTGGGGGCAGAGAGAGACTTGGGCAACAGACAGGGGAAGCACATCGCACCTGAGCGCTTTTTTACCAACTACACATAAAAAAAAAAAGAGAGCATAAACTCATACGCACATACAGTACACGCACGCACACATACACACAAACACAAAAGAAAGAGAGGTTAGACAGACAAATACTGTAGAGACTTGATTACAAAACATAAAAGCACTGAGTGAAGGCCCCACTAAGAGAAGTTTGCTAATTATGGAGCAGAATAGCGTCATGTCACATTTGTATTTGACCAGCAATAGGAGACTAAAAGTCACCAGGCTGCAGCGTGTACCTTAACAGTATGACTGATTAGAGTAAATATGGGGTGAAGCAGGGTAAAGTCTTTCTCTCACTAAGCTGCTCATCTCTATTGTCCCTACCAGACACTATTGAGAGTGTCTGTCTGCAGCCTTAAGCAATTCAAGGGACATGGACAGAGGTTAAAGCAGGGTCTGCCTCATAAGGAGGCCATTGTTCCTCGGGGCCAATCAACCGTCTCCAATGTCTTCCATTCCAAAAGAAACACAAAATAATCTGGCATGTTCACTTGTACAGTAGCGACTAAGTCTTTAATCCTTTTTATACATAAGGACACAATGAAGTGTGAAGTGGCTTTCGAATGAAGGTTCTGTTATGTTCATCTGTGTATCTCTGCAGATTAATATTCTGTTTTCATTATTTTAATCCAGATCGCTGTTCATTTTCGATCCTTGATATAATGCCTCCCCCCCTTTCCACACATCCTTAGCCTCATAAATAAGGTGGTGGCGGTGCAAATTAGCCGCCTGTATCTCTTGTCAACATCCACCCCAGGTCCAGGCCTGATCTTGTCCCCATGTTTTGAAACAGATGGCTACTACTACAATAAAAAAGTAGCAAATTATTTTAGCAGCAGGCGGCTAAAGCAATTAACAACTGGCATAATGTGTTGATTAAAATCCATTCAGTCTCAATGAAGAGAGAAAAAGTCTCATTTTCCACTCAGTCAGTTGGCGTACATCCGAGAGAGACACCTCTCAGAGTACAGTGACCTTGACCGGACCACAGCTGGCACTCACCCACAGACCAAAAAAAGATTCTGCAACCTAATTCATTCACCATTGGTATAGGCCTACAGTGCAGTAACAGGCCCAGCCTTTCTTGTTGCATTTCTTACAATAAAAGATGAAAAATGCAACTGAACTAATTGCTAAACTTTTTTTGGGATGTGTTGTGTTGCCACTGAGAGTTCTGCAAGAAATTAAAAGTCGGGGCCTTTTTCTCTACTGTGGGATATTGGATCAGGGAAGACTGAAACTGAATTACTGTATCTGCTGCACTATGTCGAGTATATTGTCAGATTATACACATTAAAAAATTCTAACAGTGAATGTGACTTTAAACTGCAAGAATTTCATCTCAATTCAAGCTCAAATTCAATCTCAATCCCACACAAACTGTGAAGCTCTCATATCTAGCTTTCATCTGGGGTTTTCTCTCTGCACCCTGATCTCCAAATCTCATCTGGGATTGGCTTTTTTCTGCCTAATTAGCACAAAAATCTTCTACTTTTCCCTAGAACTGACACTAAAATGCCTGTTTCATGCTTCAGTTTTTCAGATTGCTTTCTTTTCATGTTCCATTTTCTTTTTCCTTGACTTTGAGACCGGTTCTTTTGTGACAGTGATGAATGCGGAAAATGATTTTCAGGCCTTGTTACCTCATCAGCAGCAGTCAATTGCCACCCCATTGACCACTGAGCATCCAATGAGACTGCACTTTGTCTTTGAGCCAGAAATTCTCATTTTCACTAAACACCTAATCAGTCCCATTCATCTGGCTATGGTTCCCTAGTTCCCCTGCTCTACACCTGGCTTTGGCTTCTTTAATTACTGGGAGACAGGCTTTGTCTGATCTGGAGCCAAGCTTGGAATATGAGTGGCATATTCGGAAGGAAATCATACAGGCTCAAACCAATTCAATTACCCACCAATCAAAGTAGAAAGGCCTGTAATTGCAGTGAAAGGGGAACAGTGAGAGCCTCCACTTCAATCCAAGCATTGAAGCCATTATTAGCAGGGAACAATGCCGACCTGCAGGGGGTGCTAAGCTCAAACTAATACATATCACTCCAGAGAGCAATCTTATATAGATCACTTGGAGAGCATTTTTTGACTGACACACTCCTGACTGTGACTACCGCACTCAGTGAGACATTTAGTTGATGATTTCATGTTTTTAGCTGTGCTATTATGTCAAATTGCACAGGCATATGATGCGTGTGAGCGAGAGAAAGTGCAAATGGATGTGACATTATGAAGAGGCAATGTATTCAGACGGCAAAGCGAATTAGGAATTACTATTTGTAAGGTACTAGTAATATCAGAATCAACAGCAGTGTGTAAGAAAGAAGGCACCATATCAGTTATAATATTAAGGTGAGAGGTATGTTAATAAAAAAAAAAAAGAGCTGAGTACGGTTGAGATGAATGCATTTCTCCATACCTTTGTAAAATTCCATCTCTGAATGAAATGTCTGGCTACATCCCTCGCCGCCTTGCCCTGTACTGCCACCCCAATATCATGCCAAGGCATTCTGGGAGTTTTGTACCTGTCAATAAAGTCTTCAAAGCAAACAAACAAATAGCAAAACAACATCACACACTACAAAAGGTCAATCCCAAGTTGAAGAAGTCTGTCTCTCAGACCCCCTCGGTGTGTGCTGGAACACTGTGCATCCACACAAAAGACCAACTCCCTTCTCCCCAACTCAATAAGCATCCAAACATGGTTCCTCATCCTATTGAGGAGATCAAAGATTGCCTTTAATTTCCCCTCCCTATCCTCTGGAAATGGTGGAAGATTTTAATGTATGTATCTGTCATCCGCCCCCTCCTCCTGCTGAGTCCTACTTAGTCATTACAATGTAAGCCCCAGACCCAGAGCTATACAAAAGCCCAGACAGAGAAATAGAGTGGTGGATACAGAGACAGAGAAATATAGAGGGCTGCAGGCAACTGACAGAAACCCCCACTGGCTGCAGAATGTGATAGTTTGGGACAGCTCAGGTACAAACTGACAACTTCGATTTTGTGTTTTCTTTATTTTCTTCTTTTTCTCTCTCCTTTTTTGGCTCCATTTGAAGATTTCCAATAATGATATCAAAAGAGAATGCCGTTGTCATATAGTTTGTTTTCTAAATGTAACCTTTCACTGCTCTGCAGTCACACTCAATTTTTCAGATTCAAAAAATTCTATCTCATGTATGCTCATGCACACACACACACACACACACACACACACACACACACACACACACACAAAAGCAAACAAACAAAATCAAACAACATCAAACAATATCAAAGTGAAAATCAGTGTCCTTCATGGATTGTATGATGTTACAGATTATTTTCTGCTTGGCTAGGCACAGCTCTGATTTTTTAAGACAGTGTAGATCTGATTTGAAAATAACATTTTGATATTGGGCATGACAACTTCACAGCAATTAAGTTCAAGATGGAGACAGAGCATGCCGAGAAGTGTGAAAACCTAGACGGCTGGTCAAAAGATTATTTATATAGATGTGCTTCATTTTCCTTTGCAACCTAATTCTAATTATCTAACCTAATTATTCACATGTATCTAGATAGCATAGCTGTCTGGATTTTCCACATCTTGACTTCATAAACTCCCAGCAAACAGACTATACACTCTCACACAGAAGCCCTCTCCTTAGTACTGGAGGCAGTTAGGAAACCAAACAAGCAAGTCAGCAACTGTACAATACCGTCAAATGGTTTGTTGAGCTTGACCCAGTCCTTGAGGATGAAGTTACAGTAGTCTTTACCGTGCCAGAAACGTGCCTCTCCACACAGCTCATTATTACTGATGTGGCTCCGCAGGGAGCCTGTCTCTGCGGACACACACACACACAAATACACCCACACACACGCACACACACACAAAAACACACACAGAAGGAAATAGACTTGTAGAATTAGTGGAATTTTGTGGAAGCTGGCTAACTTGCCACATATATAAACGACTGGACTCACCATAAGGCAGTGGTAAGGAGTAATGGAGGCCAAGGGATCCAGACTCACTGGAGCGCAGAGACAGACTTTTGTTGTACCAGTCTCTGGGTGGGAGATGAGGGAGCGTCCTGGAGCTCAGGCTGCCTCCACTACTGCCCTTCTCTGTGGACAGGACACACACGAATACACACAGATGCAGCCATCTTGGCAGTCTCACATTTTTTACAAACTTGCTGCACTACTGCTGCAGGATTGCTCAACCTCCAAGATTATTTGTTTGGAAAAGTCTGCAGTAATCAGGATAGATCCAGATTTGAGTAGAGTTGTAGGTTTAACGACATTAAGCAGACTGTTAGATCTGATTGGTTCTGAACAGTTGCCATGTTTACAAATGTCTTTACAGTGCTGTAGATTTAATATCCAAAGACATTGTATCTACAGCCCTCTTAGTAATCATGTATAAGTGCTTTTCTGTCCTGCTCGTTATGATGTATTACACCATAGCTATTGTTATTGTTCTTGATGGCAACTAATCATTTTAGAATTGCACTGTGCTTTCAACCACAGCCAGGAAGAAAGCCTCCTCATTAACATACTGAAGTACCAACAACAAGCTCAAACCACGTCACAAGTTACAGGTGCCAGCTACTTTTTTATATGTTCAGTCTCAGCCAAATTCATAACCAAGTGAGGAACGGCCTTCAGATGGCTCTACCAAGGATGATCAAACAGGTGGTGAGATGCTGTTCAGTGTCAGCTATTATTGGCAGCCATACAGTATGGAGGAGGCACTACTATATATAAAACGGTATTCGTAGCTTTGGACTATAGATTGAGCACTGTGTAACTGACAGTTCAAGCAAAATGAGCTTTACAGTTCAAGCCCCTTTGCTGTTTAACATGGACTTAAATAAATGATTCTAATGGGTGTTAGTGTGACATTATGTGATACTTTATTGATCCCCGTGAAGAAATTTTCATTTTTCTTATTTTCACTCTGCTGCCCCCAGAGGCATGTGAATGTGCATGTGCAATGTGTATGTGTGTGTCTGTTTATGTGTACATACAAGTACATGTACAGTATACGTCTGTATATATGAGTATGCGTGTGTGTATGTATGTGTGTGTGTGTATGTGTGTGTGTGTGTGTGTGTGTGTGTGTGTGTGTGTGCGTATCCCGCTCACTTGACTCTGCTCCCCCCTCTGAGGCTGCATTGTGTTTGCAGAAACCATGAAGGGTTTCATCGTCATAGGCTCCTCCTTGGTGAATAATGCTGGTCAGACCTTCTCCTCCACTTTCCTCCTCTTGTCCTACAACAAGAGGAACCACACTTCCACACCATAGCCTCTGCTGTACTGTAGCAGCGAAGGGGACAGCGCTGTACACCTCCCCAGGATCTATCACCATAGGTGGGACAAGGTTGCTGTAAGCGTGCCCCTGATGCTCAGCTGCTCTATGCCTCCTGGGTCTTCTTTCTAAATCAGCCAGGATGTCTCCCACTTCAGAGTAGCCGTGCTCCTCCTCATCCTCCTCAGCTGCAGTGGCAGATCTCTGCAGAAAAATGGGCAAAGCGCTACCATAGGAGACAAAATTACAAGTGTCGGGCCCAAGAAATATTTTGTTATATGCTACTGTATGTGATGCTCCATTAGAACAGAGAACATCATGTACTTCACGCTGTGTGCAAGATGAGAGAAAATAGAACTAATGTTATGCAGATACAAGGGTGAAAAGACACATCTCCTTTCATGTAATGTAGCAGTTAAATGTGATCTTTACAGAGACTGTGTGCTCTCATGTAACAGACGACTGTGGGCTAAAGATACTCTTGACTGTACCCTCTCACGGCTGAACACTAATGACTCATAAAGCATCACTGCCACCTCAACTTGACAAATGGCAAATGTCAGCGGCATATTCTCCTGGTAGGCATAATTTTATTAAGTGCAAATATCACTGTGCTCCTTAGGAGACACTCTCAAAGGTTAGACCAACAGCTGTAGCAGTTTCATGTGTATTAGCTGAGATTTTGCAGCGGGTCGGGCCCCCCTGAGTTGATGGATACAACCAGTCAACCATGAGGAGGGATGCTCTAACTAAATGCAATAAGGAGACATTCGGGCAAAGATCATGTTTATTTAAAAGCCTGGGACAATAACCTAATGGAGGACAGTAAGGTAAGGGGGAAGAAGGAGAGAGAGAGAAAGAGAGAGAGAGAGAAAATGAGAGAGACTGATGGCATATAGAGGGGCAGATCATTTTCTCCCATTTATTGGCTGTGGTAATTTGTTGACTCACTCATCCATGCAGAGTCTTTATGTTTAATGCAGGCCTCCAGAGGGGAAAGGAGGGAAGAGAGGGAGGAAGAGACGGGGAGGTGGGGGGTAGGAAATGGAAAGACGGGCGATAGGGGGTTAGGGGGGACCCTGAGAGATTAGCCTCCACTTCTCAGTGTGAGAGACGGAGGTGGATGAATATCAACCCTTAAAGTGGGCCCCAGATGCTCCCTAATGGGGATTTCACATCGGCCTGACCCTGCTCAATATAGCTGCCAAATAATTGATGGGAATATGAAAATGGATGTTGGGTCCAAATTCTCTGTCAAAGACTGGCAAACAAGAAGCTCTCGGTTGACAAATGCAGCCTGTTTGACCATACATGTGGTGTGCATGTATGGTTAATTATGTATAGTGTAAATACAATACCAAAAAAGTACAAAATTTAACAATCACAACATAGCATATAACATTTAGGCTTATGAAAATGCATCTGCCTCTGTCATAAAGAGGAAATCAACAGGCAGAGAGCCTCCCTAACTCCCACTCCGGTGTCAGGCAGCTGTCAGGTGCATGTCTGGACTTTGATATGTGTTGTGGTCTGACACCCATCATCCACACCCAGCTGTTACCGGCATGCCAGCCCCGTCCCTGGCCCTCGAAAGGGTCATATCCATGTGGACAAACATTGGTGGCCCACTGCTGGCAACGGCTCCCTGTGAGTCCCATTTACGGTGGGTTTACCACTGTCTGCTCTACTTAGAGAGCAGGGGACATGCAGCTATCGTTAACAGCTAGAGACGAGGACCGAACCCTGAGACGTATCGTATTTATAGTGTATTATAGCGTAGAGTCACACCGTGGGAGGTTTCATGGTAAATAAGTGTTTTTCCCAAAGTTTCTGAGTACTGTGTGGCAGAAGTTATCTACTTCAAAAAGTTGTTGTTGAAAGTGGCAGAACTAGAACTGGATGTGGCAATTTGATGGTCTGGACCCTGAGAACTTTTATCCTTCTTTGAGAGTAAAAGAAAAGCCTGGGACTCGATTCCAGCCAATGACCCTGGTTTGGTCGGATAACTGGGTTCATGCAGGCTCATTTGACATCATATCATACTCTGGCATCATGGTTGGACAAAGAGCTATGTTGTCTTGTCTCTGTTTTTATTCTGTGTATTTAATTTACGCTTTTTTTGCCCACTCTCAGCACCCATTGCACATCGGACTGTCCTGGAAGGGGGATCCCTCTTTGTGATGCCCTTCCAAAGGTTTCTACCATTTTTCCCTAATGAGTAGTTTTCCTTGTTCTCATTGAGGGTTTAAGGTTGGAGTGTCGTTTTCATTTATTGCTTCATAATGTGGCCATTGTGAAGCCCTTTGAGACTGATACTGTGATTAAAGGCTATACAAATAAACTTGGCTTGACTTGACTAGGCTGGGCTAAAAATAGTGTATCTCCCCAGGTATGGGCTAAGGAGACAGCTGGTCTAGATCTTCCCCTAGTAGGGTTCAGGACTGAGGATAGAGTGTCTTACCATGGTAGGGTTTGGGGAGAGGCCTGGGCTGGGCTGAGGGCTTCTCCTCACACTGCCCACATCAGTCAGTCTATGCTGGGAGTCGTCCCAGCGGCCATAGGCCAGGTCAATGCCTCCAAGGAAGGCTAGCGATTGGTCAATCACTACAGTCTTCTCATGATGCGCCCATAGTAGTGCTGTGGAGGGCATGTGATCCGGGTGGCGGATCACCTATCAAGACAGACAGACAATGACGATACTGGCCAAGTATCAACACTCTGTGATATACAGTAGCATACAGCAATTATGGTCAATAAAATTGCTTGTACTTCATATGGAACCTGCTTTCCAAAGCAGCAGGCTGTTCTCCAGCTCTCCTATACAATCCCTAACAAAAGAGGGATGTAACCAATGTACTTGCTTTCACTGAGCCTCACATCATCTTAACTTTGAGAACAAAAAGATGAGATCAACATTTTTAGGCTGGTTCTAGGCTGGTTTACCATTCCTCAGTACATGAACCAAAGATGTCCCTATGCCACAACAGAGTATCCTTTGGGCATAGACGATCAAAATGACATAAATAAAGGCCTAGAGCTATCTCAGGCTATATAGAAACTGATCCTCAGCCCATAGAGAAAGCAATGGACTGATTCTATATACCCTGCTGCTTAAAATAGCAGGTCTCTGGAGCAGGATGTACATGATGTGCGAAACATCTGCGCCCCTCTGTGCACCTTCCCCAGTGTTTAGAGATTTCCGCCTCTACAGCAAGGATGTGCACACACACACACACACACACACACGCAGGGCCGAGATATACTTCCATTACCCAGCTGGTATGTGTTGGAGCTCCTCGGGGTGTGTGTGTTTGCATGTATATGTGTGTATTTGTGCGTGCGTGCACGTGCATGTGTGTGTCTCTGTCTGCGTCTTTGTCTGTATGTGTCCCCAGCCACTTCCCAGTATCAGTTCTCGGCACACTCTCTCCACCAGCGCTGTCATAAGATAATGTGACAGGGTGTCAATCATGCCAGGGCCTGGGGTGCCATGGCGATGAGAGGGTTTTTGGCGGAACGCTTTCGTGAGCAACACCAGGGAGAAGGCAGCAGCAGGGACTACAGAACAAATCAACCTAACCACTGCCAGGTCTAGCACATCCCTCTTTTTTTTTTTCCTACAATCCCCCTCTGGCCACTTCCTCCATCCAACCGCTCCGTTCTCTTGGTGTAAGCCCCGGCCCCTCCGCTACAGAAGCCAGTGGGGGTGGCATCCAGCACATGATCTAAGTATCCATCCCATCCCGTGCCCAGGGGCCTGTACTGTACAGTAGCTGGCACAGGCTGGGCGCTGCCACTCTTCCACCCGGCGCTGTGATGTGTTATGATGGCTCCGTCACTCTGGGAGGCAGGGCCGCAGACACCTGTGGAGGCGCCGGGTAAAGCTGATGGAAACGGACAGGACTTTCTCTCCATCTCTGTCTGGGGAGGACTGTTGACGACTGAGCTTAATGCTGGTAGTTGTCATGGAAGTTCAATGTCTGGACTGCGGTTATTATAGGTATTATTCTGGATATTGTAGTTTTGATAATAATAACCCATGTGGGGTTACATTACACCCATGTGGGGTTACCAATAATCACATTCTGTGATTATTGGTAAGTCAGTCATGTGGTAATAATGACAGTAAAGAATGTCTAAATCCAAATCTAAGTTAGCAGTCCTAAGCCATTTCAGTGACATAGTATTCTGTTGGTATTGTGTATTGTTGGTTTTATTGCCTGGTCTGCATTCTGCCTACACTGATGCACTTTACCTCACACAGCCTGTGTTGAGGAGTCACACATTAATAAAAACGTATCTAAAAACAGGAGAAGCAATAAAGATTGCTAACTACCTCCATGGATAACACAAGAGTTTGCACAGCAATTGGTAAAGCATGGCTAGTTTGCTTGTGATTTATGGAAATTATCATCACAGCTGGAAAGCGTCTTTGACTATCAGATTGCTTGGATGAAACTATTGAACAGTTACACATAATAAGTAAGTGTAGAAGTTGAAAGCATTCTTCGCATCCGTACCCTGATGTTGGAGTGCAGGCCCATGAGTGTTCTCTTGGTGTACTCGCTGTTCAGGCCCATGACGACCTCCACTTCCTTATAGAGCAGCACGCTCACCTTCACCCCCTGCTCCTATACATATACAGCAGAAAGGGAAACAATGACTACAGACAAAGATTAAATACGCACATAAGTCATCATCATGTTCAGTATTGTGCAAATCAATATGTAACTGTTGTGATGCTGTGGTGCAGTGTTTCCCTCAAATATATTTTCTCTGCAGCTTGGAAATGCTGTTAGATTAGCAGTTAGACTGTGCTTGAATGGAAATCTTTTTGGTGGGGTGGCAGTTATTCTAGGCTGAACTGTCCACCCCAGCTACTCAGTGGTAGGGAGAATAATAGCGGTGGATACTTACTGCTTTCCTCTTCAGTATATAATCCAGTCTCCAGGTGTTGCCATCAACCACCGGCCTCTTCAAGAATATTTCAGGACTCAGCCTGACGCAGAGAAAATATAACAATTACTAACTGAATGAATGAATGACTGGCACAGTGTCTGCCTGTGAGGACGGCCGTATTCACACCACAATCACAGTTGTATATGTTAGCAATATCTCCTGCAGTGTAGGATAAGTGAAGAGAGAAGCTCATTAGAAGTCAAACTCCTCCGTACCACCAGGCTGTGATAAAAATCTCCTCTTTGGCTCCCTCCAAGGCATCAGCGATGGCATCAAAGTAGCCAGCAGCATTGACAAACCTGTAAGCAACAAGCATACCACTGACTTCTGAGATGGGACACCATATCATTCAATTCTCGAAAGAGAAGATTGCAAGGCAGTTTTATTTCTTTAATCAAAGGTCTTTAATGTTAAAGGACAATTCCAGCGTTTTTTGAGTTTTTTCTCCTTTCCTGCATTCCTTACAATTTTACATTGTTTTCCAACGCTCTCATATCACGTTATGAGATATGTTATTTTTCCTTTATTTTAGTTGTTTTTCAAAATAAATATTTTGAAACAAATTACAAGTTACTCCCAGTAAAGAGGAAGGCACTAAATTAAAGCTGTACTTGTGTAAAATTGTGCTTTAATTTTCATTTAATTATACGGACTATAGCTAGTGGAAGCATATTGCTTTGGTTTGTATGTTGGCTTGATTGGGTTGTGATTGATAGAAGGCGGGTCCTAACGTAACCACAGAAGATGCTATTGGTTTGAAAGTTTTATTTTGGAGAGGAAAAATCTGAAATCGGACATGTAGTGAACCAGAAACTAGAAAGCGGAGCCCAGTACGTCTCGTCTCGCCTGTTGCGGTGTTATAGGCTGATATTAGCATTCTGATGCAACTTTGCAAAACATGATTCATAGCGATGGACTACCTTTACCCACTGAATTGGACATCTTAGGAGTTGTTTTCTAGGCCGTTTGGAATTGAATGGAAGTGAATGAGTCTGAGAGGTATGGCAAATCTAATTTAAAATATTGTTAATCGTAGCGTATGTATGTAAAAACTGTCACAATTAACATTAAAGGGATGAAAAACATAAAAAATTAGCAAAAAAATCTGATCACGCAGGAACAGTCCTTTAATGCCCTACCATTGCGTGGCTGTGTTCTCCCTGACTGGGGCGAACGATCCATGGCGGTTCTCCCTCAGGAAGTCTTTCCCATACTTCTGGGAAAACTCATGAATGGAGTGGCCCCACCAGCGGGCCTGGCGGTAGGTGGAGCTCTTGATTGTCAGCGTCCTAAGAGGAGACGCATATGTAAGTTATAAACAGGATGGATTACTCATCGAGGAAAGCGACCGTTTACGATATATACTATGTTTTTTCTGTACCCCTTCATCAGTGGATCCTGATGGAAATAACACGCTGTGCCCCCTGAGGACACATCCAGCACGGATGTGGCATCCGTGGCTTGTATGTGACGATATGGCTCAGGCCACACACATAATCTGTGTAGGAGTGCAGTCAGCACAAATGTGTGGATATGCTATCAAAGCAAAATGTAAATATGATAAGAACAGAGGCCTGCCTGCAGAGGTTCTCGACGGTGACTCCGTGGCGGACGCCGGTCTCCTGGGTGCCTATCTTGATGTGAAAGCCCTTATCATAGAGGATCACCGTTCCCACCTGGCCGTCCTTCGGCCTCATGTAGAGAACAAAAGAGTCCTTCACCACCAGCCATCTGAAACAAGCACGAACACACACACACACACACACACACAAATCTGAGTCTCTCTGGAGGGATTCAGTGTACAGAAAACTGAATCTGTCACACCCCAGATGCAAGGGATGACAGAGGTAATCGATAACATGGGAGACACATTTGATATAGCTTTTATACATATTTACTTTGCTACAGAATAATGTGAACAAAAACAGTGTGTAATCACGCCACCTCTTACCTTTTAGACCAACAGTAACAGACACTGTTGGATCCACACCAGTAACACACTGGAAATGTATTTCCTCCTGACTTCTTCAAGATTAACCCTTCACTTGACACACACACACACACACACAGACACACACACACACACACACACACACACACACACACACACACAAACCCAAAAAGACCACTGCCACATTACTGATTGATCAAAGAAATCTTCACTGGCATCTTTCAGGGGCGTAGTGAGGTAATCAAGTAAGGAAGCAAAAGATTGGCAATTTTTCTAGATCTGTGCATTTATAATTCAAATGATCCATATGATATCATGTGTGTCATCTTCAAACAACATGCAGCATAGATAAATGAAATGGGCACATCCTCACATTCCTTTGGGCCCCAGGTCCTCAATGAAGGAGATCTGACTGACTTCCAAAAAGTCCAGCTGAAACATGCAGACAGACAGAGAAGAAAGAGACGTGTGAAATAAAAAAAAAACTTCAACTGGTTTCCTGATAGTAATGAAACACATTAGAATGAGCAATGCAATGAAAGTGCAATGACCACTTTCTTTTTCAATCTCTGAAAAGTATGGAGTTCCAGAAATTACCCCTGACACATTTGGCAGCCTAATCAAGTTGGAAACTTTGTTTCAGAAAATAATACTTCTCTTATGTTGCACATATTCTCTAAGAACAAATTGACTTTGTCTTAAGATGCTTACGGTGCACTTATGCATCGTTATTATAATGTGTCATCTCATCACTTTTATTCTGTAGGTAATGGATATTAGCGGCAATCCTGGCTCTTTAAGTGATAGTTTCTTTGCTCCTGCCTGCTGTGTTTCCCCTCATTAATGCAAGCCATTCTCCATCACCGTCCTCTGTGAAGCGACTCTCCTCATGCAGGCCATAGAACTCTGACAAGGATGAAATTACCGTTAGCTTTCAGGCCTAATTAGAGTGTAGATGGTTCACCTTCGACGGGGATGACTGTATTGATGTCATTCTCTTACAAGACAAGGCTTTGACTGTGAGTAGCCACGCTCACCGTCGCTGGGTGGATCCTGTACATGGTTCTCTTCAGGATGTTTCTCAGGTAGTCCTCCAGCTGCATCTGTCACACACAGAGTCAAGCCGTTTCTAACTCCACTGAAGGGAAGTGCATGCATAGCCTAACAGCATTATTCACAAACAGCAGTAGGCTACCCGAGTTACCGCACTGATATTTTATTGTCATATAAACACCGTCGCCACATTCTATTACATTCATTACACGGTGCGTGATTGCACTGCATTTCAGAAGCATTCGGGTGGATGGGATCAATAAGCTGCACTGTATATTGTTACTGATACCAGCTCTCACTTTTCTGCTGCTGAGCTGCTCCTGTTTGACCAGAGCATCAGGTCTCCGTGGCAACGTGGGAATGTGTCCTCCTCGGAAGCTCTTGTGGCATTTGAAGGAACGTCTTTTAACAGCGTGGCTGCAGCACACAGGGACGAGAGGATGACAGTATTAACTTGTGTGTTTGCTGACGCTCATTCATTTCTAATCTGAAACATAACACATCGGATTGTTGTGCGAAATAATAATTAAAAAAACCTTATTAACTTTGAGACTGAGAGCATAAAAATATAAATCTTGAACAGTGAGTGACAGTCAATCATTCTCTCCAAATCCTAATACCGAATGCTCAACCAGACTCCGCACTATTTCATTTGGTTTGGAAGTTGCTCTTTTGAAATCTTTCACTGGGTTTGTTATATAAATGAATTTTCGCTGTCTGCGAGAACATGCTTTATTTTTCCATGCTGCTGAACAGCAGTAAATGGGGCGACAGAAAGAAAATTGGAGAGAAATTGAGTAGGCTACCCTCAACTGAGAAATGAACAGTCACGAAAATATGTTTCTGGCTCAAAGTCAGTTTATAGCTATTTGAGTGTGTGTGTGCTGCATATGTAAGTGAGTGACAAAAGGTGAGTAAATTAGCAGTTCTTACATGCGGGTTGGCAGGGGGAGCTTTAGAAGAGCCTTGAACTTCAGCAGCTCCTGATGAAGAGCTTGGAAGTGCTTGAAACGGCGTTTGATTTTCCACGTGAAGTCCCCGTGGCTCAGCTCAATCGTGTAGAGATTGGGATTCAGCACCTTTGAGGTGAGCATTTCAAAAGGAGACAGTTCAGCTCCACCGCGTCAATACTGCCTTACAAGAACTTAAGAAGAGATGAAACAGGTGTAAAGATACAATAGTGTCTTTATTCACGGGAAGCTTTTGGGATTGTGATATTATGAAACTTTTGATCAGAAAACGCGAGGCTTACAGCTTCGTCGAAATAACGAACGCAGACGGCTTTTAAGGAGGTTCAGACGGGGCATGTGACAAACGATGATTCAGTACCTGGTTTACAGTCGATTATATCTCGCTCACCTTCGTTGTTGATGTGAACCGTTCCACTTCTGTCACCCGGACAAAAATAGGAACGTTCTCCAAGAACACCATGGTGTCCAGCGACTTGAATGGGAGGAAGTTGTAAATCGTCTTAAAGGGAATGATTCTTGTCTCTAGAACAAAGACACAACTAAGGATTGATAAGGACCCAGAAATGTTAAGAAGACGTTTTTATCTTCCCACATACTGTACAGTGGGTTGGAACAGACTAAGCCCACTGTAAACCCACTCTAAGTCTCTGAAACACCACCACGACTCTGCCCAATCACTTTAGGTATTAGAACAAGGGAAGGAAGCGATTGAGAAACACGACTCTTGGCTGTCTTTCCCTCTGTTTTCTGTATTTAAACTCTGAGCCAGGACTGACCATGTATGACTGACCTTGTGGCTTGCCATCACAGCGGTCTCCATGGCAGCAGAGGTCCGGCTCCTCGTTGTCATTGGGCAGATCATAGCAGTCTAGACTGTCAGAGAACTGGCTCATGACTGACTCTGTGTGCTCCAGGGCAGAGATATTCACCATGGCCATCTTCCAACACAGCACCCTTGGGAACCTGCGACACATCATATACCAAGTCTACAGGAATGTCACCAGCAGCCCCTATCGGAGGTGATACTTTATGCAAATAAGCAAACTGCAGCTAAAACTCAAGGGCAATGAAAGTACATTACAGTGAAAGATGATTCTTTTTCTCGCAGCACAAGAAGTTGCTATCTGATAATTAGAGAACATGTGAAACATGAAATAGTCCTCTACCAAGAATGTAATAAAAAATAAACTTCCTGATTAGAAAACATTCACTTAATAAACAACAATATATATATATAAGCGTTTGGAGAATATCATTGTATATCAACCACTGCCATCTGAGCAAATCACTGCAATGACTGTGATTGGAGGCTACATCCTCCACTACAAGACATTGCGTGATACTGAGCCATTTCTTCACTTTCACGCCATTTGACCCTGACCTTTCCTTTCGACTGTCATTCCATGTACTGTCAGGCTGCACACAATCAATGTCTGTCACCTTCAGCATGATCACAAGACATTGGACCCTCCCTGACAGGGCCTCCACTGGCGGCCCTGTCACCCTGCATTTGGGCCACTAGACCTTCTTTTGGAGATCCTGGGACATCCTCCCTCATTATCTCCTTCACCCCGACCACGCTCCACCCGCCCCACTGGAAGTGATGCTAATAACATGGATTCTGACTGACTGACATGGGTGAAGAACAGGGACATATGAAATCCATACTTCATGCATTTTGCATGGGGGGTAATTAGGTGATTTTGTGGGTACTAAATGGTTCTGCTGAAGAATTCATGTTCTTACTCAGTAAGACATGAAAAATTCTGCTGAGCGCTTTGAAAAGGCCAGATTGGGAAAATAAATGATTCAAGCACTGAACTGAATTGAAATTTTTTAGTGGAGAAAATACTGGCAGTGGAGGTTAAGTTAGTTGTCTTTCCTTTTTCCAATCCTGGTGTATCTTATAAATTCTGGAGCCTCACCAACACTGGCAGCACCCGTAAAAAATGTTTTTACTACACGGATACCAACGGTGATGTTTTGAAGCATGGCCTTAATGAGGTGTGCTTTCTTGCTGAATGAGTGTCTGCTTCTCTAGCCAACCTTGAGACCCATTTTAAATGGCTGAGAATGTGCCCTTGACGATCTTCCCCCCCTCTCGTCGCCCTGGGCCCCCGGCTCTGGCCATTAGGGAGATTCCTTGTCTTCCCCAAGCAATGACAGGTGAAATGGAGCACAAAATCCCATAGCCGGCCATGGGCCTCTCCACAACCTCGCCACCTCTCTTTCAGACACTCTTCTTTCTATTAACACTTTTCCAATGCACATATGCACATGTGTGCAGTATGCATGCATGCGCATGCAAAATGACATGCCCATGTGCAGGCACACACACACACACACACACATGCCCACACACACACGGGCATGCAGTGCACACAAACAGATCTTATGACAGACAACAGACAAACACCATTCAAGACAACAGACACACACCATATGACAGACAAACAAACACACCATGCCCTCATGCCATGCACCCACAAAAGCAATACCCCACCCCTCACACACACACACACGCACACCCACACACACACACTCACATACGCACACATCTGTGTTCAAGACATGCCAATGCATGATAAAATATGACACATGCACAGGCTTCATATCCTCTGGCATTAGAGGAAGAGCTTGTTCATCAGTTTCCTTATTCATTAAATAATAATGAAATCAAGGTTGAGCTTGAAATGATCTCTCTCTTCAGCTCATGAAATTCATCCTATATGATTACAACTTCTTCTAAGAACTTGTTAATTCATTCAAAAAGCCAACAGTCAGAGATAATTAAATTCCATTACTGTCTATGGCCATAGAAGTAGACATACCTACATCTGTCTGTTGCTACATTACCTGAATATATGCTTTCATTATGATTAAGCTTAACATCCTACCCATCCTGTGGTGGCCATTCCTTTCAGGAACTGTGCCATAATGACTAATCTACAGTGTGTCACACCAGACCACAGGGCTAAACCAGTGCGCAGATATGTGGGGATACATGTATCTCATTATCATTAGAAGCAGAAAGCCTTCATGTTCTGTTCCTTTTATTTCAATAAAATGAAAATAGGATGAGCTTTGGATCATCTGTCTCAAGATGCTCAAAGAAAATGTTCTCTCTTCATCAAAAGAGGGAAAGACTAAAAAGCAAATAGAAGGAGATACATGCTAATACCAGGATGACATACTGTAGTTACAATTTACCTCAGCATGTAGCCAAATCATCTATAATTTGTCTGACCATTATATCCAATGCAGAAATTATCCACCAACCAGCCAATTAAGCCATTGCACCATTTACAAGACCATTGGTGGTCACCAATTCTGACCACCAGGGACAACAGAGGAGAGTTTACAATTTAACCGGCTTGAGGTAGGACATTTATTTTGGACACAACAGAGACAAATATTTCAACTTGGATAGTAAATGCAGCCATAGCTGAGTGACAATCAACCACTCCGTACCACTGTTTAGGATCCTGCCAATGTAAAACCACACAAACAAAAGCTGGGAAGCTCAAATAAACGTCACTCAAGGGTTAATGAGCAAGCACCATACACACCAAACTGTCTCCGCTACCTCTTCTTCTGCTCTCGCTCCTCTCCGTTTTAGATTCAATCACTGTTTTACTCCTGGTTCGGTCATCAGTTTTTATGGAAACAAAACATCACCGCCAAGGTCTTCTTGTGGTCTGATGTCATTATACCTCAGTATTAAGGATGTATGCTCATAGGAATGGCTCAGAAGTTGGAGATAAAATGAGAGGAGGAAGACAGGTGGATTGTAACTTGACTGGACTCAGTTTCATGGAAAACTGGAAGCTACACTCACCCAGTCTCTGTGATGTCAACGCTGGCTGATTTCCCTGCACATTAGTTGTGTGTGTGTGTGTGTGTGTGTGTGTGTGTGTGTGTGTGTGTGTGTGTGTGTATGTGTGTGCGCGTGTGTGTGTGTGTGTGTGTATGTGTGTGCGCGTGCGTGCATGCTTGTGTGGATTGTGGGCAAGCCTGAATGACATTGTTTTGCACTGGAAGGGTTAGTGTGGCAGCTGGTTTCTGATGTGTCAGCAGCTCTATAATAGGGAGACAAGGTTGGACAATCAATGGCAGGATTATAACGTTACGTCAGAGGCCAAGCCAACAATAATTAAATAGGCGGGAGGAGAGAGAGAGAGAGAGAGAGAGAGAGAGAGAGGGGGGGGGGGGGGGGGGGGAGGGGGGGGAGTATGCATTTCCAGTGTAAACAATTGCAAATTGCAAAAGCACTTCGCATTTGTCTAGCAATCCTGTTTATTGTTTGACTGACATCAATAAAATCCAGTGAGAGGCCGTGTGGGATTCAAACTCTGCTGTTGACACAAACACGCAGAAGCACGCGCACGTGCACGCTTACTACTAAATACTCTCACATAGGCCTATGTTACAGTAAATACTTGTCTAAGTGTGCGTCCACAAAGTTTGAATGAAGTCCTACTGTACACGGTCTGTCATGAATTCCTGTGCATACATTAGCACTTGGCATCACTTCAAGCATTGGCTGAAAATGATCACGTGATACTGACGCTTGAAAATCAGGAAGTAACTGAGCGTGTATATTTGTTTACAACCATGAGTTGTCTGTCTGCACTTCGCTTGCCCGGTTTATGGATTTTATAACCTTAGGAGTTCATTTCCCGACACCACGTCTATTTAAAACAGACTCGATATATTACCGTGCGTCTACCGGGATAGCATCCGCTAACGAGACTCATGCTAAAGTGAATCTGAATACCTAGCTTGCTAATTGGTACGGTAACCTTCACGCCGCCAGGTACCTTATTTCATCGTTAGCGATAGCGTTATCGTTTCACCTCTTTATCACAAAACTGCAATGCTAATCAATACGTTTGTTGGCTCGATAGCATTAAGTTAGTTAACGTGTAGGTTTGCTATAGTATTAGCCAGCTTGCAAAGAAGCTAACATGGGAGTCATGCTGAAGATGACCTCTCACAATGTGTCTTCCAAAAGATAAGGTATGAATCCCTGCTGTATAAAGATTCTGCTGTCTAAATCAGCCAGGTATCTGTATTTTGTATAAAGACCCTTTGATATAGAGAACCTTTGTAGCTTGGTGAAAAGCTGACATGTCAAACAGTACAGGTGTTTCAGAGAGACCCTCATCTTGTTCCCCTCAGGGACTGGATGATGATGCAGAATCACCAAAGACCCAGTGCATCATGGCATTGTCTGAAGTTTATTGGGACCACCAAATACCTTTGCCAAAGCTTGCTCCAGTCCAGGCCAAGATCACCGTGGCCCTGGTGGCACTCCTGTGTTTCATCAACAGTTATGATGGGGAGTTTGTGTTTGACGATTCTGAAGCAATTGTCAACAACAAGGTAATGTTTCTTTATTCTGTAATATGCACTGTACATGCACACACAACTTACTTGCTAGTTCTAAAATAAAATCCAATTTGACGGTGACCTGAGAGCCCCTTCAGCATTAACACAGTGCCATCCAGCTTGATGTACCAATCAGTGGCTGTGGTCTAATGTTGTGTTATGTGTTTCAGGACTTGAAACCAGCAACACCCCTGAACAACATCTGGAGCAATGACTTCTGGGGAAGCAACCTGAGTAGCAACTCTAGTCACAAATCCTACCGACCTCTCACTGTCCTTACATTTAGGTATGGGTTATCACTCGCTGTATAAGATAAGATAGACTTTATTTGTCTTGGTCACATACAGTGCCTACTGTATAAAAACAATCAGAATACAAATAGCAAATAACATACATGCATACATGCATACATACACAAACTGTCACCAATCCGCAATTGCACGCTGCCCGTCAAACAACTCACACCCGTATGAACTCACACTCCTGTGAATGCTAACAGGACCTACCCTTCAAACTGTGAGTTATTGATGACCTTCACCTAGTGGACCTGCAAATACAACATAAACAGGCAGATACACACACACACACACACACACACACACACACACCTGTAGCAGTGTGACACTTTTTTCAGTCTGCACAAATGTTATCATTTCAAATTCATAATCTCCTTCCATCCCACCATAACCTTCCCCACCCCTCCACCCCACCAGCATGTCTGTACTTTGCTGTCTCTACTGAAAGTACAGTCTCATTCATTTCCCTCTTTCGGTGATCCAGGCTGAACTACCTCTTGGCGGGAGGCCTGCACCCTGTTGGCTTCCACGTGCTGAACATTATCCTCCATGCTGTCATATCAGCTCTGATGATTGACATTTTTGCTATACTGATCGGCGGCCTGGCTTATGATGAGAAGGGCAGGATACTGAACCACGCTCCCAAGGCCTCTCTCCTGGCTGCCCTCTTCTTTGCTGCACACCCGGTCCACACAGAAAGTGTAAGTAGAGAGGCGCACTGATTGTGCCTGATTGACTGTGCTAAGTGAAATTGACATTTTTCATCCAAGTGTTGCTACTCCAAGAAAATGTTCTATTTAGAATGTGTGAACTATATCAAACTGAATATTCAGTTTCAACGCTGTTTCATTCAATGGTCATGATGAGTGATAGACAACAAACATTTATGTATTTAGTTCAACCATTTTGTTTCTCCTAGTATAGCTTGACACACCAATTGCACCCAATAATGTCAGCTGAGCTCTAACGCTTGCCTTTATTAACAACATGGCTTCCCTACAGCAGTACATCATGGCATCTTGACATACTATTCCAGAGGTTTTGATATTAAACATGCAGTAGATCCATGCCAAGAACAAAAGCCCTGTCACAGCTGGGAGTGCAGGGCCAAGGTGTGTGTGGTAGCATGGCCTGACTATTAGCTGTGTTGGGATGCTTATTGACCTGCCGGCATATGTGTGTTGGCTGTAGAGCCTGGCTGGAAGGCAGCGGCTCCCCCTCTCCGTTTTCTTTAATCATGCAGGGCGAGGGCTGGGTGAGACCTAGGGGGTGGGAGGCAGGCAGACTGTTGGCTTAGGCCTGCTGTATGTATCAAAGCAGGCAGCCCCAGGATCCCAACCATACTGTACCCACACACTGTATGGAACACACACTTGCACGCACACACACACACACACACACACACACACACACACACACACGCAGGCCATGCTGGTAATGAGAGATTCTCCCTATCTCTCTTAATAAGCCTCCAGTAGTAATAGGCTATATTATGCAGAGCAGAATACATAATGTGATATGATACGAAATGATGCATGTGATGATGATGTTTCTTTCTTTCTGCTTGTTTATCTCTTTTTTTTCTCTCTCACTCACTTTCTCTCTTTTTCTCATTTCCCACCCCTCTCTCTTTCTCTCACTCTAAGGTGGCTGGTATAGTGGGTCGAGCAGACCTTTTGTGTGCCCTGTTCTTCCAGCTCTCCTTCCTCACCTATTGCAAAGCCTTCCAGGGAGGTGGGTATCTGACGCAAGCATCAGTCTTTGTGTGTACAGTATTATACTGGCAGAGTACAGCCGATATGCACCTAAAAATGTAGCGCCAGCATCGAACATTCTAATGTCCTTCTTTCCTCCTTCCCTCACTTGTTATTTACCCACTGTCATTTGAACACTTACATGTAAACTGTCTGCTTCCCTTGTTTCTTCAGGCAGTGACAGAGATGAGAGGTTTTCTGTCCAGTGGATTGCAGTCAGCCTCTTGCTGTGTGCTGCAGCCATGCTCTGTAAAGAACAAGGCATCACAGTCTTGGTACGACCATTAACATAACATGATCCAAACCCACATGCATCTGAGCTGAGATCAGTTTGTCACCTCAAGTCGTCATGAAGACGACTTGAGGTGATTTATATGGACGTGAGACCTGACCAGTGATCCTTGATCAGTACTCCTCTACGTTTAGAAGCTTTATCAAGACATGCCGCTTCATATAATCCACTCTTTGGAACTTAAAAGTCTCATGTTTTTTGCATGTACGATAGGAACTAAAGATCCATTTGATACAGTGTTGCTGACCCATATAAATTTTCAGTGGTGTTTCTCCTCCATCTGTCTGTGTGTATTTTCTCTCAGGGTGTGAATGCAGCCTTTGATGTCCTCCTGATCTGTAATGTTAATGTGTATGAGCTCAGCCAGAGGCTACTCCTCAGGAAGAAACCAGTAGATGTGAGTTGCAATTTATACACCCTCCCCCATCCTCCTCCGTTCTATCATAAATTATGTACAGTCTTGTATGATTTATAGCACGTTAACGTCACATCACATGCTATAAATTGTCTATATAAAACAATATAAATTGCTGTACAACATACGTATATATATGAAACAGTGCTTGCCACTAACTAACTAGCACAGACTAATATTGTTGTGCAGTGAAAAGTGGTTTTGTTTTGTGACAGGTAAGTGAGCTGTTGCGAACGGGACTGCTCACCCGATTGGCTCTCTTGGCTCTGGGAGGAACCTCAATGCTTTACGCACGCTGGAGGATTATGGGAACAGGACCACCAGCATTCACCGAAGTAGACAACCCTGCCTCTTTCGCAGAAAATATATTTCTGAGAGTGAGTAAGCTGAATGTGGAGAGTTTATTTCACCTTGTGCTACAACATTCGATTATACACTGCAGCTGTAGATCATTTATCTGAAATGATCTCTGTTCTTGAAAACATTGAAAATATAGATGCAATGCTATACGATAATAAATGGACTTGTAATGAAACATCTTTTGTTTGTTTATAGTTTTAGATTCTAACGTTTAATATTATTTTTTCCCCTACAAGTTAAACAAGCACAATCCAATCCCTGTATTCTTTTTAACCACAATGACTGACTTTGATTCTGATTTAAAAAAGCTCCTTTTCCTTCCTCCTCTTTCCCCACTCTCTTTCATTCTGCACCCCTCCTGTTCCTCTTTGATTGGCAGATAGTGAACTATAATTACTACTACTCTTTGAATGCCTGGCTGCTGCTGTGTCCCTGGTGGCTGTGTTTTGATTGGTCCATGGGCTGTGTGCCTCTCATTAAGTCAGCCACTGATTGGAGGATGGTGTGGCTGCTGCTGCTCTGGTGCGTTCTGATAGGCTTGATAAGCCAAGCCTTATGCTCACAGGACAGCCAGAGAAGGAGGTAAGAGAGTACAGCCATCTCGCACTCGCTGTAGATGAGATGAAGTACATGTTGGCCTCTCTAGACTTACACTTGATTATGAAAATTGGATCATATCCACTGCAGTGTGACCAGAATATCACATCTCGATTGCTGTTAGGGAAGCCTTAAAATTCTCTGTTGATTCAGAGACGGATAGACTGTGTGTGCGGCTCATGGTGGAAGTTCAGCTAAGTTTAGGATTGCTTTTGGAGCAGTCTGTTGAGCCTACATTTGTTAAGCCTAAATCTCATGTTCGTATAATGAACAGTGGACTGTATAATATGTACCTTGGCCCTTTTTGACTGTTATACACATGTAAATATTCTTTTGCACTTGCACTTCAAATTGCACTTGTGCTCCCTTGGAAGATGTCCAACTCTGTGGCCTCTTCCCTGCCCTGCCAGGACACTGACCCTGGGTCTGGTGCTGCTGGTTGTCCCGTTTCTGCCGGCCTGTAACGTATTCTTCAGGGTGGGCTTCGTCATCGCTGAGAGGGTCCTCTACCTGTCGTCAGCTGGCTACTGCCTACTGCTGGCCTACTCCCTGGGGCGTTGCTGCTGCCGCTGGAACAAACACAGGGTACGGCTGCATCCCTTAGAGATCCCTAGATCCCTTAGAGATTCACATTGGATGTTGCGGTCAACCCTGTGACCTTCCAGCTACAGGACGGTCTCTGTAACCACCAGCCCACACTGTCACAAATATACTTTTATGCACTAACTACCAGTTCATGCAGCTTCAATGACTCAGTGCCGTCACAGTGCTTCAACGAAGCGAGGAGAGAGAGTTGAGGAATGGCTAATGACTCGCCTATAAATGAATGGTAACAGCAGGTGGTTTCTACCTATTAGGTATATTTGCGATCTATTATCTCTCTGAATCACAGGGAATTAATACTTTTCTAAAGGTAAAGGTTCATAATAACTTATAGCGTTGTTAAACGTCTTCTTTTTCTGTGTTTTTTCTCCCTCCAGAAGCTGCTGTGTGTGTCTGTGCTGGCTCTGCTGTGTGTGTATGTAGCTCGCTGTGCTCTCCGCAGTCACCAGTGGAGGTCGGAGCAAAGCCTCTTCACCAATGCCCTTTCTGTCTGTCCACTCAATGCCAAGGTAACAGTGTATGTTTAGTGTGTGTTTGTGTGTGTGTGTTTTCTACGATGGCCGAGACGTGTCGAACGAACTGCATATCCAAAACGCTTTGCAAATTAAAAAAACACAAGCGTATTAATGGAAAACACAAATGCAAAAATCACAACACAAATGCAAAAGCCACAACATAACGGAAGTGAGCAACAACGGATGTTGACAAGGAAAGGGCCAACTATTATTGCCGGCGGACTATTATTGCCTGCACATGTGGAAATATAAAGACACTAAACAACATTGCTCATTTGTGACAATCACATAGCGATAGTAATCATATAGTTAGCTAGCGCACAATGTTTCACTTACTTCTCAAACGGGCAAGAACTTTCCTCTTCCACATGTGCAGGCAATAATAGTCCGCTGGCAATAATAGTCGGCCCGTTTCATTGTCAACATCCGTTGTTGCTCACTTCCGTTGTTATGTTGTGGCTTTTGCATTTGTGTTGTGGCTTTTGCATTTGAGTTGTGATTTTTGCATTTGTGTTGTGATTTTTGCATTTGTGTTTTCTGTTAATGCACTTGTGTTTTTCAAATTTGCAAAGCATTTTTGCCAGCACTGTGGCATATGTATGTGTATGCATCTATCTTCTTTAAGTCCAAATGAGGAAAGTACTGCCACACTTTGATGATCCTTTCATGTCACTATCTTATGACTTATGTGTGGATGTCTTATTCCTCAGGTCCATTACAATGTAGGTAAGAACCTGGCTGACAGAGGGAACAGTAGCGCAGCTATCAAATATTACAGAGAGGCAGTCAGGTATGTCTGCTCACACACATCACATTAGCAAAGCCAATCAGTTATTAACAAATGTGGAAAATGTTGACTTGTGGTAGGGCGTGTAGGGCTGGGCGATGTTGACAAAATCAAATATCACAATATTTTAGACCGAATACCTCGATAACATTAATGTGACAATATGTTGGGGATGAGTGTTTGTGCTTTCATTAGATATTTACACACAAGAAAATTTTGAAAAATAGTAATGATCATTAGTATTCAGAAATGTGTAATCAGTAATAAGTAATATGGATATGATGAGCAGATAAAGGCAATCATTGTTCAATTTACTCAGCCAGAACAGGCTAATGAGTTCAGAAAATTGTATCACTTTTAACACAGCCTTTAAGATCAGGAAGAACATTTCATAATATTACGATAACCAAAATATAGTGACACAGATATCCCAGACGATATCCAGTCTCATATCACGATATCCAGGGCTTGACATTAACTTTTTTGCTCACCAGCCTCTGTGGCTAGTGGTTTTCCAAAGTTACTAGCCACTCAGCATTTTCACTAGCCACAATTTTGTTGTTGGGAAATTACATTTTATTTGATTAAAGTTGACTGTGTGGGCATCATACTCAGTGTTTCCCACACATAGACTTTACTTGGGCGGGCCGCCCAGGTATATTAACGGCCGCCAAAGTATATTTGGCGACCCATTTTAGCATATTTCATTTTTATTTTTTTGTCCGTCCGAGAGAACGACGCCATCCGCGATCGATTAACTAGTGGACAATCTCCCCTCGCTCTAAGTTACCCCTCCTGTACCTGTTCATTCTACCAGGGTCTACCAGGGTTTCCCACACATAGAAAACTTTGTGGCTGCTCGCCAAAATATCAGCACTGACCACCACAATATATATTTTTTTCCACTATTTAATTGTAGAACTGTATGTAGCGCATTGATTAGCTCAGCCCCTAATTGCTCTGCGCGCTCTCTCTCGCTCTCTTTCTCTGTATCTCTCTCTCTCTCTCTCTCTCTCTGTCGCTCACTCTCTCTCTCTCTCTCTCTCTCTCTGTCGCTCACTCTCTCTCTGTCTCTCTGTCTCTGTCTCTCTCTCTCTCTGTATCTCGCTCACTCTCTCTCTCTGTCGCTCACTCTCTCTGTCTCTCTGTCTCTGTCTCTCTTTCTCTCTCTCTGTATCTCGCTCTCTCTCTCTCTCTCTCTCTCTCTCTGTCGCTCGCTTGCTCACCGGACCCGTCTGTTCGCCTAGACGGGCATGAGGGATATTTTGCCACCCGCCAAAGTGGCTAGTAAGAGTGACTGTGTTACACGCCACTGCCGAATTCTACCCGCATTTGGCGGGTGGGCGGGTGCTAATGTCAAGCCCTGACAATATCGATATTATGATACATCACCCAGCCCTAAACGCGTGTGAGAATGCGATGAGTCTTGTTCCATGCTGACTGACGTTTTCTGCGTCTTTCAGGTTACATCCTACCTATGTCCATGCCATGAACAACCTGGGTAACATCCTGAAGGAGAGGAACGAGCTGGTGGAGGCAGAGCAGCTGTTGTCTAAAGCGGTTTCTATCCAGTAGGTGGTCCACCAGAAAGAAATACAGCACTTACTACACACAAGCACTACCTGGTCTAGTGTTGGACAAGACTGGGGCTTGATCCAAACATTCACCTCCACAGCGGTTAAAACGACTTTTACCATTTAATTTCCCCATTTCCAACACTGAATACAGGATAAATTCCTACTGATGGTAATTTAATGTGTTTTTTTTTTTATTTATTAGTATTTATTTATCTTCCCAGGCGGGACTTTGCTGCAGCTTGGATGAATCTGGGAATAGTTCAGAACAGTCTGCAGAAGTTCGAGGAAGCAGAGCAGAGTTATTGGAACGCCATCCGCTTCCGTAAAAAATACCCGGACTGCTACTACAACCTGGGACGTTTGGTGAGGCTCCAGAGTCTAGACTCTATTTAGCAGTTTCTTAATGCCTGTGAAGTCACGCAATTAAAAGTCCATTTTAAAACATCATGAGACTGTATGCATTAAAAATAAAAAAAAAAAGGATTACAGTCAGTTTTTGGAAGGTGATGTTCTTCTACTAGGATTTTTTATATCATTGTAGAGTTTAATTAGTTTGTTCACAAAAAAATTATCGATTGTAATTTTTATCCTTTTAGTCATTTATCATATAAAAATACCAAACATTTGCAGGTTACAGCTTCACAAATTCAAAGATTTGTTTGCTTTTATCCGTTTCAAATTATAAAGAAAATACTTTTTTGGCTGCTGGTCAGACTAATTAAGACATCACTTTAAGCTCTGGTAACTTGTGATGGGGCATTTATCATTATTTTTTATTTTATGGACAAAATGATTAATCGGAAAAATAATCGATAGATTAATCAATAATGAAAATAATCGTTAGTTGCAGCCCTTGATGAAGAATTTCGTAACATTTGAAAGAGGTTGTCCTGTAAATTTCTATCTCTGTTTGGCAGTATGCCGACCAGAACAGGCACCTGGATGCTCTGAATGCATGGAGGAACGCAACGGTGCTAAAACCTGACCACAGCCTGGCTTGGAACAACATGGTCATTCTGCTGGACAACACTGGTAGCCACACATACACACACACACACACACACACAGGAGGTATGGTCACGATAACTTAAATATCCACACATAGCCCTATTTCCGAGGTAATGGACTGTTTTGTGGTCTAAAACAAATTACTATTTATTCTATTGTATATAAATTAATCATTTATTTTATTCTTCAAAAACTCCTATCTGATCAATGTCTAAAGGATTTGATAGATTTTCTTAATCAAAATGCTCTTTGTAGTTTAAGACAAAAAAACCAAAACAATATTCACTCATTTGTGTTCCATTACTTTCAAAGAGCCCTCTGTTCTGGGTGCAGCTTGTTCCAACATTAACAGCCAAGAAACACAGCTCCGTTATTTTGGAAAGGGAGGAAATCTAAATGGCCAACAAGATTAGACCGGAAGAGCAGGAATCAGCAATGCTTGAAATTTATGTATTAAAGCTTTGTGTGTGGAGTTTTAAAGGCACTCTTCCCTGCCGTGTGGAGAATGCTCTGATTTCCAAACGCTGGAGCCGTTTTGTCAGAAGCCGCTCCCGAGGGGGCGGAGTCTCCCAGGAGGGCATTGGAACCGACCAATCAGGGCCCGGTGTGCTCCTGATCAAACGTGGGCAGGCACAGCTAGAACAGCGCCCCCTCAGAGTCCCCCCACCGCATTTGTTCCCCAAATCTGACAGAAGTACTTCTACCCCTCTCCCCAGCTCACCACCAAACAAAAAAAAAGATAGAAAAGAAGAACAATGGGTGTCATTTTCAAAAAGCAAGGAATTGGGATTTTTTTTTTTTTTTTGCTTTGCTTTACACCCCGCCTTTTTGTTTTGATCACAGCACAAAGACAAGGCAGAATCATTGTAGATTCAGGCAAACACACACACACACACACACACACACACCCCTACACACACACACACACACAGTCACACATGCACTCAGGTTGGCAAGCTGTGTCTTAAGGGCATAGGGCATGACTCAGGACATGACTGTCACTGCTTCTCTCTCTCTCTCTCTCTCTCTCTCTCTGTCTCTCTCTGTCTCACTCTCTCTCTCTCTCTCTCCCTCTCTCTCTCTCTCTCTCCCACTCCCTCTCCCCATCTCTGGCCAGACGTCAGACAGGTCTCTGACAGAGATCAATAACCCAGTGGGCCTTGTGTTCAACCTTAATTAGGAGACTAAACCGCTCCTCCATGCGTGGAGAGGGAAAAACTCTGCTCTAGACACCACTGACAAATAAAGCAGACAAACAGATTCTGTATACTGGCTCTTATTACCATTATATCTCTCTGTTTGTTTTGCTTTTTTTGGTGTTTTATTCCTGTGTAAAGCTACACTCCATCTAGGAAGTATTTGTACAGCATCTCCAATATCCTCCAGTCTTAGCAGCGTATATCTGCTGTGTGTTTACCGATACTGTTCTCCACCTTGCCCTTAACCTGCTGTTGACTAGTTTCTACACTAAACATGCATGTGAGTGTGCCTATCAAGCTGTATGGTGTGCGTACCACAAAATAATCATGTCTGACATTTTTCGTGCGTTCGTCTATTCTCCCGTCCTGAAGGTAACTTGGGCCAAGCGGAGCTGATAGGCCGAGAGGCTCTGAAGCTCCTCCCTAACGACCACACTATCATGTTTTCATTGGCCAACGTCCTGGGCAAGCTACAGAAATACAAGGTTAGTCGCCATAATGTCAACGTTTCACCTGGGATTATTCTGTTGCTTTTCCATCCATGTTGATGCTTTTATTGCTCAGTGGGCCTTCTATATCTGCCGTAGAAGCTGCAGGAGTGGTAAATGTCTCTGTGTGTAACAATAAAGATCATTGTCTGTGTGTGTGTGTTTCTGTCTTCGCAGGAGTCAGAGGGCTTCTTCCTTCACGCTCTTCGGATCAACCCAAATGCTGCTAGTTGCCATGGCAATTTAGGTAAGACCGCTGCAACATAGTTTGGTTGTACCACATATTTTATACTGACTTGGTGTGAGATTGTAAGTACCCAAAATCAAAAAAGTCAAAGGAATATATTCAGCACGCTAGCCTGAACTATATTGTGCAAAATGTACACATCAGATGAATGTATAAGTTGAATTGCGTGCCGCTTCTCAGCGTGAAGAGTTTGTCTGTTTTTTTCGTCAGCTGTGCTGTATCATCGCTGGGGAAAGCTGGAGCTGGCAAAGAAACACTATGAGCTATCTCTGAAGCTGGACCCCGAGGCTCCCGGGACCAGAGACAACTACAACATGCTGCGACGCAAACTGGACCAGCTTAAGCGCCACACACCCTGAGGGAGCCCGCTGGAGCCCCCGCCTGCCGCAAACACACTTCCCCATTCTTCATTTTGTGTCACTCATTCCAACTTTGTACCATTTGAAAATAAAGACCATGATCTGTGTATCAGGCTGCAGTTTTGTTTTTTGACTGAAAAAATATTTCTTATGCGCAAATAAGGAAAGAAATAGCAGAAAAAATTGTTCATTCAATATGTTGCACAGCTTGAATGAATCATTTTCTAGCTTTAATTAAAGGAACAATTATAAGAAAAAAAAAGTCCAAGTTGGTCCCTGCATATTAATATTTAAACTTGAATCAAAGGCTTGCTCCTGTGTGAGAGTACTTGCTCATTATTCTGATCAGGTATCTCTTCTGATGTGATTTCCTGCGTCTGATTAAAGTTGTGTTGGAGGCAGGTGTTCTGGTCACATGGCCGTCTGCCCTGTGCTGCTTGTTGCCCCTGTTCGAAGGACATGTGGAACTCATCCCCGGTGAACCCCAGCCTCTTTCATCTCTGACCCTGTGTTGTGTCAGCTGGACGCAGCACCGTGCGTGTGTGTGGATCCAGAGAAGTCATTGTAAACTTTGTTTGGGTTGGCCATCTCTCCGGAGTCCCAAATGTTCCTATACACAAAAGCTGCTACACTTTGGACCAAGAGCACTCTCTACACATCAAGCAGAGAGGACACAGTGCGTCACTTGGCCCTGACTATCCGTAAGAGGCGGGTTACCGTGTTTGTTTCTAACTAATGCCCATCTCTTTGTTCCTGAGTGGGATGGCACTCCCTGAGGATCGAGACCCCCTTTGCGCCCCCTCTCCTCCCCCCAGCCTCTGTAGTTAATAGGAGAAAGGTGTTTGCGCCGGGGAAGTTTTTCTGAAGTGTCCAAGAGGAGACGAGGGGTCAGCTGAGACAGGAAACCCATGGCCGTCGCTGTATGAAAACAGCTCTATAGCACAGAGGCTTCAAAGAGAGACGGGATGAGCTCCACAGGGACTATGCGCGCACGCGCGCACACACAGACACACACACACACACTCACACGCAGGCCTGCTCCTCTTGAAGAATACCGCCGAGGGAAAAGGCGACCCCAGTGTGAAACATCAGTCAACAAGTGTGCACCCGGGGTCAAAGGTCAGCGCACTTCTATTTTTTCACCTGCTTCCTACAGCTTGCAGGAAACTTTTGAAGCTCTGGCGGGCTGGTATGGCTTTGCTTTAGGGGCCGCTAAGTTTGTTTACACATACAGTACAATACACCAGTTGATGCTGTGATGCTTTGAAGATGTTACTGATACATTCATTGGGGGGTGCCACGGCACACACGACCATCAGTGTCCTCTGTATATTACCTCCTAAATATGCTACTAATATCACATAATGAAATTTCCTTGTTACACAACCCTGTTTTTATTTTCTCTGCTTTGATGTAAAGAAGCAGCGCTGGCCGTATTTGAAACAATAACAAATAGCCTATACACACAGTGTGCTTAGTGTCTTGTTGAAGATCAAACCTGTTTCAACATTGGGGAAGACCCATGTAAAGGCCACTAGGGTGAAAGGGCTTCATGCTATGGAGCGAATGCAGACAGCATACGATCAAAAAGGTCCAGACAGTGACATTCAAGATTGAAAGGTTTTCCTTCGTATTATTTTTACCCATGCAGCGTGGCATGCAGTGCTGCCGATGTACAGTAGGCTACAAAACCATCAGCTATTCGCTTTATGTACTTCTCGCTCCTTTTCTTTACATTCTGTCTGATCCTTTCATTCGGTGCCCGCAGCTGACTGTCTAGCTGCAGAGCTGTGCTGCCACATCGGTGGGGGAGCCCACTTTTATCATAATCATTCTTTGAATACCTTTCATTATCATAAAATATGTGAGTATTAAAGGGATGGATTCACTGGCCCCGCCGATGTCTTCATTATCCATTCTGACTGACAAAAACCTGCTGTCCCAGGGAGTGACATTAATAAAAGATGGGATACTACAGCCTTATGAAGTCCTCTCCTTGTTCTCTGGGTTTTCACTGTACACCTTTTACCTGCTTGGCTGCTCCATCACAATGATATAATGGAATCAAGTCCCAGGTGGGGTTCTTTATTGTGTTGTTTTAATCACACTGATGAGTTTTGATCATTTTAATCAATGGATCCGGCAGAATCATGTCCGATTGTTCACAGCCAAAACCACTCAAAAATCTCTAATACTAAATGCGACAAGGTATTTTGTTTTGATTGCCAAAAAACTCGTTATCAAAAACATTGTCATCCTTTTGTTACAGTATATTCAACAAAAGAACAAGAAGCGGGGAGCACTAATTTGAACCCACCAAGGGTGTTTTTGAACAGCAGGTGTGCTATTTTGCATCTGATAAGCACCAACAACCACCCCCAAGAAAATAAAGAAACATAGGGCTTATCAAAATGCTACACAGACATGCTTTGAGACATTAAATGAAGCAGCAATGGGAATACGGGAAGCAGTGTGTGGTGGTCACTCTGAAATGGAGTGATGGGGACTGCGAGGAGAAGACGGGCTTTTGAACTATAGGGCCCCTTTCTGGGTTGAAGTACCAACAATTAGTGCCTCAGCTTGGGACTTGTTCCAGCATGCAAATTATTTGATATACACCAGGCTCTCACATTTGCCTCTCTTAGATGTTGGGTTGTGAAAACCTAGAAATTTTGCGGAGGCAAATGTCGTGTTGTGTCAGCAGCTGTAGTCGGAACTCAGTGTAAAGCAACATGAATAGATTTATTGTATTTCTTCATATTTGCCAAAGAATTTCCAGCAGGCCTATGTTTGTGTGGTAATTTGAAGCCTTCACATTCACCCCCTCCCCCTCTAAACACACACACACACACACACACACACACAGACAGGCACAGGCATAGTTCATCTGTAAGAGATGCTTTGACAGAGTTCTCATCAATGTGACAGGATGTGATCAAGGATAGTCCTGCGATGTGTCCGCTGGGCCTCAGTAGGACCCTCCTCGGCCCTCCCCGCTGCCCCCCCCCCCCCGCCTCCACCACAACCACAACAATCCTAATGGGCTCTGATGGGCACCTCCATCTTGCCTGTCTAATTGATGAAAATGCGGTGCGTTTGAACCCACTGTCCCTCCCACCCTTGCGGCCTGCCCCTCCCTCTATTTCCTATAACACCGGGGGTCAGAGGTTAGGCTGACTGAGTGATCATTAGACTGGCAGTCCTTATTAGAGGAGCAGCTTGTCTGACACCCCGTCCGCATCCCAGAGAGGGACCCTCCCTGTCCGCTCCATCTAGATCATATTACATGACACGACCCCAGATCAGATACTACCAGTGCACCGCGACACTGCGGGCCAGTAGGGCACGGTGGCATTTTCAGAGGGGTCCCCTCGCCTGTCACAGCGCCTCCCTGACGCCGCTCTGTCCGTCTGGCTTGGATGCGCTCTGTCATTTTAAGGAGGGCCACTGTCACTGGGTATTGGGACTGTTGTGTCTACATGCCCTGGCATTTTCAGCGGTGTTCTCTGAGACAGAGCATCCAGCCACCCTCTCCAGAGTCCCCCGATGTCGCGGCCAATGATTAATAGTTAGAGATGGGCTATAAAACGTCCAGTGTGACCAGATGCTAGCCAGGGCTTTGCTGAAGTGATATAATGGACATAGTCTGCCAATTTGGCTCCCTTACAAAGCCTGGAAGTTCCCCAAGATTGATTCTGTTTCTATGTAGCAGTGCCCTGGGGGTTGAATGTTGAGGATGCACTCTTGTGAAAAATATTGTGATGTATTATCTTCAGCTGAGAAAAGCACAAAATAAGCACCGTGAATGATCATGGATATAACGAAATGGCAAATATCATGGTTACTGACGCTTGCATGTGACACTGATAATTTTTAGCAGATTTGTGATCATTTTATCATTTTTTTGCGCACAGAAAATGCTCTTTGGCCGTGGATGAAAAGGGAGGGCTGGGATAATTTGCAGCAGGAGCCCTCTGAGGCTGTTTTGCAAAACAAAACGAAGCAGCTAGACCCTTATTGAAAAATATAGTGCAGTGAGACGGAAATTTATTAACTGGCACCAGTTAATGTGTGCATTATTCATTTCTGGTGAGCATGAAAAATGATCTAAAGAGGTTTGAAATTGCAGACGCGCAGGCTGACTGCACAGTGGCTGGGCTCGCTGGTTCGTTTCATCCTCTTGCAGGGGTGTTTGGGCAGAGAGGTGGAGGGCTGGAGGGACGGAGGGATGGAGAGACGGAGGGGAGGAGTGCGATCCCCTCTCTGGACAGGGCTTTCCAGTAACAGCTGTGCTTCTCTCACGAGGGGGCGGCAGCAGCACTGGGAGAGAGGCTGCTTGGGACAGATGGACCAGCCCAGCACCACCTCCCCTCTTGCCGCCCAGCACTGCTTCTCTTATTAAAAATACAATATCTGTACCACTACTAATGTGTGTGTATGGGTGAGTGTGAGACAAGAGACTGAATTGTCTCTCTTCGTCTGTTTTACTGATTACATTTAATAGGTACTGTAGGATTTGAAGTCACTGTGGTGAATTTAGGGAATGCGTTTGATTTTTCTTTTCTTTTTTTCTCTTTGTATGCTTCTCTGTCTTGTCCTCTTTCGCTTTTCTAACGTTTGCTTTCGGAGCCCCATCTCTCTCATCGTGCCTTTCTCTCCGACTCTCCTCCTCTGCTGCTCTCTCTCCACCACTGCTACAGTAGGAGGTGGTGGGCAGGAGTCGGTGCCAGTGGCATATGGCTTTCCACTGTGCTAAACATTCATACAAAAGACAGGCCCATCAGTCATGGCTGTGGCCGGATGAGGGGAGAGAGCAGGCCTCTGATGAATGGTGTTTAGGACTTACCTGCTGTTAAAACATTACCTCCCAAACACCCGCTCCCTCCAGCACACACGACATTAAGAACTCTATAAGACCGTGAAATACGGCCCTTGTGAGCACACATCATGTACGCCAGGTTATAGCAAATAATAAATACGCTTTCTAAACCCTTCGCACAGAACCCCAGGTCAAGCCTTCATAGACCAATTAATGCACAGCATCTGCTGTATGGAGGGAGCATGCTAAAGAACTTCCGAGCCATTTTAGGCAATTAAAAGAGGGGGAGACTGCTTCCTGCTTGCTCCAATACCTCTCATTGCTAGAGTAAGCATGGAATGGGTCTCCTAGATTAGACCAAATTAATCCATTCTTCAGGGATTCTTTTTCTGGTTCTATGGCGAAACCGGCACGCCTTTGTTCTTCCTTGAGCCCCGGTGTTTTTTCTGCCAAATTTAACAGAAGGCTCGGAGGGTAACGGGGGTCCAACCCAGTATCACCTTCTGGAGCAGAGCAACTAGCAGAGAAAGACAATCAGCCTGAACCCTGCTGTCTGCAGCACAAAGTGAAAAGACTCTAATTGGGCTTTTTTACGCTGCATTTTCCTGCAGGATTGCTGGATCATGAAAAAGCAATTAAACCTTAGAGCTGCAATTCATTCATTCTCATTCTTTACCCTCTCATTTGGAAAGAGACAAATTTGAAATCAGTTATGTGAGTCCATATTTATGCTTTTTGGAATTATTTTTTTGTAATGAGACCAGCTGGTCGTTTAAGAGTGCTATCACAGATTTAGAAAAATGGAAATGTTGCACATTACAAGAAAACAAAGGTTCTTCCTCAGTAAATTCTCCTATAGGGATCAGTGTAAAATTAAAAGAAGCTCTTTAAACTACGCATTTGATTGGTTTCATACAAACAGTAGGAAAACATAGCAATAAAATTGTTGTGGATGCAGTTCTGAGAGAGCTGTAGTTCTCACTGTGACATCTAGAGGCAGTGCTGCCCACAAAACCATGGCCTCAGGACTGCAGGGAAAAAACAGACTCAAGTTTTGTGCAGGAAGATGTAAAATCTTGACAAATATTGTGTTTCTTTTAGAAAAAGGAAAATTAGGTGTTAGGCATTGAGAAATGTAAGGATCAAATGTCAAAGATCAAAAGATGAATTATAGGGATGCTATAGCTGTATAATACCTAAATAACAATTGCTTTATCTGATAGTCACACAGTGTGCTGTAGCAAATGTGCCAATACTCTAGGTTTGTAAATTGTATGACAAACACACTTTTAGACTTGTGATAAATGTCTATATGTCATAGTATATCAAGAAAATTGAATAATTTATCTGATACTTTTCAGGTTGAAATACCTCAACATCTAAAAAAAGAAAGATAAATAGATTGAATTGCTTCATACTGTAAAATAAAAGATTTTATATTGATATTTTTAAAGGCTGTTTGACTTACACTGGCATGTAATATATCTATTTTTTTTTCTTAAAAAGCAATAAAAAAAATATAACCACCCCCTGAAATGATTGCCCAAACACCATCTTTTATATAGTAAATATATTGTAGAACCTAATTTCTCTAAATCCAAGGGAGTCTTAATTAAAGTCTTACTTCCTGGGTTGTAACTGCAAAAATAACTAATTATGGAAATGACAAATGGAAATGGAAATCCTATGTGTTTTTGCATCAAGCAGAAGAATCAAAATCTCATTTTCTAAATGAGTGTTCTTTCTCCTGGAATCTGTTGGCAATAGAACTGAAACAGACAGCATCCAAGTAAATTAGTCAGTCTATTTCAAATATAGATAGAAGAGCAGGAGCACAGAAAAGAATATTTACTGGCAGAATTAATTTCAAACTTCAAGAGAACTATTCAATCAATAAAAAAAAGAAACTTTTAGCTATGCATATTAAAATCTGAGAAGTATCAAAATTATACAGGAGTAAATTAAAACAAAATCAAATTGATGTGACATTTTTTTCCCCAATAAAAATGTTAAAACAAAATTATTTGCATACTTAGAATTGCTTTTACTTCACTAAATCTTTAACTTAGCATTAGCTATTTTTCATATAAATAGCTTCAGTTTTTTTTTTTGTGTTTTTTTTAACCTGTGTAGTCGTTTGTTTATTTACCCTCACAGTTGATTTGATAATCTCCTCAGTAATAAGTCATAATTAGGGAGACACAAGATAACCATAACACATTTGCCCCAATTGCATGCCAAGCATTGTTAACCAAGCGCTTAACAATCTCATAACTCCAAATGTTCCACTCCGCAGAGTCCATACATTGTAAATTAGGTCTGTTAATGTACTCCTCTCTGCTCCCAGACACAGAGAGGGACAGTGGCGGGTATAACCACACACACGCACACACACACACGCACACACACACACACACACACACACACACACACACACACACACACACACACACAGACACGCTATGCTGTAGGGTTGGCTTTGCATCCACTTTTGTTTTCCCACCATGCAAAAAGTGGTCAACTATCACACCACAGACGGTGAGATGTCAACATGAAATACCTTCATTTGCATCAGCTTTAAAAACTGCCTGACTTCTCTTTATGCCAGCGACCCACCAGTGTCTCCATAAAATTCACTTTAGCCGTGGGGGTCCTGAGACCTTGCTAAATACTGCCCCAATACTGCTGTCAACAGTCTGTCAATCACATGACAAATCCTTCTGATTAAACGGAGCTTCACTGGCTGCTTCACAATGGACTGGAATAAACCAAATTAAGTCTGGATGTGTCTGTACCGCAGAATTACATCATTGTGTTATTTTTAAAGATATTCTATATTTCTGCTGGATAGGCACATTCTCCATTACAACATTTCACAATTTCATCCATTAAGACCAAACTTTCAAATCTTTAATGTAAGCTTTTTAAAATTTGATAAAATTGATTTTCTATGCTCCTTCTAATCAGATATTTGAGCCAAAAAGGTGGAACCTTTCAGATCCAAATATTCAATAATTTGTTTCTGTTAACGGGCACAGTGATTTGAAATACCATGTCATTAACATGAAAAAAAAAGAAAAGAAAAAAAAACTGTAATCAAATTCATTTGTCAGGGTATTTGTGCATGAAGCATATTAAAATATTACAATCACCATTAATAAAGTAGCAGATACACCCTGTTAGCATATTATTATTATTTTAATTGGCCCACTTTTACAACTTTCTGGTCTGTTTTTACAGTCCATTAAATAACCAACAATAAAAGAGGGGGGACTAAATCATTCTTTAAGGAAGCAATGACTGGACGCGTCATTCAAATCAAGCTGCCTTGCTAAGAGCATCTAAGCAGCCTGGACAAGCCTCAGACAGACAGACAGACAGCTGAATAAAAGGCGGCTGGACAGACAGGCCGTGGCAAGATAAGAGGCAGCATCTAATCTGACTCGGATAGCTGATACAGCCCTGCCTCGTCTAAATCCTAGAGGTTTGGTCTGAAGAGGAAGGATTTAACTTAAACCCCTTTCAACGTGCTAAATGTGTTTTTGTAATTAAACCCATACAATTAACACTGACAAGCACAGGTCAAAGAGAGCAGAGCTCCTCTGTTCAAATGGCCCTCCGCAACTCAAAGGAACAGAGAGAGAGGAGAGGGGAAAGAGAGACAGAGAGAGAGGGAGAGATAGAGGGAGAGAGCCCACGCTGCCACACTACACAAAGTTACAAAAGCTATTAGAGAGAGAGAGAGAGAGAGAGAGAGAGAGAGAGAGAGCAGTGAATGAATGAAGGGTGAGGTGTGGAGCAGAGAGAGAGAGAGGGACCTTTACTGAATTCGTATGGATTTCAGTATTCAGGCTATATGGTGCTCTGCAAGTTAACCTCCAGACCACAGTGTTTATTCTGGGACTGCGTGCCAGATCTGGGGGGATATCCAGTTCCCTGACATCAAAGACACAGAGCTGTTGGAGCAAAGCTTTTAGTTGCTCCTTAAACCCCGACACTAAGGGAATTGAAGCAGCTGTGGCAATGTGTGACAATATTTTTAAGATAAATACAGTTCCACACGGTTGGGGGGGAATGGATTACCTGCAGCAGGATTACAGTAATCTGAATAAAACAAAACGGTAACTGTAATGGGTTACTGGAAAAAGAACCAACAAACAAAATCCAGATGCATTATTTGAAAAAAAGAAAAGAAAAAAAAAAGTAAATGATATTACTCAGAAACAAACAATTGAAGGGAAAATATATTGTGATTGTGAAATCATAGAAACAAACACAATTTTATGTTTGAAATAAACAACAAAGTAATGTTTAATCATGGATGTAGATGATTATAATTTATATACAAATTACAGCCTTTTTAATTTAATCCTCTACAGATTCAGGAGGCAAAGTAAACCAAAAGTATCTGAAATATTGTGTTTGTGACTTGGAGTAATCCACTGGATTAATCACTGATTACAGGTTCAAGCAGATAATCAGTAATCTGTTACAACCTACATCATCAAAGTTTGCTTCCCTGCACCTGTACAGTGAACAATACACTACAGTTAAACAGAGTGTTGTCATATTATTATAGAGTTACACTATTAATTTAGCTAATTTATTTTTAGTCACACATCAATTCACTTTTTAGTTTAAGCTAGTGAAAGATTACTCGCCTATAGCTCTATGTGCTGTCTCTAATCATAATTTTCAATTCGATGAGGTTTGTAAAACACTTTGAACTTTTCACAATTGCATTCTAAATATTAAGTGACAAGAGCTGTATTGTTAAATCATTTATGGTATGGTACATTTTCATTTAGTAACATATTTTAGATAAGAAACTCTTGAAATCAGTTATGCCTTTTTTGTGTTTATGTTTTTTGTCTTTTATACAATTTGTCAGCCTGGATCCTCATTGGTATGTTTATTAAATTGTCATTATAAAATACTCTGTTTTCATCTGCCAAGAGCTCATCCGGGGACTTTGAAGTTCAATGATTTTATTAATACCAATTTGATTTGTATCAATAAGACGTAAAAAAAAAAAAGCTTTTATCTCAGCATATCTTGAAACAACAGTCGGACATTAATTGAATGATTTATCTTTTTATTTGGGGAAAAATAAACATATTTCTGTGACAGGCTATTCTGCAATCACTTCTTTAAGCAGGCTGTATGTCTGAGTAACCACAAAAAAAAAAAAAAAAAGATTCAGGTAATTCTAAGTGAAGCTGACAACGCCTTTTAAAGGGCACGCAGTTCCCCTCTGCCCAACCAGCCATGAAATCATAATGGATCTCTTTCAACATCCAACACTATTGGCCACTATGAAGGTCTGCTCATTATTGTGGAACTATACAAAACATTGGTACTTCTATTGCCGTCAGCACCACTTGAAAGGATTTAATAGACTGAACTGAGGCCTGCAGACTGAAAGCGAATAAAAGAAAAGAAAATCTTAACAGAATCTCAAGTCAAATACAGATATCTACCTTTCTGTTGACTTAATTATCTCATACAATTTTTGTGATTTTTTATTTTTTTTTACATTTTTACCCTCAAATTGTTGATTAACCAGGAAAAATTACCTACCCTTTTGTAATAAATAGGTTGTGCACAGTGTCAATCACAATATGTCAGTCCTGGAATTGCTCAGGACAAATTGTGAAATACAAGTCAAGCATCTGTTTTTTTTCTTTATACAGTCACAATTACACGGCTAAAATGTTTATGACATCAATATCAATACACACTTCTAAAAAGAACAAACAAAAAAAACCCAAAACTCAGAATATTGTGAACATTATGACATTTGAACAATATGACAACGGGTAACTGAAAGAGTTATTTTTTTTTCTTTTTTTTTAAATCACTGAGAAAAATGGATTGTTCACCGTTTGTATGAGGGTCTTGAGGGAGCCGGCACACGTCTCCTTGTCGCCGGACAAATAGAGAGAAGAGCAGGGCTAGAAGGGCCGTGCTGCTGCCATGTTCTTAGCGGGTTCTTAGTGTGTGACCCATGTCACGGGTCTCATGGCCTGATGGACACAGCTGTCCTGCCGCAGGCAAAAAGGAGCAGGGAGGGAACGCAGGAAAAGATACAGACAGAAAAAAGGAGAAAGACAGGGGGAGAGAGAGATAGAGAGAGAGAGAGAGCGAGAGCAAGGGGGTTGTGGTGTGTATATTTGTGTGTGTGTGTGTGTGTGTGTGTGTGTGTGTGTGTGTGGTGGGGGGGTGTTGATTGTCCTCTGGCACTTTCTGGGGCATGTGCCCACTCAGCGTGGCATCCCGCTTATTCAGCACCCCACGCCGCCCCCATGAAAAAAAAAAAAAACACACAGACACACGACGGACAGAGGAACAACACACAAACTACAGTCACGCGTATGCATTTGATACAGAACAAAATAGCACCTCTCAAATCGCTGACCATCACACCACATAGAGTACACAGACACTCACACAGACACTTGGTAAGTAACACCCAAGGCACACACACACACACACACACACACACACACACAGATGCTTTGGGCCGGACACCACACAGCAACACGACGCCAAATACCTGGTGACGTTGCCGGATACCATAAAAGAAGGAACACAAACATCCCAAGGGTCAAATATCATGAGTCATACTCTAACTAAACAACGTAATGAATACAGATGCCAAAGGGCCGGGGTAAAATAACAGTCTAATGGTACTTACTGTACAGTAGAATTTTCCACTGAACCTCACACACAGATCAATACGCTCTTTGCCTGAAGGGATATTGTCAGGCACACTAAAAAGATTGATCTCAGCTGAGACAGGATACGTTTTTGATTACACTGTAGGTGTCAACCTCTGCTAGACGCTTTATTCAAAGAGAAGGGTGATAAGGAAACTGACTCAGAAATCGACTGCGCATCTCCGGCTCTATCTATCATTCTATTAGAAGGTGTCTCACAGCCGGGTCTACAGCTCCAAGTGTCGTCTCCTCAGCCGGCGTAGAGAGCTGGCTCCTTCATGAAGCCCTATTCACGGCGGACAGGGCCAGACAGAGGCAGACAGGGCCAGACAGGGATGGGGAGGCACAGAGCGCATGTTAGGAACAGAGGAAAGAGCCACTCTGACTGGAGGAGAGCCACATGTGTTGGGCCGCGGAGAGAGCCTCCGACACCGCTCACGCTGTCAACATGCTGACATATACATACACAAACAGTTGTGCAGAAGATGCAGGCACGCGGGGCGTACACACACATACGTTCAGGCGGGCACACGTGCACATACACACTGCGGGGCCAAGCCAATTAACACCCTGCCATAGCACAGATCATATTCAGAGCAGTAGAGGAACAGGAGGGCATATGTGGATAATCATACATGCAAATGAGATGAACAAGAAAAGCATCTAAATTTTGGCAACAACTCATGACAACACCTGAAAGTAGAATCTTGAATCAATCATCAAAAATGTGTGCTACTTTATCAGAATTAATATCATTTTGAGCATTGCAACATTTCTTGATGCTTTCTTGATACAAATTCAAAAGAAATTGATGAGGACTTTTTTTGTCTGAACTCTTTAGACCCAAAAAAGTGGCGGCCCATGACAATTGTGAAATAAAGGCTTTTAACGGCCCGTCAGATTTTTTTGAAGTGCAATTTGGGTGCAGAGTTGTTTCTGGATGAAGTCTGCTCCTGTGCTCATTCAGCTATATTAAGTCACAGATATGAGAGGTGAGGCACTGAGGGTGTGAGGGCAAAACCGCACCGCTCCCTGAAGTTTGGCTCCAAAACCAGAAGATGGCAACATACCTCTGGCTGAGACACTGGCCTGCCCGCTCCCTCAGTTATTTATGCATTCACATGTTCACCTAGTGCTTTATTTATTTATTTATTCATTTACTTGTGCCGCAATACAAACATTATAAGTCTTGAAGAGAAGAGCAGGTAAATATAGTGAATTATTCACAAGGTGCCTCACTTGACTACTGGTGGTTAGGCAAGATAAAAGCCCCACACACAAATCCCTAAGGTTGGGTTTAAGTGTGTGTGTTGTCTGTGTGTGTGTGTGTGTGTGCATTTGCCAGTGTGCGCTTGCATGTGTGCACTTACAGTATGTGCTTGTGTGTATGTGCGTGTGTGTCTTCGTGGGTGGATGGAATATTCAATAGGTGAAGAGAGAGGGTTTGGTGATGGACGGATGGGCTGAAAGCTGCAGAATATAGCACACACATCTCTCAACTTTCTTAGCTCTGACCCCCCCCCCCCCCCCACACACACACACACACTCTGTCTCTTCTTCTCTCGCTCTTCCTCTCCTCCTCCTCCTCCTCCTCCTCCTCTTCCTCCCCACTCTGTGACGTACGTTACATAAGAAAATGGACAGAGACCACTCCAGGGTTCCAGTGCTACACCCAACAGGACAGCTTTTGGTGTCAGTCCTGACTAATGCAGAGCGGGTTTTGGTGTGTCTGTCTAATAGGAGTGTGTGAAGACGAGAGAGACTAGAGTGAATGGTAAATGAGTCTCTTAGTTACAGTAGTAGGTCCCTACTGTATGACAAGAGGTGATCCACTTCTCCCACCACTCACAGCAATGACTGTCACTTCAAACAGACTGGGCTAAGACGACTCCATTTGCCATGGTAAACAATTTAATATTTGATGTACAGTACAGTGAGCATCTCTCTCTCTCTCTCTCTCGGTCTCTCCCCTCTTTCTGTTTGCTCTCTTTCTGTGTGTGTGTGTGTGTGTGTGTGTGTGTGTGTGCACGCGCACTGTCGTAATCAGCAAGGCTACATGAGGCAACGGGAGCATCTGAGTGCATGCATAATCCCATAGAAAGATGACGATGAAGAAAACATAAGCTGGCTTCTAAGTAAACACTTGCAGTATACATACTTACAATGACACAATATTTTCAATTTTGTAGACTTTATGCATTTTTTTTCAATTTTTAAACATATTTGCAATGATCATTGATAAATATTTAATTGATTTTTTTTTTTTCTCCATCAAACATATCACTGCAATGGTTATGAATAAATATTGGAATCTATTCACTGCATTAGACATATCAGCAGTTTCAGATTCCTTATATATACTATGTAAGTCATCCGCAAGTCTAATTTAATATTAATGCTTGTTAATAATATTGATAATAAAATTAAAGGAAGTCAGTAAACTTTAAGCGTTAACATTCATCAATGGGCATTTGACTGAAAGAAACGGCACATCAACATGGAGCTGTAAAATTGCGTTAAATCTGTGTGTCGCGGGCTGTGGGTCCATGCCAAGTGGGCCCATGAGGGCAATGCGGCGCGACCAGGAGGAAAGAGCCAGTTGGATGGCTGAAGTGTAAGAGCTGGGAGCAGAACAATTACAGCAGTCACTTACCATCACAGTCTCTGGTTGAGGCATGGCACAGCAGGACGCCGCAGGGTAAGAATGCGGCTTTCAACCAGCTGGTATCACAAGATCAAGCTGGTCATGCCAGAAATGACTAAACAACATGTTGAGCCTGATAAAGGTTTAGAATATTGGTTTTAATTGATTGAAATTTGTGAATTACATGTGGGAAATATTGAGATCTCGTCTGTGGTTGCCAGTTAGACGACGGGGGACTAGAGGTCGAGTGTCAACCTCTGGTACTGTGGTTGAAAATTTCTGCCACTGCGCTCTTCTAAACATTTTGAACCCTCTTCATTAACTCCTCTCTAATGAGCTTGATTTCATTTGCTCAACTGCAGATAGCCAAACCCCAACATGTGTTGTTTGGCATCTGTCTCAGATTTTGGAAAGTCCAATAGCAGATGTGACAAATTTGACACAATATTAAGAATCAAACACTGCTGATATTTTGTCAGCTTTCAAAGTAAGAAATAACATCCTACTGCTAATGAAAGACTTCAGGTCCAGATGGGGAACGTGACTGGAGTGAAACACTAAAAAAAAAAAAAAAAAGAAAATACCTCGACTGCATGCACCAAAATAACCACCTAAACACATGGGCATCTGAATGTACAAATTTACACAAATGCAACACATCTGCACACACACAGATATGCACACACACCTACGTGCACACACACACACACATGCGCGGACACACACACACACACACACACACACACACACACACACAGCTGATGCAGCTGACCGCATCTGCCTCTCGTCCTCAGGTTCAGTGGTGGCCAGTCCTGCAGTGTCACCTCCCCCTGTCACGTCTGATTCTCCTGGTAGGATCCATCATCTGCTTGGCAGCCTGGGTGCCAGTCAGCTGCTTCCCGGGGGACCGCCAGGCACTGGGAGCCGGGAGGCACTGGGCTGAAGCCTCCCCAGCCTCGGCAGCAGCTGTGTGGGAGACAGAGAGAGGCGCGGCACAGATGTGGGAGTCTGAAGGCGACAGAAGGTATGGTCGATTTCAGCGTCCGCCATGTTTGTTATTCCACCTTTTCCTGGGAGGAAGAAGCAGGCCCTTGATCTGGCTCACAGCTAAACACTTAGCTTTTGTTCCCGAGATGAAAACCGCAAGGAGAACGAGGCACTGGGGAAAGAGAGAGAGAGAAGGGAAAAGACTGGGGGCCGGAGGAGAAATCCGGTGACCAAGTGTGGAGTGAGGGTGGTCATTCTATACCCCGCTAACGCTGAGCCCCTAACACAGGACAAGAGCCTCTAAGCCTTGCCACACCTTTCCTTTTGCTGCAGTTTCTTAAAGCCAGAATTCAAAAACTCACACACCATAACACAATGCCTGCACACCATGTCAAAACACAGCAGAGAAATGGTGCATAGATGGCTCGGTAAACTACACATCTTAATTTGTTACCGTAAACCTGTTTACAAGTGATGACAACACACTCACTAAGTGTTCATTCTTTTATATAATTTTATAGAAAAGGTAAATAGGACTGAGGGTTTTCGATAGCTGTGCGTAATTCTCCTTTATGACGTAATTCTGTAATTCTCCTGTTTCACATACAGAGGGTGGGAAGGGATTCAGCCCACCATAAACAAAGTTGCCCTGCTGACTCTCAAAGGACCCATGTGATGAATAATACCAGGCAAAATCATAGCTAACGCTCATAACCGGATTTTCACAGCGAATTTTGCACAACTTCATTTCGTAGTAACACTATCCACCTTGTAAAAATGCACACCCTCTTCTAACAGCACAAGTGAGAAATGGGATAGTTTTCCCACTGAGTTCCCAGATGTAGGATTGCCATTGTGTTCACACACCCAGCGTTAGCCCAAGACGGCACCCTCGAACACAGCTCTGTCTTGGCTTTGAAGAAAAAACAAAACTGTGATATGTAAGAGGTGGCAGTGCGAGGCTGTCTGTAAAAAATGCTTGTTTGTATTAGGAATATAACCCTGAAAGCAAAATTCAGTTTGAAATCTGACATTCTCTTCTCATATTGCATGTAAAAACCATTGTCCTAATAAATATTTGAGTTCCCAAGATGTGCCAATTGCTAGCAAATGCTGTGTGTGTGCGTGCATGTTTGTGTGCGTGTGTGTGTGTGTGTGTGTGTGTGTGTGCGCGCACACCCGTGTGTGTATGTGCAGTACAGCGGAGCAGAGTACATCTGCAGTGGTAAGGAAACAGGCTGTTAGCATACAGCTTTGACAACTCCATCAGGCCAGTCTCAAGGTAGCTGTCAATCACAACAAATCATCTCATCCCCCAGCGCTGCGAGGACCTCTCTCCACTAGTACACACATGACAGGCCCCTACAGCTCTATTTACCCATGCACACCCTCCTGGTGCCAATGGATTTGTAATTAGAAAACAGGAAAGAGAAAGAGAAAAGGGGGGAGGGGGGGTGAAAGTAAGTCAGTAACAAGTTTGGATACAAAGCAAGTGAATGGTGCCTTTTCACCAGCGACGTTGGCATTTGAAGAGTGGGTTGGCACTTCCATGGTGGCAGCGCACTGAAAAGCAAAGGCATTCTCATTCACCCTGTTTTTTCAGGGGGACAATGTGTGTTACGGGCGTGCGCGTGTGCGTGCGCGTGCGCGTGCGCACAGTTGTTTTTGCGAGACTCTTTCATTTTCAGTTCTCTATAATTAGATTAATGCTGTGATGGCATAGCACAAAGCCAGGCCCACGCCACTTCCTTCCCAGAGCATATGAATTAGGGACAAACACTTCTCTCCATTCCAGGCAGAGAAAGCAGTGGTGTGAGTGTTTAGCATACCCTTTATGATGGAGAGAGATGTTAATTGTGTTACCTCTAAACTGCTTGCTTGTTGTATTAATCACTGTGCTAATTGATGCAGAGATAGAATTGTTGCCACGGGCGAGAAAGGGAGCGAACCAGAGTTGAGGATGGCGGATAAAAGATTATCGTAGCGACCATATGGAGGTGGCACTGCTTTGAAAGTCTGCTCTATGTGCCCACCAGCACCACATGGGAGGATGAGTAGAGTGCCAATAGGAGCACTTTCTTCTACTGTATGGTTTTTTGAAATAAAACAAAGGATGTCAGTAGGTTTGTCTGCATATTTAGCAGCGCACAATACAGACCTGTGGATAGGAGGACCTGAATAATGTGCATGCTCTGGACCTCATCTTTATTGGATTTGCCAGAGGCCACGAATACAAGATACCCAAACACAAGCGTTCTTAGATGTATTATGCACTTTATGATTCAGAAGATCCGTGCACAGTGTCAGTCACATTACAGGAGCACTAGCATTGCTCTGGGCTCAGTCAGTGCCTTGTTCAAGTGCATTTAGGAAGGGATGGGTATAGTGAACATGATACTGCTGACCCTCCTGATTTCTCTGATAAGATCAAATACAAGATGTGTAATTTTGTTTCATGCTTTTTGTTTTTCTTCACTAAACCCTACAGCCGTCATTCCTGTGCATCTTCTCTTCCTTCTCCAATTCCAACGAAATCCAAGCGCTTCCAAGACGGCTGTGTTTAATGAGGTATAGGTGAAAGGACGTGCAGGTGCCAGCCAGACACACAGAGGTTTGAATGTGTGACCGTATGCCTCACTGCCCTCCAGTGTGAATGGGGGCTGAACAGAGGCGGCCATTTAAAGAACCACAGGCCCAGGAGGAGCAAGGCAGTGAATGGAGAGATTCAGAGAGCTTCAGAGGCCCTCGCCGGTGCACCAGCCGCTGCCTCCAAACCCGCTGTGTTTTTGTATGCAGATTCCCCTTGTCAGAATTCATTTATTCAAAGGGAGTTATCTGAGAGAGCGGGTTATAAGACAAAAATAGACGCATTCACATTCGTCTTGAAAAACATTCGGAATGCTAATGCCATGAGAACATGCCGTTTATGTGCGCGTGTTTGCGTAAGAATCTGATCCAGCGCTCCCTTGGCTTGCTGGCCAAGAGGCGCAGTTCACATAGACAGGAGAGCACTGATACAGCTTACAGGGTTCAATAGTCCAAATCTGCTCTTGGGGAACACTCTTAATGTTGCCAGGAACATTTACTATTGGCACTCGCTGTATGTAGCAGTCTGAATCTCATGGAAAAGCCAAAAAATCTATATCTAACACGTTTTCTTTAAAGGATCATTAGCTCATTCTGCTCACATCAAATGTTCATACTATTGCACCTTTGTTTATCAAAATAGATGTCCTTGGTGATGATGACAAAATTGCCTGCCCCTGAAAAAAAGAAACGATGAATCTCCAGCGTTTCCCAATAGCTAGATCCATGCCTTCACAATCTTCAGAATCTCTCTCTCTCTCTGTCTCTCTCTCTCTCTCTCTCTCTCTGTCTCTCTCTCTCTGCGCAGGTGGTGGGAGCTTCCTGGTCGAGTCTTTCTCATTTCTTTTTGTTCCCCTCCAATTGCTCTGATCGGGAGCTGTTGATGATGATGACAGTGCTGGCTGTCCATTGATTTGCTGTGGCCCCTGGTTGAGAGTTCACAGCAGACGACACTCTTCCTTTGGCTTTAATTAGAGCTGGCCCCATCTACTCCTCTCTCCTGCCCTGGATGTGGTTCCACACACGAACACAGAAGGCCCCGCCACACAAAACACTCTGCTAGGATACAAGCGGTCTGATGAGACCTTCACCAACATTCACCTACTGCAGCTACTATTTAGCTGCAGTATCTGCATTTTGCATTGTCAAAAAAAGTTTTTTTTTTTTTCTTTTAGGCAAATAAAATTCATCACGCTATGAAAAATTGCACACTTTTGTATCCCAGCGTGCGTGCATGATGTATACATACACACATTTATATACACACAGGCGTGCATGCGCACACACAGAAACAGACACGCACACATGCATGCACTATGCCCAACTGTTTTCCTGATCCACAGGAGTCTAATCATCAGAACACAGCAATTACACTGGTGGGATGACAGATTTTTGTTCCTGTGTATATCACACATGAGGCATTGTCCTTCCCTCTGCTCTGCCACCCAGCCAGGAGAGTCAGGGACCTCAGCTTGCCATCTGTCCCAGGCGTGAGCCACTCAAGGTTGGGAGGGGGGGCAGTGGACAGAAAGAAGCCTTGGTCTGGGTAGGGGCTGGAGGATTGGTGCTATTATCCCAGTGGTCATGGGTCCTTGCACATACATGGTTGCTCTCAGGCTGTCTTCTCACAGCCATTAGCAGGCTTTAAGGAGCTGGGCAGAGCCTGGTAATCATTTAAGGCTTTTGTTCACTTGTCGCCTGCGTAGAACGGCCTTCACAATTGGACGATCAGCAACCATGACTCTTTGAGTGATGAGAAAAATACGAGAAAGGAGAGAAATACGATTTTTGATCTGAAAGAGCTCCACATCACACTGAACAGTCCAGTCTGGGTACAAGTCTGACAAGGGTGCAGCTTAGAATGGCTTTGACAGAATTAATCATCAGCATCTTTCTCTCTCTCTCTCTCTCTCTCTCTCTCTCTCTCACTCTTTCTCTCTCTCTCAGACACACACACACCATTAGTGCATGTAGTCACTGAGGCACAAGGACCAGGTTTCCATAGACCTCCAGAGTGCAGAGTGAATCAGGCCTCAGGGGTGGAGGAGTAGTGGACACACAGCGAGCCTCAGAGAAGGGCTGGCTAATGCTAATGCTAATGCTAATGCTAACAGAAAAACAGTGTTGGCAGGATGACCTTAGCCCACAAGCATGCAAATACAACACCGAAACACAGGCACACACACATACGCACAAACACATCAACAGTAAACACACTGATGTACATACATACAGTATGTGCAGATGCTCAAATGCACATGCTTGACTGCATGCAACACAGACAAGCACAGAATCATTGCAATCTTATAGGGGGGGCTGACCAGTGGGGAGCGTGGCCTGCCAGGTGACCCGTGCATGGCTCTACTAGTGCTTGTGCGTACATATGTGTGTGTATGTGTGTGTGTGTTTGTGTATGAGCGTGTGTGCCGAATGTCTCTCAGAGCAAAAGCCAACTGTTCATCCATGCGAGTCGAGTACGTGTGGTTGAGTTTGCAAGTTTACAGGTTGTACTCCACACCACTACATAATGGATCTGTGTCCCATCTACACAGCGCTATTAATCCCCAATATTGCCATTGTCTTGTACACTGCTAACATATTCCTACTTCATCCTATTTCTCATCAACAGTTCTCAAACACCCCATGATCATTTCCAGTACTCCCAGCTTGTACACTACCCTCTCTCTGAGCATAACGTCACCCTGCTCCCTCCAGAGAGCCTATGTTTAGAGTGGAGGACCCCCTAATGACTGTCAGCGGAGGACATGGTGGAAGTCCCGTCATAAAGCCAATCAGGGGAATCCACGCTGGGCCTCGTAAATCTTCCACTTTGTAGGGTTACTGGGAGGTCTGGGAAGCGTAGGTTTCCCACTTATTCTTCTCAGGAAACCCCAGACAACCTCCCCCTGAACTCGGGTCATGCAAGGTTATGACCTTGGCAGGATCACCATTGTTGTTCCAGTAACTATGGCAATCAAGGGTCTGCAGACAATCAAACAGAGACTTGAGTGAGATTCTTAGGCGTTGTTTTGATAAATGTGTAGAAATGAGAAATCCTAAATTGACAAATGAAGATTTTACAAGATATTTAATGAGATATAGAGTACCAGCAAATTTATTTCATTCATACAGTATTTGAAACATTCATCTAAAAACATTAATGGGTCTTCAGCACATTTTTAATGGACACTAGTTGTTCCATACTTACTATGTTGTTTTGGTAAAAGACAGTAGTGAAAGCTGAGAGGGCCAAACAGAGCTAAACACTTGGCCAGCAGAGACATGTCCTAGTGTCCTAATATCCTAGTTCTGGAGGCAGAGCATGAAACACTTGAACATCTCTGATGCACACATTTTTATCACACATCCAATCCTAACTATGGTGGAGTTGTATGAGGCATTTCCCTCAGCAAATAAAATGCTTTTGAATTGGCTTCTCTTCATCTATACCACATCACTAGAGATAATGCTAAGTTAGTTATAATTTAGTTGTGCATAAGTGTGTGTGTGTGTGTGTGTGTGCGTGCATGCGTGTATGTCTGTATATGTGCTTCTGCTTGCCTTTTCGCAGTGTGCGTGTGTGTGTGTGTGTGTGTGTGTGTGTGTGTTTGTGTGTATGTGTGAACGTATTTATGTTCTGTGGGGTTTTCACCGCACAGCACTCAAAAAGCTTTGTGCCAATGTGCCTGCAGACACCTTAACAGGCATGAGACACATTTCCAGTGGGACACCAACCATTTCTTTCTGTCCCAGCAGAGAGCAGTGCTCCAGTGCCAGCCTGGTGCCATCAGCACAGGGCTACGCTTCCCGACAGAACATTGACTGGCTTCCAGAGTCTCCCGAGGCCGTTTCCAGACCTCAAGAGGATCAGCAGGCCTCCAACAAGTGGTCTTTAGGGCAGCGCTCACCGACTCCGACAACAGAACCGCAACAAAATCAGTGGCAGGAGTCAGGGACCCATTAAAAACCGTATCGAAGGCCTCCTTTTTTCTTGTCCCCTTTAGCCTTGTCATTCATCCAGCTGTCAAGCTGCTTTGCCCCTGGATTTGATGTTGTACAGGATTGTTTATTTGGTCATAACGCACATCCCAACACAACGCTTCTTTACATGACTACAAGAGTCCCATTAAAAGAGTGGAAGAGGTCAGCCTGAAGTACTGTATGGCTCTGCGGTTAACATTTTCCCCTGTCTTTCTTGTTCGCCCTTAATCTGATCACTAAATGTCTTCTAGCGATTCTCTTGATAAATCAGTCTTCAGACAGCACCATAATTTCACTATGAGGTATTAGCAGGTTATACTACTTTACCACAACTACTTACACACACAAAAAAATCACACCTTTTACCTCCTGCACTTAAAAAAGTTTCCCCCAAAAAATATCAAAACGTCTTTTTATGACTTCTGTTCCACTTCTAGTTCTTGTAACAGCCATATAGGCCATGCCAAATGTGCCCAGAAATAAGCTGGGCCTCCCCACTGTCTCTGAGATTGCCCACCCAGGAGTCTGGCACACGCCGCAGCGAGCAGGAGGCCCTCTGGATTACAGTAATACACACTATCTCATAATGGAAAGCTGCCGTGCACATTTCCCTCTCTCCGCCCTCATTGTCCACACTACCAACTGCACAATCAGGATATGAGACTGTGATTGCACCCGTTAGCGTGTGTGAGTTTGCCGGTGTGCTGTTTCCCCCCTTTTTTTGGGTCGGGCACTATTTGGCTTTTACAAGGTAAAAAACGGAGTGGGTATATTGACAATAACTATGTTATGGGGTATGAAATATTGCTGTGGTATGGTTGTATAAAAAATATCCGCACCATACTATAAACTATAAAAGTCTCTTAAATCAAGTACTTTATAATAGACTCAATGAACCCTTAGACTTCAACAGCTTGATTAATTTCAGGCAGCAGAGGTCAAAGGTCAGAAGGAAACAATGACATGAACATACTTAGCCAGAGATACTAACACGGCTAAGTAAACAGTCAAAGCTGCCCTGTTTGGACCCGCCACACACTAGGCAAACTCCGCCACTTTCCCTCTCACCCCGTAATCACCAGAGCTGTAATTAATGGGGAGGCTGACCTGCAGTTCAGGGCAGTGGAGAGGAAAGGCAGACAAAGTTGAAAGCCATTAAGAGGAAAGGAAGGGGAGGTTTTGGAGGAGCGGGAGACAAGCATGGTGGACTATGGAGGCTTCCATGGGTGGCTAACAAAGGTGCAGGTGGGCCAGGAGGAGCGGAGGTACACTCTGGCCAGAGTTTAGACCACCAGGTTACCACAGACTGTCTAACAAGCAGGTAATTACACCACAGAGGTCATTTACTCCGCTAAGTGGCTTGCCTACCACCGCTGTTGGTGAGCGCACGGTAATTAGGCTTGGTGCTCCAAACAATGGACCATGTGTGCCTTTGACTGTTGTGGGAGGAGCAGAGGTAACCAGTAGACCACCACCGGCCAACATGGACGAGATGTTTCAAAAGAGCACAAAAGCTATGGTAGACACATGGGGGACGAGTGAGGGGGAGACAACAACAGGAGAGGCCAGAGGCAGACAGACGGACGGGGCAGGGTCCACTAAAGTTACAGACTGGCACGTCTTCAAGCCTGTATTTATCCAGGAGGTTCTGGAGAAAAAAGGGGGATACAGTGACACTTAGGGACAAACCTAGAGCAGATGCTTTCTCACACAAGGACAAAGGGGATTTGTAGACATTAGGAAACCACAAGTCTTTGATAGCTACCTGATCAAAAAATGTTATTATTCTTTCAATTCCTTTTCCTGTTATTGTTCAGATGGCTCTATTACATTTCAATGATTTGCCTCTGTAAAAAGGAAGTGCACAAACTTTAAAACTAAAGCTTAACAAGTGACTGTGTATAAATGAAGACAATGAAACACAAATGAAGAGACACGCTACAATGGAACCGCCCGATATCTGTGACCACTGCATAGTGAGCGAACAGCCCACACTGCTCTAACCTTTACTCCTCTGTAGTTAGTTATACAAGAGTTTGGCTGCTCTCTAGTATGATATATGAGTACATTGCTAACAAGCCAATCAAGCCTGCCAACAGAAGCAGTGGAAGCACAGAGAGCCATTAAAGCGCTGGCCCCAGCTACAAAAACAAAACCTATCCACCTGAGACCACAGAGGGACAGGATGCAGGCTACTTATAGCAATCCAAAACCAAGCCACAAGAATAGCAGGAAAAACGACTCGATACGGGAGCTGCACCGAGCCTTTTGAAGTGCGCCACCTCTAAACTATTCCGAAACGCCACCCCAGCATCTTTGAAGGCAGGTTATCCTCGGCAGCCGTGTGTCCTGTTGTGAACGAATTGTTTCCTCTTTCACTTTGTCTCTATTTTCCTCCAGAAACTGACACTGTTTTATTGTTCTCCAGGGCCAAGCTGTTGTGTCGTTGAGCACAGGGGGCACGACCGCTGGCTGCTCCGCTGATGGCAGAGGAGGCTCAGGGCGGGCGGAGCGGCCGGTCGACGGACAGTAGGTTGGTCACAGGTGACACGAGGTGGTTATCCTACAGAATCTGCAGAAGGATGACCCCCCGCTTATCGCCACCATTTCCTCTATCCTCAAGTTCGTGACCCTACGGTGCCCTCTTGCCTAAGAATGGACCATTAGGGCGAATAATCAATCAGTGGTCAGTGATGTCATTGCACAAACATGACACAAGAATAGGGGGAACGGTAACGCATCTTGTTGTTTTTGGCGTGGCGCTGATGGTTTTGCTCGTAAATACAGCAGATTTACGGCGCGCCCGGACCGAGGGAACTTGCACCTGCCACTCTGTATGGAAAACACAAAAACAAGGGAAAAGGCAGAAAACAAGACGTAACATTACTGAATCACGCAGGGTTCACAGGCTGATGCGACTCGTTCCTGTGAAGTCAAAATGCAGTCACATCCCTGAAGTTGTGCTGCAATTTATTAATAACTGATGGTTCTGGGGCAACATATCGGAGTTAATGTGCTCAAAACATGACCTCAAATGTAATAAAAATATCAGTAAGGTGTTTCTTGCATTACACTTCCATCAAATCTGTCATACTTGCGGGGAAAGCAATAGAAGCGGTGTTTCATGCTTAACAAATAAGCACATGTTTTCGTCTCTGCTGCCAATAGCATTGTAGCAGAGCATTATCTGTGTAATCTGAGATAGAGGTACAGAACATATGCTTCTCTCTGCCTCCTAGAGAGAAGGAGAGCTAGCTTTAACACTCAATATCAGGGTGCCTAATTGCGCTTCCAAATCATTGATATTAATAGGCCTGCGACTCTGGAACAAGGCTATGGCATATAACGTAATATCACAGCCATTCATCTCACCATTTCAGAATCAACAGTACACCATCGAGAGTGTGATATAGACGCTGATTTACTGTCAATAATAAACAATATATGACGTCCACTGTGTGCCAGCATCTCAAATAGGATAATCCAGCATCAGACGCAGATATTTTAATAAATACATTACATTACAATACAGATTTGTGTGGAAAATAAATAATTCAATGGATACAAATACATGATAGGTCTTTTTTCTCTGTATTTGTATAATTTATTTCTGTTTTATTTATTATTTTGCTCACAAGGTACAGCTTTAATCCATTCATTGTTTTATTTATTTTTATTCATAATTTTTATATTTTCTCATTTTTATCCTTTGCGTTGAAATATTTATCTACTTATGTGTCTGTTTAGGCTATTTATTCATTTATCTATCTTCCTATTTTCTGATGATCCTATTTAGCATTTTCCTGTCTTTTTATTTTGCATTTATTGCACCAACATTATAATGAGATGGCTAATAAAATGCTAGGTGGGTCTGATCACAGGCTCTGACATGTCACTGCCAAATCATCATAGTTGTCATCAAAACCTGTGAAGGACACTGCACAAGGAAAAAGACACATTTTCACCAAGCTGCCATAGATAAGCATGCTTTGTAGAATTATGTATGATTCAACGCACTCATATCTGTCTTCGCAGTGCGGATATTTTTCCACAAAAATGTATGCATGCCAGGCATGGGGATGATAGCTATTGATTTGAATATAGCCTATGAGTCTTTTGGATCCACCTTAGGGCCTGGTCTTTACTCGGTGGTTATTATTGTGGTCTGGTCACTCAACCATCCTGCACAACACTTGGCACAACTGTAACCCAAACCCGCCTAGTCCATTTTGTGATCTATACTCGATTGCTCTTGTCTGTCCACCTGATGCTGTTTGATTGACAGAGCTCATTAACAGCAAAAAATACTAAATAGAAGAATTGGAAAATAGGAAAAATAAATGAACAAATACATATGCCAAAATTGAATAAAATAGCGAAACCCATCAAATAAATTGATATATTTCAGTGCAAAGGACATAAATAGGAAAATCTTAAATGTGGTGAAGTAAAATAAATAAAACAAGAAATGGATTACAGCTGTGATTTGTGAGCAAAATAATGAATAAAAACAGAAATAAATGATCTAAGTACAGAGAAAAAAAATCTATGTGTGTGTGTATCATTTATTTGTATCCATTTAATTAATTTTCCACAAAAATATAAATGTATTTATTCAAATATCTATATTTGGATTATCCCATTTGAGATACTGGCACACAAAGTGTGCCATGGAAACAGGCATTTGCAAAAAATCTGTAATTATGTCTAAGTTTTTGACTGTAGAATATATAATGTTAATGGAAATTAACTTAATACACACATAGTTATGTAAAGCGGCAGTTTCACGAATGGCCTAATTAGCAATAGTGTAAAGGCTCATGATTTGAATTTCCTTATCTGTGGCAAAAACTGTAAAAGTTCCACTAGAGCCCCTGCTGAGTCAGCAGAGGATCTTATTTCACCAGGGAAAATGAACTTTATGTGGATAATATATTTTCCATTCTGCAAGAACTGTTTTTTCACTATTATTGATCAGTGAGGATTGTTGATTCAACTCGTTTCGATTTCAATACATTTGTCCCCACTCCCCCTCTCTCCTCCTCTATTTATCTTTTCACGTTTGTAGTATTGTGCAGCATGGCCGGGGGAAGGCTGTGGTATTTCCTGTAAGGAGCAGGCTAACGTGCAGCTCAGCACCGACTCCCTCTGTGCACAGGCACTGGATCAAAGTGCGGTCTGAATGATCATTAGGGCTATAAATATCATATCGGATTCAGGGTAGAGGTTAATACATCTCACCTCTGGCGAAGACACTGTTTACACTCAACACAAGCACTGATTGGTCTGTTTGATGAGGTATCCTGGCCCTGTCTGTGGGGTCACATCCACTCACATGCTATCATCATGTGACTCACAGCCCTTGTTCAAGTTGCTAGATAAATTTCCTGTCACTACTTGTTGGACAGCAAATTGTAGGCTAATTCATGCAAACTAAGAGGTAAACTAATGGACTATTAGCTGCTTGTTGTAATGACAAGAGATGGGTATAATGGATTGTTAGTTCGTCTCGTAATGATGCGAGATATCCAGGGACGTGCAGATAGGCACATTAGAAGTCAAAGACTGTTCCAGAATAATAGGAGGGCTCAGAGATAATGTACTCTCACAAGGGGGCCTCGACATTAGCAACAGCCCAGCAGGACTCGCCTCGCACACGTGTGCCAATGACGCATTAAATCCCTCAATGACAAAAGATACAAGAAAGGTAAATCTTGAGGCTTATTGTTCTGCCACCATCTAATATGGCGCACCATACTGTATCCTCCTGTAACACAGAGGGGTGGTGAGCAGGTTTGTTGCAGGTGTTTGTACATTGGTAAACGCAATAAGTGGAAAATCATTGTGAATGTTTTCATTTAGAAGCAGATTTCTGGATCATCATCCGCTTTGCTCAAATTAATATTGGGCAGTGTTGCTGTCTCAGTGGTCTAAAAACCAAACTGTGAAATAAATCATTGCTCTACGCTACTTCTTTTGAAACATTTCACTTCCAAGAATAGACTGCTTCCAAGAGTCAAATCCCTTTAATCAACCCACACTGTGATAAAAGCACAATTCTAGCATGAACCTCACTCGATAACGCGAAAGAATGAAAGTACAAGATGACATTAACTTCCGCTCAAATGAGCACAGTAGGGTAGCATACAAAGTATTTAGCACCACTCTTTCTGTCTTTTGATGTTGTTTGTCAATTCACAGCGTCTGCCGCAGTATTTAGTGTCTTCAACCTCTATCTCTCCTGATGACATGAGTGCAGGGTGAGTGCAATAGTGGCCTCCTCCTTCATTAGATATTAATTTATTCATTACATGTTAACTCTGTGAGACCTTGGGAGGAGGCGCCAGGTGACTCTTCTTCATTTGGTCCCCACTGCTCTCCACTGGGCCCGGGAATACCACAGTAATGCCACACAGTTGGGGAAGAGGCGAGCAAATTATTCAGCTCCATAGAGAGGGACACTTCCTGGTAAACACACGGTGGGATGCTCGTGCTGTCATAATTAAATCTGCAAATCCACAAGAGCAGGGTGCTTCCATTTTAGTACACAAACAAGTGTGCTGTGGTAAACATGCTTAGGCGCACATGTGTAATGTAGGCTACATATTTTTGTATGCACATGTACACACACATAAACACACACACACGCGTGTGATATCTCTATTTGCACACATCACAAACTCCTAAAAGCATTGCAGTAATTTGAATCTCCAATTACTATACATCAGCTCAAATGTCATCTCATATGTTACTTCAAACATGAAAATCAAGTTTTAGGTTCTTAGTATTTTCTTTTAGTGTTTTTGTTCAAAAAACCATGCTGCATGTATAGAAATCATAACAATCATTACAGAGCGAGGGAGTGAGAGAGAGAGAGAGAGAGAGAGAGAGAGAGAGATGGTAAAGGGTGGAGGAGGGGGGGGGGGGCTCGCAACTTCTTCATATGAGAGCGAGAGAGCTCTCAATCTTCAACCAAGCCATGGCACATCAGAGAGAAAGACGCCAGAAAGCATCAATCCCAGCTTCTCTCAGTGGCCCATCAATGGGGGGAAAATCCCCAGTGAACAGGCAGCCTGGCTAATCCACAGCTAAATGACACCTCCAGACGCTAATGCCTAGACTGACCACAGAAGCCATCCGCGGCGACTCCTCCACGCATGTAGCCACTGATGCCTTTCAGCCGCGGGGACTTGAAAGGGCCGGGGCCGTCTCTGTCTCTCTGTGTGCCACCTGCTTAGCATCCCCGCGCTGCGAGCCGCTATAGAGAGACATCTCCGGCGGAGGAGAAAGGCCCATTGTGTCCAGACGCCTTTGAGGGCATTGTTCCGCTTCACTGAGGCCAGGCCGACATCTGCACCATTCACACTGAAGGAAGTTGTAATCACTCCCCGGCTCTCGGCTCCGTGGCTCCAACTCCATACCAAGAGGGCCTGTGAAGTTGGGGCTGGGGTAGACAACGAGGGAAGGGGAGGGGGAAGCGAGTCCATAGGATTTGGGTAGGGTGGCTGTTTTTGTTGAGAAGCATCAGTTTAAATAGAAACTCTTACACACCCCCACACTGGCCCCCTGATCCCATCACCCGCCCGCCTGCCCTCCCAACCCCCCGACTCACCCACGTTCACTTGCTCCCCGCAATACAAAGCCGGCAACTGAATTACAGAGTTACTTTTCCCATCAAAGGCACTGATTAATTACTTGTCTTTCAGGGGGTAGGGGAAGAGATTTGAAATGTCATAAAATCTAGCTCTCTCCCTCTCCCTCTCTCCTGTTCCTGCTTGCTTCTCCTCACTCACAGTAAAAAAAGAAAGAGAACTGAAAGCCAGTATTGTTTCAGTGGTCAACTTGAGAAGGGGTTTAATGTAGTTTTCATTTACATATAATTACACTTTAATGGAAGTCTGACTGGTGTGGGGTAAGAGGCGGGCCATGCAGGCTGTTGAGGAGACCCCCTATGATACAGGATGACAGGCTGCAGCGCTAACTCCATCTCCGGCTAATTAAACGAATCAATTAAGAGACTATTGTTGTAACTGTGTAACTGATGTTCTATAGTGGCAATAACGGTCCCTTGGGGAGGCCTCCCAACCACATTAAAACCTCTGTCCTCTACATCTCCATCTGATACCAATACAGACACTTATTTGCGCCTTGCTGTCATGTCATTGGAGGCGGGCGCATTATGGAAATGGAAATGGAGGGGTTGAGGGGAGCAGGGCTGGGCTCAGTGTGAGACGGCGGGGTTCACTTCCCATCACCCTCCAAGGAGAACTCGCTTCAGCAAACTCCAAAGTCCCTCAAAGTTCCCTAATAGCAGTACGAGAGCCAGCACACCCAGCTGTGTGCATCCAGTCACTAGGTAAGGGTCGCGCAATTAGCATACTCCTCCCCGCCAGGCGAGTCGCGTTGATGCAGATAAATTATCATATTAGATTTACCCTCCTCAGTTCAACTGATTGGCTCCCAAATTGTTTTAGATGGCCGTCATTAATCCTTAACATAGGCTAAGTGCTTTGGCTTCGGATCTGATTGCATAGTGGCGCCCAGGGTCAAATTAACAGCATACTAATGCCTGAACCCTATCTCATTTGCAGTGTCAGAATGCTGCTACTATTATAGGAAGCAAAAAAGAGTCAATTGCCATTTACTTAATGTAGGATTTGGAAACTCTCAAGATGATAATTGAGGTCTAAGGTAAGAGTACAGAAGATATTATCGAGTGAGCTCTCCCACAGTAATTGATTGTTTTTTATATGGAAAGCTATTTGGACAAAAGAAAAGTATCAAAGAATGTCAAAGCATATGCTAATTTCAATGACAGTCAGAAAAAGCTTTAGCAAATGTGATCACTAAGTGACACTTAAAATGCCACAGCTCTTTTCTATATATTCTTAACAAGAAGTAATCACAAGAAAGACGTTGAGGGATGCCACTTTCAGGCTGCGAACAAAGCAGAGTTAGTGCGCAGATGAATCGAGTATAAATACAAGACATTACACGTCTCAGCGTGGAGAATGGCCTTTCAGCTGCTGTGAATATGGCTGTTTGCAGGGAGACTGACAGATTTAAGAATAGAGCAAATCTGAAGACTTGACTGAGATGCCAGTGGATCCATGTCGGTCCTAAGTCTTTGTAAGCTGACCCTGTTTGTTTAAGGCCCACAGCGCTGGCACCACATGAGTGGACTGGGGCGGCCTTGGCGCCTGGGATGCCCCGGCTCCTGTGGCCAACGTCAACACCGGCATGACGCTGGGACCCTCTGATGGAGATCAAGAGATTACCCCCACCTCATCTGCTGAACACACACACACACGCACACGCAGAACACATACACGTATATAGTCACAAACACAGTCACAGTATACTTGTATACTCCCAGACAACGTAGACTGACAAACAGTTTAAATACTCTCCTGCTTATTCTCACAGACACAAACGTACATACTCCCACACACACACACACACACACACACACACACACACACACACACACACACACACACACACACGGTGGATCAGAGAGCCAACACACTGTGCCTGCTGGTGTCACAGTCCACCAAGCCACGCAAAAGCCCCCAGCAGAGCAACCTGAGCAGGGGCATCAGATTCCTGACCAAGCAGTAGAGAACCTCAGTGCCTGGAATCCTCCAAGACAGAGTAGACACCATACAGCTTGATATCAGTCCCAGGACCCCCAGATCCCAGACAAGACTGTCTACAGCTAGGTTGTAAGGGACTAACTCAGTGGGGAGGGCCTTCAGACTATATTGAAGACCAAGTGATGCATTTTATTGTCTGACAGCGGTAACAGTGGTTTGTTTGGAATAAACAGAAGAAGAACTGGGTAGTTAGCATTAGCAGTGATAGCCACCATGGCTGAACAGACAAAGAAAAGCGCGCCACGAACAGAAACTCAAACTGCATCAACAGGAAATCCAAGGAAAAACGCGTCACAGTACGGGACACATGGGTTGACTGCAAAGTGCCCACGATAAAAGGAAGAGCTTGCAGATTACCACTTTAAAGTGTTATGTGGAGTTATAGGATAGTGACAGAACTCTGCATAAGTCAAACTTAATATTCTTAGAGTGCTTGTTCCTCTCTGTCCAGTATTTTTACTCTTTTCTCTTTAATTAAAACATACTTCTCTCAGGGCTCAGGGCATTTATTCCCAGCTGTGTTGCTGGGGTCTGGAACACTATTCATTGTCCTTCAACTGGCCATGTGTGTGTGTGCTTATGTGTGTTTGTGTGTATGTGCGTGTGTGTGTGTGTGTGTTTAGGTGTGTAGATGGGGCCAGCCCTGTGTTTCTCTCTCTTCGCCTCCTGAGTCTCTCTCCCCGCCTCTCTCCTACCTGTCATCTGGCAAGGCTAACCCCTGGTAGCTCCCCGCCAAACGCACACATGTACGCACTCCCACACACACACGCTGTAAATCCCCGCCAAACGCCCGCCCTTCCAGCCCCCGCACACGCCAGCCGGTGTCAGCGAATCAGCTGAACCGTCTCCGCCCCGAGAATAACCCCATGACAGACAGCCCTAGTGGCCTCCCCTTGTCAACACAGCCTGCCTGGAGAAGCTGACAGCCGGGGCAGAGGGTGGACAGGCTACTGTAGGCAGGAGTTTACAGTGGGCCGGGCCCGGAGAAGAGGATGGGCCTTGGGATAAGGATAGGGAAAGGGAAAGGGATATCAGTAGAGATGGGAAGTGGGATACAGATGGGTCTTGGGATTTGGATAGGGATGTGGGTATATGGGTGTGGAGATTGGAGGTTGGGATGAGGAACGGATAGAGATAGAGTTAGGGATAGGGATAGGGATAATTCTGATTCGCCAGAGGTGGGTTGGCAGGACTGGAAGAGAGGATAGGGCTAGTGCTAAGGCTAGGGCAAGGGATCAGAATTGATATAGGGATAGTGATTTAGAAGTTAGCACTGGTTCTAGTTTTCCATTCTTTAGTATGGAATAAGCAGCAATATAGCAATAACACATAGGGCTGGAACAGATAATAATTGCAGAGGTAGGGTAACTGTCAAGGTTACTGCAGCATTCTGTGTGCTTGGCTGGCAGAGTTGAGCGGTCAGTCCCTGTAGAGCAAGGATGGAAAGGTTCGGTTTGGCCCGCAGCCGGGAGACTGTCATCCCTCCATCCTCTCTACAACAATTCAAATGAGAGACAAACAAGTCTAGTTTCTCTTCTGACAACCTTGCTTCAACAACCTCTTCAAAATTCCATGCTGCATGATGTTTTTATTGCGTTTTGACAGATATGTGACATCCTGTTTGTATTCAATAATTCAGTTCGCCTCAAGAATAATTCCACATTGAAAAAAGGCATAAAACATGATGATGCATTTGTTTCAAAAGTAGGACATAAACGACATGCAACAAGACAAAAATAAAGAACAGCGACTGCATCTTCCCAAGTCTCTCTCTGTCATTTGGATGATGATTCCCTTTCTAGCTGATTCCCTTTTCTTTGAACCAAGCAACTGAGCACATACTGTATGTATGTATGTATGTATGTATGTGCAAGCACACACTCATGCGCACACACACACACACACGCACACACACACACACACACACACACACACACACATACATGCACAAGCTTCATTAAGACCACGATCACATGGGATGCTGTTTTGAAAGCGCCTTTTTTCAGTCAAACTATGCGGTATCCTCCAAACTACGTTTACGTTTTAGGGTGCTAGCTCCCCTGGGTGCTCCATGTTGAGCATGTCTCAACTTTAGCCGCGTTGCACATTACATCAGTGTCAGACAGAGAAATCATTAGCAGCACCTGGAGGGTAAGCAGCCTCTTACAGTTTCGCAGTGAGTGACATTAACTTTAGCTACATCCTCTGTTGTAGAATGGGCTTCTCATCCTCTTCTTCAGGAGCAAGCAGAGCTATCAGTAACTTCCTCTTGTCTTTTTTCTATTTTCAACAACGTGATCCCCTTAGTTACTTCACGTTAGCTATCTAACTCTAATTAGATAGTTGCATAGCAACGAGAATGATGAAACGCCCCTTGTGCCCTTTGAGCTCGTGCTCTCTGTTACTAGTGACACTAACAGCTGCGCTTTGCATTTGAGCATGAGAAAAAAGCCTTTCATCTGATGGCGGCCTAAAGCTAACGTTTTGCAGATAGGCATTCATTGTTGTTTGTTAGGGAATCTTAAAGGTCCCTGAGAGTTGTCAGAGAACATAAGTCCTCAGTCTGTGTGAGCCTTCCTAACAATTGTGGAGTAAGAAACAGGTCAGGAACTGTCACAATCATCAGAGAAGAAAGGCAAGGAAGGAGCAGCACAAGGCTTGACACTTTATAGCACTTCTGATTAACACAGGGCTTCAAAAACAATGGAAAAATCGGAGATAAAATCAATTAATGTGACAGGTGACATGGTTTTTTAACTACAGAATATGGATATGCACGTTCTCTCTAAGCTGACTGCAAACCTACGACCTAGGAAACGAAGGGCGGGGGAGAGATGGTGATTTAATGCTTATATTAGGCTACCGCATACAGTACATACACATGCACGCACACATACAGAGACACACACACACACACACACACACAAACGCTTACTCACACTCACACTCACACTCACTCACACACACACACACCAACTGCGTGGATGAAAAAGGATCGGTCACGTGACAGATTCCCGGCAGATTGTACATGCAGAGATCTTAGGTCTTAGCTTCTGTGCCTTTTGACTTGGAGCACATACAGAAAGGAATACACCCTCACAAACACTAGCTGCAGCCCAAATCAAAATTCAGGATCAGGATTATGAGCTCAGTTGGACATATCTCAATTTTCAAGGTGAAAAAAGAAGCTACTTTTTCAGGGAAGATTTAAGTTACGTTTTAGGATTTATTATGATGGGTTTGGTTTGAAGCTCCCCTCATGTATCCTTAGTGCTGGCAGGGCTTTGCTAGTGAGCTTTCAAAGGAATCAGTCTGATGGTGCTAATGAAGCCATCACTCAAGGCTGTGTGTGTGATACGATAGATAGATAGATAGATAGATATATAGATAGATAGATGGGGAGAGAGAGAGAGAGAGAGAGAGAGAGAGAGAAAGAGAGAGAGAGAGAGAGCTCTCCTGGGAGAACAGTCAACGGTAGCTGTGTGTGTGTGTGTGTGTCATATCTACATCTTTAACAACAATGCCTCTGGGCTGCTTCCCAGTAAGTCAGGCCCAGATTCTCCCAAGATTTCACAGCCTTGACACAAATCTTTTAATCCCTTAGATGTATGTGTGTAGCTTTGCTGCCAAGGAAATGGTGCGGTGGCAGTGGCAAGACCTAATAGAGTGTCCCACTGTAGTCTATTCGTTATTTGGCAGAATACGCTGTTACGACAGTATTTACCTGGATTTTTATCTCTGCAATCCTGAAACATCCAAGTTCATGATCTCCCTGTAGTGGCAACCCGAAACAACAATGAACCATTCTATTGTTCAGCTTGTTCTGAATGCGCCCCAGGAAATTGTAGCCCTAACTTATAAAGGACTCATGAGTGAGAGCAGCATAAGGTTTGGGTGAACGAGGCAAAGCAGAGAGCAGTGGGACTACGCGGCTTAAGCCAAATGCATATTCATGAGTAGCATCCACCCACAAACCTGACTTTTCAAACCGAGCCAAGCTCAGGCGGGCATGCCGGCAGACAAGCCGGGCCAGAACAGGGCAGACAGACTGGGCCAGGATCGGCGGGGGTTTGGGTCTCCACTCAAGTTTGTTTACTCACGACTGCGTCCTCGCCTTTCATTGCAGCTCCAGCCATTTGGCCGCCCAGATGAATCCGCTAAATTTTTTATTTGAAAAATGAAAATCATAGATGAAGATGAAAGATGAAACCGTGCAACCTGTACAATCCCAAGTAATGGGAGTGGGGTGTGTGCAGATGGAGGGGAGGAGGATGAAAGAAGGATAGGTGGAATTCACCGAGAGCATTCTCCAGCAGAGAATTTCTAACATGTTCATCCTTTGAATAATTTCACTGCTAAGGCTCTTCCCGTTCCTGTTCCTGTTAATGTTTCCCTTCCCTGTGCTCCCATGACCCCTTCTTCTTCAAGATCATCGTGTGAGTCCTTAAGAGCAGGGGAAAGGAGCTGTGCTCAGACTGCAGCCACTTGGAGGAGCAGTGCAGTGGGTCAGCTATCGACTGGCCCGTCCAGCGTGGCTACAACCACCACGGTTTGGTCTCCTTCACCCACTTCTTCAAGGCTGCCTTTAATCTCTCCCTGTGCCTCCCAATCCAAGCCTTTGATGTGGTGATGCCCTTCCTTCACTCACTCAATATTTGATCTATCTCACTTCATACAGCTAAATCCAGTTGAAGTGGATTCACATAGACAGGGTACTCCCTCTCTTCTTCTATTTCTCCCTCTCTTCCCTCGCTCTTTCTCATGTTCAGCAAAATGACCACATAATTGACTACAGAAAATCAGTAGCATCTTTCCTTAGTCATGTAACACGAAGCTGAAGCCAAGTTAGTTTAAATTGATAGACTAATCAATGGCATCTGTCTTGACGCTCGCTACGCACAATCAAACACTCAGACGGACACATAAACAGGCATTTAGTGCAATGAAACCAATGCACAAGCGCACGCGTGCACACACACACACACACACACACACACACACACACACACACACTGCAACACCTTAATAAAAGTCAACCAGCTGCTGTGCTCCCACCCACCATGTTAAGCCAAGGGTGTAAGTATCAACTCTCATCTCCTCCCTGCCTGCACCCACAGACGAGCCTATGAAGAAGAAACAAGATACAGAATTACTGCCTATTTACTTCAACTAGAGACCTAACACATGTTGTGTAGGAAGATAGACTTTATTGTCAGCAAAAAAAAAAAAAAGCAGTGTTTATATTTCCATAAGCATAACAGATGTTTCACAGTACAGCAGACAGAATACTGAAGACATACAGTCATATCGTACAGTTTGCGAGCTACCTTTGACTGGGCGTGTGTATATAATTGCTGTCTTTTTACAGTGCACAGTAGTACGTGTCAAAGAGTGACCCTGCGGCCCATTCCCAGGTCTTCTCTCTGTCAGAATGGCGAGGAGACATCTACCATATGGCCTAGCCTTCTGCATTCTCGCCCCTGCATAATCACAAGACCACTTCTGTATGCAGGGCAACAATTCAACTAAAGGGAAAAGCAATGGAACCTGTAAAAGTAAATATCCTATACAGACAAAGGTGAATGTGGAATGTTTACATATTAGAACTATCCTGTGCATCTGTCACTGTGAAGCATTTAGTTTGTTATAGGAAACAGAATTAAGTGGGTGATTAGCAGCTAGAATACAAGTAAAAATTGCAATATTATTTGATATAATTTAATGATAAGGTGTATTTTTTTGTGTATGCAGCAAAAAAGTGTTTTGATTTAGCTGATGACAGCAAGCATATATCACAAATGCATTATTGCAAAGGGCGTACACACACACACACACACACACACACACAGACAAACTAACAAGTGCAGATTTCCTCCAGACATGACTCGGATCAGTGAGGGACCCACTCTCCCACTTAACAGCAATCAGAGATTCCTTATTACAGAGCAGAGGGTTGGTGTAACACTGAACCCAAACCCTCTGCTATTCTGTCCCGCATTAGTTCCACTTAGTTGGGTCCCAATGACCTATTCAATGTAAATGTACTGAGCGATAATCAGTGGCGGACTGCAGCGGCTCTTTAATGGGTGACTACGTTCGAGGGAGAGTGAAATGACAAGGCGGAGAGAGAGAGAGGGGTTCAAGGCCTAACAGGATGGGGGTGTTTGAGCAGGGTAATGATGGGAACGTAAATGACATCTAAAAGAATAATTAGGCCAAGGGGGGAAAAAAGTAAACCATGTCTCAACAGGTATGTTTATTTAATATATCCCCTGTGCCAAGCTATAGGAGCACAGGGTTGACTCATATTTTCTGTTTTTTTAGACTTGATTGTGTGTTTTCAATAGAGGATACTACATCAGAGGAAAAAAAATGCTTCCGTGATACTATAATGACTTCAAGATGGCCTCAGAGGTAAAAGACTTGCAAATCAGCTCGAGTCACACGTCAGAATTATCCACAATGTTTTGATTTGAATGCCGGTATGTGAGAAATGACTCAAATTAATGACTGAGGTGAACAAATGAGTGTATCAGAGCCATATTAATGACTATGTGTTAAGAGGAGTGTGACATTCGCTTCTTTTCTTCATTTCAATTTGGCAAGAGGAGGTGTTGAGGGAGACAGGCTTCTGACATAGCGTTGTGTCGGCAGCCAGAGAGTGTTAGAGGAACTTGACTCAATCTGTCACGCTCCGGGACCGCCTCCCTTAATACTGCTTTAGCTTAATGGCCCGAGGTGTTTGTGCGTCTGCAGTGTGCCTTTCGCTTTTTGTGTGGAGAGGGTATAAGTCTATTTTTTCTCAATATGTGTGTGTGGTGTGTGCATTTTTGTATGTGCATGTGTCTGCGTGCATGCCTCCGTGTGTGTGTGTGTGTGTGTGTGTGTGTGTGTGCATATATGGTGATGAGGGTGTACCTGCAGGTCCTTGGGGTGCTGTTTGATGCTAGATAGCACATGCAGATGCCAAGTTCAACTCATTGGACTCCCTCTCTTTCTCCCTCCCTCTCTCTCTCTCCCTCTCTTTCTCCCGTCAGCATCCCCCTGTAGAAGCAGGCGGACAGGACTGTTACCTCTGAGACAGACACCAAGCAGATCTCAGGTTGATCTCCCTGTTACCATGCGGCAGCCATTGGAAACAGATGGTCTCCAAACAGCCTGTCATGTTTACTGCTGCTGCCATAAAAGACAAGAGTCCAACAACACACTCCCTCAGGAGCCCCGTGGGACCGTGCAGGGCCCCGCAAACAGCTGCCTGGGGGGCCCAATGGCCCTGCACACCTACACACACACACACGTACACACACCTTGAATTGACTCCTACCTTAACACCTATCTGAACGGCTCCATTATCGGACATCGGAACGCTCAAACAGACACCAAGTCACACAGGCCTGCATACCGACACTCCCACAAAACAAACAGGCGTGCACTCAAAATCTCCTCCGCCAACCCGTCCGGACATGCTACATTTACTGCAATTAAACAAGCATGCCATTTGAATATCTGATGACACCTCGCAACCTGCTCCGCGGGCTCTGAATATAATGGTGTCCCCGCGGAGCCCGGGAGAAATTGTCCATGTCACAGTTAATGAAGGAAATTTGCATTGTTATCTCAATTAAGGGCACCGGAATAATGAAGCTCACTTCTGAATTAGTTAATCGACAAAAACTTGTACAAATGTGTTTGCATGGCCCATAGGCATGGCCCGCGGCTAATGTATATTCTTCGGGGTTAGCGGGGTTACGTCAGACGGAGGGGGGGCGGACGGTAATGAGGCAGGTGCTACCGGACACGTCTCCTCCTCTCCTCGGGAGTCAAGATGCTACCCTGACCTCCTCGACGCCTCATCCTCCCTCTCTTTCTCCGTCTCTCTCGCACTGTCTCTCCCTCGATTTGCTCTCCCCCTGCGTCCCCCCAACCCACCCCTTCGCCCCATCAAATGCATGGACCAGAGGCAGACAGCAGATCGGAGCTGAAAAACCCAGGTGCTTTGCCCCCCCCCCCCCCCACTCCTCCACCCCTCTTCCTCCTCCTCCTCCTCCAGGACGTCAACGCTGACCCTGGCTGGAGCGTTCAGATACAGAATACAAGGTAGATGATAGCAGACTGCACAGGAAAAGGGAAAAGAGCTATCTCCTCTCTGTACTGTCTGGTAAAAAAAAAAAGCAATGATGATAAAAGAGATGAACGTGTTGCTTTTGGACGGCCCATCAATCTGCTGTGACATACTCGGTGGCTGTTTCGGTGTGGTTTGACAGGAGTGTATTCTTATGTGTGAGGACTGACTGTTTAAGTGGATGTTTGTTTGGAGTGACTAAAGGCCGTCACTAAAGGCTCGCACAAGTGCTCTTCTGCTCCAGGGGCCTCAAGTGGCCAATGAATTATTTATAGCAGCCAGGACATGAGTTGATGGTAGAGGAGTGGTGGCACACACACACAGTCTCACACACACAGTCTCACAATGTGGCTTGCTAAGGAGGTCAGTGTGCCAGACTGCCACAGGCTAAGCAGACAGCTCATAGACAAAGTGCACTCTGGGACAGTGGTTGAGAACTGGAAGGATCAGAGGGGAAATGGAGGGTTTCATCGCTGTTTTCTGCTCAATCAACTAACTACTAGAGCCGGAGGGAAAATAAAAAAAAACACAACCAACCAGCTAAGAACCAGTGAAATAAACTGTAATTCATATGCTGGACATCAAAGAAGCCTGTTGTGGTGGTGACAGACTTAGAGGTTTTGTTGTTGTTGTATGGATACAAATACAGACAGGTATCACAGTGCAGACCCATGAAGGGTAAATAAACCTCAGACAAATTAAAAACACTAGGAGGCAATTAATGCAGAGGATTATATTTTCATGATGTTAATATTGTGATCTGCAGAGGTTTTTCAAGACATGATGCAAGACAGAGAATCACATACTTACTCTTATAGCAAATAAAAGGAGGTGACACATTCATAAAGTATAGTCCTGGACCCATACTTATCCTTATACCATTATCAGCATCATTACTCTGTAGACTATTTAGTATAAATAGTAGTAGTATAAATAAATACTATTTAATTTATATACTATTTAGTATAAATAGTATAAATGGTGCACTTGTGCTTGTCAACTAATGACATACAAATGCATACTTGCATTTATTTCTTATATTTGGTGTAAGATTTTGATCCTCTGTCATCTTGGCATTGTACATTTCATGTGTTGAAAAAACTTGTTGGAGTAAAACACTGACTATATAAAGAGACACCCATGTGTATTACTTGCTTCCCAGAATCTTCTTTCATTGCATATAGAGATCCATCAACATGTAAAATCCTCATTCAGACAAGTCATGTCTACATGATTAAGCTTGCCTCTCAGCTCTATATCTAGACCATTTCAGCATATTTTAACCATGCTGGCACTAAAAGCATGGGTCTGCATAATCAAGACTGAGTTGTGGAGAAAAAAAAAAAAACTTTGATTCTACAATTATTGCTGAATTACAGCAGATTAAGATATCCTCAGCATATTTCTGTTGTGATAATCCCTCAGCCTCAGGTCTGTCCATATCTGAATATGACTAGAGGGATTAAACTCAGTCGTACGGAGACTCTCTAAAAGAGGCCTAAGGGCACACTCACACACACACACACACACACAGACACACACACACAATTATAATAATAATCTCTCAAGTCACTGGGTATCGCTGAACCTGGGGGTCGCGTGCTGCAAGTGACTTGTGCAAACAATGAATTACCTATTTTAATGAAAAATATTATATTATATAATATTATATTTGCCAAAAATATTAAATGAATCATTTAACCACAAGGGAAATGACACCATAAGGCTGAGGCCCCGATGTACCTTCATAATATCCAGTGCCCTCTTTCAAGCCAGCTGCATTTTAATTCTTTTCAGGGGCAATGTTACTAAACTATGAACTAAAACCTTTGCCCTATATTTTGGCAAATCTTTCCCACTGATGGAAACAGAAGACACTCTCTGTCCCCAACCAGTCCATATTCCATTCCTCAATTGTTGCGTTTTTTAAAATTATTTTTTGATGATGTAGTGGTTTGTGTGGGATCCACATTTTCTCCTACTGCTGGCTACATGGCGACCAGAACGCACTGGATGGAATCCAGTGAATCCAATGTGAACAGAGTGAAATACAAACCTCTGACTTTTAATTTCAGGGTATTATATGAAATTTTAAGAGCATTTTACCCCCAACTGCCCGTTAATTTCTGACCCTGTTCTGTAGTCTGATATGTAGTATTCAGTAGCTTGGGACCCCATTGCCTCTGGAAGGTGAGACGGGACCAAACAAAACAAATCAACCCTTAACATGTCTGTTATTAAAAGGTAGAACACGTAAGGGAAAATAAGAGAAAAGGTGGCAAGGAGGAGAAGGAGGAGGAGGAGGAGAACGAGTCACAGACAAGGAGGAAGAAAGGAGGGAGGGAAAGGGAGGAGAAAAAAAGAACATATCCGGGGTTTAATAAGGGTTAAGTCCCAAACAAAACAAAGTGAATGTGGATGTCAGTAATGAAAGCTTCATTAAAAGGTCAAAGGTTCGAGAGGTCACTCAGACGGATTCTCCCCACCTCTGAATTGTCTCTCTCATCCGCTGCAACACTAGAGTCGCATCCCAGCAGCCTCTCTGCTCTGATCCAACATGGCATCTTAAAACAAGCAGTTTACATTAAAAGGTCAGCTGGGGGAGGGCACCGCACTGAAACTATGGCCCAAAATGGAGAGGGCAATTGTGCAACAAAGCGATTTAAACACAAGCGCGCGCACACACACACACACACACACACACACACGCACACACACACACACACACACACACACACACACACACACACACACACACACAGTCTGTCTGTCTCTCTTTTTTTTCCACAAACATACACATACATAGGTAGGCACGTACATTTGTGAGTGCGGACACACACACACACACACATACACAGACACACACACACACACACACACACACCTACACACACACGCACACACACACACACACACACACACACATACACACACACACTCAGAGCACACAAGATACCCAAACACATATTCAAATACCAAAGTAGCGCAGACTCGCCTCCGAAAGGTTAGTGAAATCCAAAAATCAACAAGACCAGAGTTTAAATGCCAAACAGTTTCAGAGGCAGACAAAGTTAGATTTCCATCAGCGCTGTTTTGTGGACAAAAAACAACAATGTTGCTTCCATGTGTAAAGGAGAATAAAGAAGGTCAATCTGACAGGGGTTGCAGAGAAAAAGTCTATCCAGGCTAAGATGAGCACATTTTGTATATTTGCAGTCAAGCCAAACTGGGATGTACAACTACGAAAATGTACAACTACGCCCTTTATTAATTAACCAAGTTTTAATGAATTTTATAATGAGATGTATAAAACAGATGCACTTGCAGGGTAGAATATCTATATGTGCTTTAATTATGTGTGTGTGCGTGCTTGTTGGTGTGTGTGTGTGCATGTGTGTGTGTGTGTGTGTGTGGGAAAGTGTGTGTGCGGGTTGTGTTGTTCGGGTGCTACTGCTTCCTCCTCTGACACACAGCCACAGTGAACGGCTGTTTGATTAATTCTGATCCACTTAATTAGAAAGCTGACGATTTCCCGCGTGAATACTGATAACACAGGGAACCGCTGTCATTGACTGTTATTGACTGATGGGTTCATTAAGGCTGAGAAACATGGTTTTTGATTTGAACAACTTCTTTGCCTGAAAAAAAAAGACTCTAACCTTGAAAGCTGGTAGTTGGTTGTAGTGGCGTCACATTTACTGGATTCAGGCAGTTTTATTTTTTTTTATCCTGTAGGTCTTTGACACTGTAGTTGGCAAACTGTTGAATTACACACTAGACTTGTATGTACTAAAAATATAACATCATTCTATGGAGTCTCTGCTTTTTTCAAAGTCTTAATCCACACACACACACACACACACACACGCACACACAATTTACAGTCTGTAAGCCATATGACAACACTATGAAGCTGTCATATAAAATGAGACATTTTAACACCAAACATAATGAAATACAGCCATCTGAGAAGGAGGCCTATTTGTTTTCACCCTCTTGAAAGCTTTGTTTATTTTCACTCATGTATAAGATGATGTGCTAAATTTGTGTGTGAGCGTAACGTCAGTTCAAAGGCTAAAGATGTCTGTGCTAAATTTGCAACACAGCCGGAACAACAAATGTGCAGTGTGAAGTATGCATTAGTGTGAGAGAGTGTGTGTGCGTGTGTGTGTGTGTGCGTGCATGCGTGCGTGTCTGCTTGCATAGGAGTGTGATGCCACCAAAACATAGAATGTTCTTTCTGGAAGAGCAACACATTGTGCAAGTGTGTGTGTGTGTGTGTGTGTGTGTGTGTGTGTGTGTGTGTGTGCATGTCTGTGTCACTGTGTGTGTTCTGTCAACCTTATGTGAGCGTCAGCAGGAAGTTTTGACAGTTATATGTGTGCAGGTGTGAGTGTGTGGTGCTGTAAAGTCTTTTCTAGTACCAAGAGCGGCTGTGAGGTGCTTTCACTGTTGATGGGAGAGAAAAAGCTTCCATATAGTGTACTGAAAAATTCAGCAGAAACACGCGGAGATGCTAGCGTGCACGATCACACTGATTTAATAACTCCAGACAGTGTGATCCTTGTTTTACACTTATTTACTCTGTATTTTACTATCATTTGCTCTTACCTGCAGTACTTGGTCAAAACCATCAAACACATTTACACCCTTTCACACACGTTTCCACTTTTCCAACTCGTTCACTTTACACCGGCACGCAGAGACAAACCTTTCCACTGATATGAAGTAAGATATCACCTTGAGACAGATTGAGATGGAGGCAGAGTGAGAGGAAGATAGACAGGCAAATAGTGAAAGTATGCAAGGAATGTGTGTGAGGAGGTGTGAGGGCTGTGGATGGATGTGTTGGGAGTGTTGGGGGGGGCCAGAGGCCACTCTTTCCCCCGTGGAGATCTCTCCAGTAGGGTAGACAGTGATAGTATGGACCCCCAACCTCCAGCCCCGCCAACAATCTCTACATGTCCAACTCCTGCTGATTACCGGCGACTCTGCTAAACAATGCCTTAATTCTCCATGCACTCCCTCTGTCTCTCTCTCTCTTTCTGTCTCTCTCTCTCTCACACACACACACACACACACACTCTCTCTCTCTCTCTCTCTCTCTCTCTCTCTCTCTCTCTCTCTCTCTCTGTCTCTCTACAAAACACACACACATGCACACCCAATAGTAATTAAGTGACAGCCCTGCGATGGGTAGGCGACCTGTCCAGGGTGTTTCCCTGCCTTCCACCCAGTGCATGCTGGGATAGGCTCCAGCCCCCCGTGACCCAAAAAGCCGGTAAAGAGAATGAATTAATGAATGACTAAGTGACAGGTCTTGCAAAAGTCCCTAAAAGTCTACAGCCATAGTCAGAATATTAGCTAACACTCTGATTTGTATGTCTGTCTGCTCCAGTATAGGTGCCCAAATACATACATATTCCCTAAGTGAATTGGTTACACTGTGGAATAACAAAGCCTCTTGTCTCCTACACACACCTCACACAAATCCACTTAGCCAATATTGAAAAGCCCTGATTATCCTTAATTCTGATATATTGCTTTGGTTTATTAGAAAAAAACACCTAAACCAGAAATATGATCTATTTCTGTGTTGCTCCCTTTGCCATTTTGGTAGCTCCCACTCGCTTCTACAAAACCCATTAAATGTGAACTTTCATTTGCCTGGTGCACACACACACACATTCATCCACGCATACACACAAGTACACATGTAAAAACTTCAGGGAGGTCAGGTTTGGCATCAGGTTCCTGCATTATAAGTTCTTATTTGCCAAATTTAGGTCACATATCAATTTGAAGGGAGACAAAAAAGGGAAACAAGTTCTTTTCACAAGAGAAAATCTGTACATCCCCATTCCCATCTGAGAGAGGTCGTTTGCGTTGTTCAACATTCAGTGCTTCCCACAACCCTACAGTTGTGCCCCAACCTCCTTTGAAGTCAGCTAGAATTACTTATGACACAATAAGCTGCAACAATGAAGCAACAAAAGAGACTGGACTTTAAAGGGCATTCCTCTCTACACAACTCCACCCAAAATAACACTGTGAATTCTCAAGTAGCCGTAGCTTTAGCTTTGGATATAGTAGGCTAGTACTGTATTTGTGCTTCGTACAGAGGCAGATCCAAAACTGCTAACATGTGGCAGATTTGCTGTCATTGAAATGTCAATCCAGTTTGGACAGCGAATGTATATGATAGTGTTTTTAATATGCTCTCCAATGATTAACGTCTCAGTGTAATCCAGGTTTGGCAGAGGGGCTTAACCAGAGCTTCCACACTGGCTCGGAGCCAGGCTGGTGCTGTGACTTGTCTTCCCATAGACAGAGGGATGAGCCTGGGATAGGGTGGGAGATGAGGGGGCCTGGATGGACCGGCTGCAGACACAATGCTGGCACTGTGACAACAGACACTGATCAAGACTAATCTCGTACTCACAAACACGACACACAAACACACACGCACACATACACACATACACACTCTACATTCATATGATGGGTTTCAGTCAAAATATTAAAAATATGGATGACATAAATTTAGCATGTTACTCTTTTGTAAGCAAAGGCCATAAGAGAGTTAATAACTTTGATAATATTCTATAGTGAGTTCTACTGTCAGATGCAGATTTCATTTTTGTTTTATCAAAATATGGATGTCTCGTTTGGAATGAAAATCTTCATATACTACAGAATTTATGCATGTGAGATAATCTGTAATCTGGAAATGCATTAAAAATTATAGCATGTTCATAAAGTATATGTTGTAGCAATCCAAATATTGCTTTTTGAATTTCACTGGAATAAAAAATATCCAACCATTACCAATAACGCACAACCTTGAGGCTGTTAGAAAATCAGCCCTCGTACTATATGGTAATATGATACACTCCAGTTCTCCTTCAGTAAGAATATCGCTTGAAGCATCTGGAACACACTGTCACCAGACTGTGCCCTTTACTTGGCAATTATTGCCCTAATGTTTATAATCACACAGGCTTAGGGATATTTTACCAAATCTCGTCACTGTAGATCCCCCCGTTTCTCGTATCTATATTTGACCAATTGGTTGGGAGAACGAGGGAGACATTTGGACATAAAACACTGTTAATGGTCAGAGCATCATTAAGGGATCTTTCTTCATAACTGGCGTCGCGGGGGGCAGAGGAATGATCAAGAATAATGTGCGGTGCTTTGTAGCCACCCAGGTCACAGCCTGCATACAAATCCGCAATAAGGAGGAGAGGCAGGGAAGGAGGGAAAGCAGGGGATGAGGCGGGGTGTGGGGTGGGGTGGGGTGGGGGGGTCTCAAACGTGGGTTAGAGAGGGGAGAGAGAGAGAGAGAGAGAGAGAGAGAGAGAGAGAGGGAGAGAGAGAGAGAGGGCGAGGAGAACCGATCTCAATAAGCCGGACCATTTCTGTGTATCAAGTTCAGAGATTCGGTGGGTCCTTGTGGGGAAGAGATGGAGGGAGGGAAAGGGGAGGGGAGGCTATTTGGGAGAGTTAGGGGGGAGGAGGGGAGAGGTAAAGGGCTAGAGGGGGAGTCTTGTGCAGGCAGAGGCCCAGAGCTGTATTCAGTGGGGGTAGGCTGCTCCAGCTCCAACGCTACTACAAAGCTGGACTCCTAGGGTTCATGAATAAGGCGAGGAAATGATCAGAAAAAAAGGGAAAAGAACCCTGAGAGATGTTTAGACAGATGGCCCACTTAAAACGACGCAAGGACACAGAGAGAGAAAAGTGATTTTAATGAAACTTCAGATTCGGCAAATAATTGATCTTTATTTCCCCCTCAAAATCCCCCCGGAAAGGTGAGAGTAAATTTGATGTGTTACAAGTGCCTTTCCAACAGACATTAAAAGATACTGGTTGCTTTAAATCCTTTAGATTGAATTAAATCGACATCATGAGAAGGGGTTGGAAGAGAGGGAGAGGGGAGGGAAAAAAGAGAGAGAGGCAGGGAATCAAATGGAAGACGTTCAAAAAAGAGCTGTGGCGCCAAAGAAAATAGATAGCGGGGGACTTCTCTCCTCCTCCAGTCGTTCTTAAAGGGCCACTGAGAGCCTTTGAGGGAGAACATGCTAGTCAGTATTTTTAGAAATCTCATTTGATGGGATTCTGGCAAACATCTCTGCTCTGGGCCTTAGATGTAATATCAAATGTTACTTGCTGGGGACAAGATGATGTTTTATGAATTTAGCAAGCATGAATTATTAATGACCAACCTGCTATCAAATGTCTAAAATGTGCAACTAATTATTGACGGGGGAGACAAAAAAAAAAAGAATACAGCATTTATGATTCTATCAAATAAATGCTTATTATTTGACCATATCAAACCTTCACGCTTGAGTTCCCTCATAAGAAAAAAAAAGCCAGAGGATTTCAAGGGTTCACAGTTGTATAGCAGAGGCTGACTGAAGACCTTGAGAGGAGTAGCATGTAAGGTGAAAGGTGCAACACATAAGAACAGCATAGTATACATTTATACCAACAGTTGGCATGAACAACATCACCAAGCCCCCAGTTTAGGCAGAAAGGATGGGGCGCCTCCTGGGGCGCGCTTCACCATATTAATGCTGCACACCGTAGGTACCGCGCCAACCCACTACCTATCCTTTATAATCATAATCCATTTCCACTGCTATTGTCCTCCATGGCAAAGCCTCACTCCATGAGATCACCAAATGAGTGAGAGAGAACGAGGGAGAAAGAGGAAAAAAATACATGTGTGTGTGTGTGTGTGGAGGGGGGATGCTCTCACCAACTGAATGCCTATTAGAAGGTCCCCCTGCAACCCACCTACCCGTCCCACCCACAGTCTCCCCTCGGCCTCACCCAAACCTACCGAGGCCTAATCATACGCTTGGATTTCTCCTGCTCTTAGATGACATGGCCATAGCATTACGGCAAGAGCAGTTAACTCCACTCCACTTCTAGAACACAGAATTAGATTTAGGATTGCGGTGAAACCCAAAACAGCTTGATTCTCGGCCCGTGTTCCAGCCCTAACCCAACATTTGAGCCGTGTTTATTAACCCCTCTAATACAATCCTGTGAGATGTGTGAGCGTGTGGAAGTGTGTGTGCGTGTGTGTGTGTGTGTGTGTGCGCCCATAGGCCCGTCTGCCCTGCTCAGGGTCTCATTACAGAGTGAGTGAGCGATAGCTGTTCTGCTTGGTCGACGAAGGGAGCAAAGAGGTACGCCTCAGAAAATGGGTTTTCTGGATTTTGATTAATCAAATTTAGTGTTTCTCGCTTAGAGAAATCAAAACAAAAGGTAGAGGATGGACTTTAAACATTTATAATATTTGGCATCGCACACATATAATCTGAGTGTAAGTGTAAAAAAAAGAAAGAAAATAGAATAAATAACATGATTACTGAATTTTTTTTTTGTTGTCTGTTTTTTCCCCCTTTTTCGAATGTCTATGGTACATCAAAAGACATCTCAAGGTGAAAAAAAAAAATACAGATAAATACAGTTGATCTTCCTCTTTTGAATGCTATCATGTGAGTGTGTGTATGTGTGTATATGTGTGTGTGTGTGTGTCTGCACATGTGTGTATGTTTTCTTTATATGTGAGGGACAGTGCTCACTTAGAGCCAAACATGCCCTTAGCTGACCTTTCTAAGTGTCCTGTGATTATGGTGGCCTGCCATTATTGCAAACACTCCAGGCGTGACACTATGCTACACTACACAGACACATAAACACACACACACACACAACTGTGTCCGTCGCCCATGGCCTCAACAGCACACCGGCATTGATTTTCACTTAAGTCCAACGGGTCCAGCGCACACCTCTAACCCCCTACCATCCACAATATTTACCTAGTTGCCAACAGGGGAGACCCTATTGTCAGGCCCGTGTGGTGACAGAGAGGTGTACAATGTGACTGAGAGGCCTCTCCTTTGACACCAGGACTCAGCGTCTGGGCCTATTCAGCCGGGCCCGGCGGGGGAGCCGCGCATGAGATGCCTTCTTCATTTGTTTGTTCCAGCTCTGTCTCTATCCACCTGCCCTTCTAACTGCTCCATGTCTCCGTCCCTCTCCTCTATCTAGCCATTGTCCCTTCCTCTCTGTATGTTAGATTGTGTGTACACTGGAAATAATGGCAGCCTTTCATTATGGACAAAGAGATTGTTGTCTGGTAGAAGAAAGCAGTAACCTTGCTCTGTTCATGATTGATGATGATAAAGCATATCAACATAGTTTCCTTTTTAAGTATGTCCAATAGCAATAGATAGATCACCACAACACACATCATAATGGGATGGTACATTACTGGCCCACCTAAGGCCGAACAAACCTCACGTGCTACATGTCGAAGACACTTGTAGCTTTGAAAAGATGCAGCCAAAATAAAGCATAAAAGTTTCATCCAGCATATTTTGCCAGAGGGAAAGCTAGAAATTCAAAAATTCCACTTCCACCTATGGTAGGCAGTTCTGTCAGACCCACAACATCTTAAAGCGATAAGCTATCTTGGGAGAACATTTTCACTTTTCAACATGCACACGTCCATTGAAGTTTAGGAACATTCAGCATCTAACTTCCAAACTCCGACCTCAGAGATTTTTTTCTCCAACTCTCCATATTGTTCATTGCAAACAGGCAAGATTTATTTTGGAAAAACATTTGTGACACTGATGATGGCATATGTGGAAATGTCTGTCTTTATATTGAGCACGTTTTGAGCACAGATCACTTTTGTGTATTACTCAGTTCAGCATGGACTAAAATCTCCATCATCATTTATATCTAATCTCCCTCTTTTTTTAATGCTGTGTAGTTTATATTATGAAACTTTCTATTTCCAGTTGCTCTTCTTCTTGAAAAATATGACCTGGGACACAGAATGAAATAATATTATCTGGATCCCAGATGTACTTTTCTGTGTTTGTAGATGTGTACGACTTTTAGACAAGATTTTTAAATAAATGTAAAAACTTAGTGTTTACTATAGGTCTGCAGAGTGGACAATTTTGGGTGTTGACCATTCATGAGCTCCCATAGAGCACTAAAAATGAAAAATTACCAAAGTGAAACATCTAAGGTATCGGGCCTGGGTCGGGCCTTTTTCTCTGTCTATCCTTCAACCAGCTCAAGCCATTCCAGTAGGCTCCGGAGTGATGGATGCTGGGGGAAAATAGATGGAGGTCTGGGGCCAGTCTCTCTCCGGGTGGTGACTGGGGAAATGCCCAAACCCTGCCCAGGAATTCAGGGGTCAGGGGTCAACCTGCAGGGGACAGGTACGGTGACAGGCCACTCAGACTTGCATATAGTATAATGCAAACTCATATGCACACCACACGCAACTACACAGGCATGTACGCGCACACACAAACACACACATACACACACTTTTTTTGGAGCAGTAGGGTGCTGTCTGAGACTGCTGTTGTCTCCTAGTCAGAAAGTCGATCAATAGCGAAACAAAGAAGAGGGAGTGGTTTCAGTCCCTTCTTCCAGTCTACTTCTTTACCTGTATGTGCAGGGAAAGTCTCAGTGTTACAGCAGGTAATGTCCAATATTATAACAGCTATCACATGCATTGAATATTCATGAATGGCACAGTTCCAAGTCCCGATGACGGTGAAGGAGAAACAGAGAACAGAGCAGGATAAAAGCAGGAGTCAATGTCCCGGAGAGGAAGGGTGGAGGGGTGGGGGGGGTGGGATTTTAATGCATGGTCAGAGGCAGGGATCATCGATTTCAACACTAAGTGAAGGACAAGGAGCGCAGAGCTCGATTCCAAATCAATGACACAGTCCAAAATATCTGCCATGCCAAGTGCAAGGCTCCCGGATTAGTGTGCAAAACGCCAAGTGGCACAAATTTTGTCAGGCTCACACACACATGTGGAAACACACACACTGACCTCCAGGCATACACAGGGAGAGGGAGAGCGAGAGAGAGAAAGTCAGTCAGACAGACGCTCTAACAGAGGCAGACAGTCTGGTCTCCTGCCATGTATATAATGTATATTTTTTCTTCCCATAATTTTGAAAAGAGAAAAAAGAAAAGCTTCACTATGAAAATGCATGGCATATGCAAAGAAGCACCACTTATGGGGATCCTATAGAGACCAAAGCAGTGGGTGTGATGGACTAATTAAGGAGGGTCTGTGTACTCAGACATCAATAGGTTCCATCAGACTGCACATAGCTTCTATAATGGCACATCCCTGCCCAATCATAGGGGAAGTACCAGTGATTGCACACGTACATGCATCCACACACTTGCAATGCTAAAAAGGCTGCAGCAGTAAAATCTGCATACTAGATAGAACAGAATTAGAAGAGGCCGAAAGAGCACATACAGAGAATTTCTGTTTCGTCTTAAATCTGTTTCTTGCACTTCAATTCACATTAAATTAGCTTTCACCGCTATCAAACTTATTTTAATAATAGAAACGAAAGATGTGGATCGATCCTCCCCGTCTTCTTGACTGGTTAAAGAGTTGGAGAAAGGGACGCTGCAAAAAAACGGGAAGAAAGGGAGACCTCTGATTGTTGAGTGAGTGGAGGTGCGAACAGAAATTAAAATGTTTCATATCGAGCAATCCAAAATGAATTGGGCGAGGCTAGAGGAGAGAAAAGGAAAATCAATGGATCCCTGGCTATGGTGAAAGGGACGGCATCATGAATGGGATTTGCCAGTGGGGCACAGCAGCTGCCAAATAACCTAGAGCCAAGGAATTACAATAATACTGATGAAGTGTGTGAGGGCTTTTAGAGGCATTGCTGGAAAACAGCTCTGATGGAGGCATAACAATGCCATCTAATTCAACTGGCCTCTCTGCTGCTCTGAAAGGCACAACACCAGATCTAACACTAGACTGGATTTCTACAGCTGCTAAGGCTAGCTGGGACAGAGAGAGAGAGAGGGAGAGAGAGAAAGAGAGAGAGTGAGGAGGGGTAAGGATGAAGGGTTTTTTCATCATAATCCGTATCCAGCGATCCCGTCACCAGTATCATAACTCTACTGGCAATTCACACCTGTCAAGCTTCCGGTTGCCTAACAACCATTCTACCTGCTCTCCTCACCCTGCCACTGTTCTTGGTATGCCAACTGCATAAGTGTTGAAGCAGAAAAAGAGGGGAAAGCAAAGAGCGAGGGGCAAAAAAAAAATAGAGAGCGACTATCCCTCTGTTACATTTTGAGCAGCTGCAATAAGAGGAGAGGAGGAAGGAGAGAGAGATGAGATAGGGTGTGAAAAAAAAGATGAGAGGTACAAGCTCCCATCATCTATTTTTATGCTGCATTTAATTTACATTTTCTTTTTGCTGCCGATAAAAGCGGACAGGGAACACAAGGACAGTGACACCCAGAGAGCTCCCCGGGTCAGAGGGCAGCAGTTAACCTGTCAGAAGCAGAGTACTGATTAGAATAAATCTACACACTCACTAGAGGTCAGCTCCGGCCTCTGGTACCGCCTGACCCACCACTCTCACAGGGTGTGTGTGTGTACGTGTGAGCATGCATATGTGCGTGCAAGTGTGTGTGTGTGTGTGTGTGTGTCTGTGTGCACACATGCATGCCTGTGTTGGCGAGTGTGGATATGTCTGGATGTGAGCATGGATGTACATATTTGTGTTTGTGTATGTGCATTCACATCTATGCTTTTTCACATTCAATATCTGTCACTGCTAGATCTTAAAATGTTATTTTCTTTTGAGCAACCTCTAAAGAAAAGCCGACATGAGCAATCATATTCAGGTCTATCAGCTTAACAGCTATTTCTGTTAAATCATAACTGCCTGCGGAAGTTGACAACTATAAAAATGTAAACCAGAGAGCTGTTGTCCACACCTCTCCTTTAATGTGAGTAGTAGGGGAGGGCCTGCTCTGTGGGATGGAAATCTAACGCACATAAACACTAGACTTCATCTCTGGGGCTCAGAGGGCAAGACCCTGCGGCCCTCTTACTGAGGATGAAAGAGCTAGCGCTGAATAAAAGAGTGAGACTGCCAACGTACACACACATGCACAGCCGGACGCGCGCGCACACACATAAAGCACCTCATACGAAGAGCTGGAGGCAATCGCAGTGTGAGCTACCACGTGGGATGTTTCTGGGCCCACACCTATGGAGGGTCTAACACCGGTGCTGAACCTGCAGGGTGAAATGAGGTTACCCAGCGCTGCACCGGAGAACTGATGGGCTGTGTTGTCCGCTCCCATTTCAACTTCAACTCAGCCCATTAACAGTTAACAAACATATTTGTTTGCTTTTATCTTTTCTTTCCATGGTTTTGTGATGAAAGCTGAGATATCTGGCTTTACATTTACCTTGGCTTTACATTTTAGACATTTAGCTGACACTATCATCCAGAGAGGCAGTGCAACAATAGAATAAGCTTCAGTTCCTAAATCAGCACCAGTGCAAACAACCAATGCTAATGAGTACAAGGGTCAAAGCCACAGCATCCAGACAATAGATGTAACAAATACTCCTGTGTGCCTTGAATTTTCATGTATCATAGAGTACTAAATGTGGAATGCTTCCCAGATTTGCACAGCATCTTTTTGCAGGGACTATGCTCATTTTCTCTGTATCAATCTTATATAGCCTGTTTTTTGGCCCCTTTCCGTACATCAGTCATGAGTATTTATAATTTTCACAACCTGTTTTGGAACTTTAATTCCACAGATAAGTGTCCTTGCCCAGGATAAATGACAAAACAATATCAGACTAAGAGCAGTGCTGTAACCTGTAGCCCTCTAATGAAAGCATACAGTATAAATAGGAGAAGTTAAACTAACACGCTATCAGGGAGGGCAGAGCGCCAAACAATGAAACCATCATCAATCATCTCTGTCGGCTCCCTGAAGGAAGTGACCTGTGGTATTTAGTAGTAGGGAAGTCAAACACACACTCACACAGGTGACGGTCACAAACACCCTGGTGGATCTTGGTGATATGGAGCTTAGTGACACACTGTTCAACATGCTGCAGCTCTCTTCTGGGGGGAATACAGACATTTTGCTTCGTTCACACTTGAATGTCCAGGCTTTGGATTATATCAAGTTTCAAAGAGTTATTATCATTCTGTTTCTCTGATATACTCATATTTTGCTCTTTATGCATATGCTTCCACTTTGTCTTATCGTTTGTATTCATGACAGATTGTAATGCTGATGATACACAGCTGTATTTGCGATGTAGTCTTGATACAAGAAAGATTAAATAATTGCTGGGCCAAATATGTTGGGTCAACAAATGTGGAAAATATATAGATATGTGAAAATAACATTTGTAAAGTGCAATATGAAAAATTGGCAATTGCAATAACCTTCCATTATTCTTATTCTTATTCTTATTCTTATTCTTAAGGCAGAAGGTTTAGGTTGTAGAGACACAATTTTTGGATGCTAAATAAATATCTTATATCTTACATGTAAATATCTTATATATATCAGTCTTGGTATCTCTCAGATCTCAAATCTCAAATGCACAATAAACTGAAACACTGAATAACTATAATATTCCTGTATAAGGCAGGTGCCTATGCACCAGCAGCACACAACACCCACAGGTATCTCCCATCCCTGGAAAAAGTCTTTGTGTGAGTCAGCCGGAGAGATCAGTGGTGTCAGAGCTATCAGGCCCCAACCCCAGCAGAAGGGGGGTCAGGTCAGGGGAACTCTTTCTTCCTCTGACCTATTGTTCTTCCTCGGTTTGAAAACACACCACAGCCTTTCATCCCCTGCCCCGCACCCAGAGAAACAGGAAGTGTCGGCATCACAGCCTCCATCCATCATCTCTGGCCAAAAGACCTGTCACATTTATAGACACTTGACTCACATTGTTATCCACTCCTAACATCACTGACTCACACCATTACTCTCAGTGCTGCGAACATCTTTATGATAATCTCCTTCTACTGCACCGATATGTCTTCAACCTCTGCCCTTTTCTTCTATAGGAGACATTTCTGCAGTCCACGATGGAGCATGTTGTTTTACTCTTAATTGTCTGGTTACATGGCAAGTGTTTGAATCTGATATGACAGCAGCTCTCCTTCTAGATCGACCAAAGCAGCCCGTTCAGACAGACTCAACTCTCCTCTTCCCTCCTTCGCCCCAGCTCCAGGCCAACTCTAATAGCAATCAATGAAGTGCCAGACACAATAGCTAATTCAATTTCCCTGGACCAGTTTTCCCATCAGGGCTCAAGGTCCTGTCCCCAGCTGATAGGGCCCCAGAACACGTCTGGAAGAGTGGGGATTTATCCAGGCCCTCAGCCACCCTCCTCTAATAGACACAGATAACCGGATTGGTAGAGGAGGAGGGAGGGCAGAGCGAGGTAAGGACCAGCTCACCTGCCTGCGTGCCCAAACTGAGGCCCTTACTCCCAGCCGCGAGACACATCCCTCTCCCCTATCTGCCGCCCCGTCCCTCTCCTCCTCCATTAAAAACAGAAACTCAATCAAGAGGGTTCAACTCCCACTCTGCTGTCCTCGAGGAGATTTCAGAGACTTAGGGCAAAAAAAAGGAAAGGAAGGGACCGGGGAGGGGGTGAGAGGGTGATGGACGGAGGGGGGGGGGCAGAGGGGAGATCAACATCTGTGTGGTACAGACTCGGCTCCGGTTCACTTACCTGAGGTTCCCACATGACTCCCCGGGTGCAAAATGGCGCGCACCCCCAAACGGCGAAAAGTGAGAGAGGAGAGGATAAGAAGAGAGGCGGCACCCTCCTCTGGCTGTCTGACAGCTGGTGACCCATGGGGGCAGAGGTTTGAGGAGAAGGGGATCAAAGAAAAGCTGAAAAGGAGGGAGAGGCAGTATGTGGAGAAAATATAGGGGGAAAACTATAGTCAAAGATCTCTTTCTGTCTCCTTCGATCTCGCTCTCTTTTTTTCCCCTCTCTCTCCTCGGCCTTTCAGCTCTCCTAGCCAGTAACCTGCTGTCCAGACCAGTCATAGTAAATAATACAAGGCTAGAGTGAGGCCTAAGTGCACAACAATCTCCTACATGCACTGGGACAACAGAGTAAACAATACAAACATCAGAGGCACAACAGCCCTCAGGCTCTGCATTCTGGCTCTCACACACAGCCTCTGTGAAGTGTGTGTGTGTGTGTATGTGCGCGCGCGAGTGTGTGTGTGCAAAGTGTGTGTGTGTGTGCGTGCGTGTACGTTCAAATGTCATGTTCAGCAGTGTGAAAGAAGATATCCTTGCGTCTCCAGCACCATTCTGGATCCCCGGTGAGAAGACGCCTGATGGCAGATGCGGCAGTCTGCTGGCAACTGATTACCCAAACACACCAAACCATTACCTCTACCAACTCAACTCATAGGCACATGCAACAATGCATACACACACAAGTAAACACACATACATGTCCGGCCACACTTGCACATGCAAGCGCACATGGTTTTGCAGTTACGCACGTAAACACATAAACACATGCAAACACGCATGCACAAACACACACACTACACCTTGACCCCCACTCAAAACCATCATTTTAAAACTAGATTGTCCAAAGTATTCACTAAACAAAGCGCAGCAAATTGCAGAAATTTCCACCCCTATACTTCAGCCTGCGCTGAAACAAGCATGGGCAAATCCATCCTCACTCGAGCCTTTTGCAACAAAGGAGGATGGCAATGAAACAAACAAAAAACACAGATTTCCGTTCCTAATGCATCGGCCATGGTGGAGTGATGTGGTTTCTAAGGTACTGAATGGTGTGCCGGCAGTTGTCATCTGTCTGCTGTACAGTGAGTAAAGCCACCATAGCAGCCCAGTCCAGACTGGTGTACAATGAGCTGGATGCCAGCCAAAATGTCTCCTCTCCAAACATCACACATTTCAGACGGCCCTTTCAACTCGCACAGGGTGGAGGGAAGGCCGAATGCACGGAAAGAAAAGAGGGAGATAATTCAATTTCTTATGAGCATGCAGGAGGAAGGCAAGCGGCTGAAAAATTACAAAAACGCCTCTGAAAATCCTAAATGGATATCTGAGCTGAAAAAAAAAATTAAACGCCGTCGTCAACGTGATAAATGAAAGTCAGTCAGATGAGTTTTTTTTTTCCTCAACGTTTCATTATTCTGTGTCCCCTCCCAAAAGCCTAAACTAAAGCAAGAATTCATAAAATATGTAATTTAGCGCTGACCTTTGGCAGAGTTCAGCAGGTCCCCATCTGTGTGTGAGGAGCGGAGAGGAGCAGAGAGAGAGAAGAATGATGACCCCTCTAACAGCTTGCCTGCGACTACCTGCTGATCCAAAAACACTGGCCAGACATGAAGCCCCTGCATAGTCAAAGGATCAAACAGGGCCAGAGAATACTGCTTATTTCAGAGAAACAGAGAGAGGGGGTTTGGGGGGGGGGAGAGGGAGGATGGGGGGGCGGGGGGGGGGCTCCAGTGGTACGTTTTGTGCTGCTTTGGCCACTAGGGAAAGGAGGGGGGGGGAGAAAAAAGAGGGGGGGAAATGAGAGAGATGGAGACAGTGAAGAGGACGGGAAGAGTCACGGCTGAGCTCAGAGAAATAAAACAAGATAATGATAACAGGCTAATGTCGCCATTAGTGGTAACCTGCACCTCGGCTGCTGGGGAAGGAAGCAAGCTACAAAAACTGTGCCGTTTGAAGCCTAATCCCCTTTTACATTCTTAATTAGGAAACAACAAGCCATAAGCCCCTTTGTTGTGCCGACCCACACATACTAAACACCTTTTGTGTGTGTGTGTGAAGGAGAAGATCTGAGGGGAAAAAAAGTCTCTGTGGTCTGCTTTACGGATAGAAAAGCTGAAAAACATGGCCATCCTCAAAAACACTGCCACAGCAACTGTTTTGTTATTCAGCCCGCTCGCTCTTTGAGTGGCTGAGATGAATTTGCACTTTGTGATCATTTATTGAAATGATACGATTTGTTGTTTAATAGGGAAAACTTTGAGGGAGAACAAATACACTCTGTATTTCAAAGGAAACATATGGTTAACACAGTTTTGCTACCTTGCCACTGAAAAGATACATTTGGAGCAACTGTGTAGTGCTCATGCTGCCTAACTGTGAATTAATACATGAAACGCTGGAGCAAACAAGGTATTCTAACAGCAGTTAAACATTGTTGCCACTAAATCTCTTTTATTCCAGGAAAAAAAATATTTTCAATAGTACTGGTAAATTCGAAGCATTCGAAGCTCATCCCTGGTCTATTTGCCTGCAGTGATTGAAGTAAATATGAACACAGTCTTGTGTAGCAGATAAAAAAAAGCATCAGTGGGCTAAACGATCTCTGTCTCTGTGAAACTACACCCGCGCTCGCATCACACCATTACTTCTGTCTTCATTTTAAGCGAAACATTGATTATTTATCATTCATAATGTGGCCGTATCCCTGCACAGCCACTCGTCACACACACGTCCTCTACTCATCTACTCTCATTAGGGTCCTGGTATCTCACATACACACACACACACGCACACACAGCGGCAGCTTGGTTGCGGGTGGCGTGAAATGCCCAGAATGGCTCCTGAGGGATTACTTTCCCCCACTTTATTTGTTTATTACTGCATGGAGAGCAACTAGGGCAGCGGTGACACAACAAACAGGATATAGTACTGAGTGGCTTCCTGCGGTCTCTGATGCCTCGCATACCGATCCCTGTAAAGATTACTGAATCTGCTGTGGTGTACAGTGGTGTGCGACCGTGTTCTCCCACAAGAGAGCAGATTGTAGATCGTAAGTTTCAATATGTGCACAGTAATGTAGTAAGACAGCACATAGACTACATACTAGGGTCAGACTGATATATTGGGCCGATATTGGCCTTTTATTAAATATCATTGGCCAGTCATGTCATCCACCTCTGATATGATGGAGGTTCCTCTCTGACCACAGCTACATAAAAACAGTCTGTAAAACCTGCAATGAATTATTATTTTTCTTTTTTGCACATTTTAGTTATTAATTTAATCGTTCAATCATGTTTTTTTGTATATAAATCCTTCAGTTAATGGCCTAATGTATCCCAGTTTCATCCACCTGAATAGGTTAGGGTTAGGGTGGTGTCACCCTGCTTTAAAGAGGTGCTAACCCTGAAAGAATTTCATTAGTCTGGGTTTCAATGGAGAGTTTTAGTCTCACATGGACTAAATGCTGTTTCTGAGGCTTTTCCACACTGCCAAGAATAAAATATCTGGAGAAAGAGGGAATACTTTTAAATAATTTTGAGGCATGAAAATAGTAAAGACACTGAATATCAGAACGAACTATCTGCAGCTTCAACACAAAACTATCAGTATCGGCCTTCAAAAACCCATATTGGTCGAACCCTTGTACATACTTATGGAACTCTGAAATGAGGGTAGCGTGTGTGGAATAGGTCATGGAAATACAGATAAATACTCCCAAATCAGTGGAACTGAATCTGGACCCCACTGTCACTCAAGATGAGCTTGACCTCCTTCTTAATACATCCAGAGATATTTTGGTACCTTGTTAAGCCATATTCCTCCCTCCTCGCAGCAAGAAACTCACTCTGGCTGGGACACACGGGACCACTGAAAGACATACTCACACATTCAGTACACATGCATTCACATACACACACACACACACACACACACACACACACGCACAAAGGGTCATTGGTGTGGCTGTGAGAATTCAAACATTACCTGAAAGTGTGGGTGATCAAGGCAGGTATAGATCCAAGGTGACAGGAGAAAATATTACACTATGATTATTATAATAATCAGTGCATTACAGTAAGTTCCCATTCACTAGAAAGAGTAATGCCTCTAAAATAGATCTAAAATCTACAGCATGGCTTCACTGAAAAAAAAAAAATTTGCCGAACACCAAATAATGAAAAAAACATGTTAATTATGCACAATTGAATAAAATCGCCCATCATAATAAGACCATTAGCAGATGCAAGAAAAAGGCAGTCTCTCAAATTAATTTTTTGAATGTCCGTTCGGTGCTGTGTTTGTCCATGTTTTAATTTCCAGCTAATTTCCAGCTAACTGGCAAAATGATATTCAATTAGTTAATTAAGTGTGATCCAGCTGTGTGCCATCTCTCCACACCAGGAGCTGCTGGTTTAAGCCTCTCTGCTCTAATTATCACACTGACATTAGGCTACCTGGCTTTCTCCATTACTTTCAGCACTGCACCGTTATGGGCTACTACCACCGCATCACATTAGCTAGCAGTGAAAAGCCAGTGATACACGCACAATGGCAATATTGACCCATAATTTGAGCTGCAATCCTTACTTACTTACATACTTACTTGAACAAGATGACAGGCACTGGCAGTTTTGCTCAAAGCAGATTAGCATCTCAAACTTTCTGATCGCTTATTTAGCAGGCCTTTCACAGGTTTTAGTAGAGGATTTAGCAGTTTTTTTTAAAGGTAAACACGGTAATGTAAAATGTTTTAGAGATAGGTTGCACAAAACCATGGAAGAGCAACAGAGATACCATTGAGAAACTAATATTATACTTGAACAAATCATCATCTTTGAAGAAAACAAACCTTTTCTTTTTTATTCACCATGTATTGTAGCAGAGTCATGATAAAAAATCATCCTGGGTGTGGACGTTCATGGCCCTATAATTGGACAACAAATATATCATTGCAAAGTATAAATAAGACAAGAACAAACAAGGGAGCATTGAGACAATGATTATGTTTGCTATTATATGGAGATTCAAAGAGATGCTATAGATAACCACAAAGAGACATCCTGTGCGGTGTAATAATATGTCCTATAAACGAACACGCGTACAAAAACACACTCGCAAACTCCTCCACCTGCCCTCCTGTTCTGTAAACACGTTTTATGGCGACACACACAAGGACTCAAGATATAAAAGCATTTCAGTGGTTCCTTTCGTCCATTAAGCCCTGAGGGAATTTTTTTTTTTTTTTTGGGAGGGGGGTTTCAGTACAGCGGGTGCTAGCAGTGTGCCTTCTGTGTGAATGGGGACTGCAGTGCCTAATTAGAAGTACTAAAGGACCCAAGACAGTATACACATATACATACATAGTGTCCGGCCCACCCATGTCTACCTGACAACTGACAGCCCAATCTGATTAAAGGCGGACTGGAGGAGGGGCCTCTGCCGGCCATCCATGGCAGGCCAAAAGTGATCACCATGGCGATGGGTAATTACAGCTGTCAACGCATCCTCCATCCCGCTGGCACCGGTCTGATTGCACTCGGCAACAATGATAGACAAGCTTAGCATGCACTCCACCAGCAGCCAATCACATCGCCTCCTCTCTGCTCCATTTAGCTGACATGCAACATTCACATGGGCACACAACGCAGGCCCGCCATGGCATTTCAGCCCAATTTTAATTGTTTCTCTCTCTCTTCCATTCTTTCCGCCTCCACCTCCTCCCTCCGTCCCCCACGCTCTCCTATCTCTCTCTCCTTTCCCTCTCTCATGCGGACAGCTCAGAAGTGCAAGTGTTATTACATGAAACTCCCGCTGTAGCATTAATTGAAGGGAGATATGGTGGGACAAAAACGACAGGGGGTAGAGCATGTCCATTATCACTCCTGCTTTCAACAGGTCTCACGTTTGGAAACTGCAAATTGCAAAAACTTGCAAGGGCAAAATGTTTGACATTATTTGATCTGCAACCATATGGTGTAAGCACTCCTCATAAAGGGAGCAGGGAGGGGGGATAAACAAAAATAGATAAATAAATAAACAAGAGCAAAATGGAATAGAGGCAGTGCAAAAGGAACGGCAGCAAGAGAGAGCAAACAAATCAAGGAAATAATTATCTTAAGGGTGTAATTAACGGGGGGGTTTGCTTGCTGGAGGGTAATGTCAAGTCCTCTCCCTCTGTTCCCTCTGCCCAACTTCTCTTCCTGGTCGCCTCTCCTCTGCCATGCCCTTGCCTCCTATCCTATGGCTGACAGTGACGATAGCCATACTGTGGATGCTAAACAGCCTTTTGTGAAGTCTGGGAGGCAGGGCTACAAGTTCACATTGAGAAAAACATAGCCTTCCTGCTAGCATTGTGACGGTTGATTTAAGTTAGCCGTATTAATGAAGTCAAGTGTAACTGGACAGGTCTGACTCCAGCTTCCATATCCTCTCTTAATTACCTGGCTTTGTCTCTGCATGCTTGTCCTTAATCTGACCTAATGTGGCTAATAACTGGACTTGAAAACCATCAAAACAGCAATTAGCAACAACAGCCCAGAAATGCTGAATTCTCAAATTAATGCAGCAAAATTGTTCATTGCCCTACATGTCAATGGGATGTGTTCAAATGGCATTTGTGTTTTTGTGGCTCAAGAGTCCCTGAAAGAAAGAAAGAAAGAACGAAAGAAAGAAGAAAGGAAGAAAGAAAGAAAGAAAGAAAGAAAGACAGAAAAAGGATTTTCAAATAAATTATATAAACCAAAAAAAGGTACTACTAATAAAGGAATATAATCCTTTGTAATGTGCAGTAAAATCTAATTTTGACAACAAAGAATGAAATGAAAATATCACATCAAAGGTCATGTTTGAACAGATTCATATCTTCCCACGTTCTCTGAATAGCATGGCAGCCCTTTGATACACTGACCAAACCATTTGGAAGAACAGAAACCGTTTTTTTTCCTCATTCTAATACAAATACATCTTCAAGGAGGTCTTGTTCAAGCCTGTAAATTCCTTGAAAGTGGATGAAATTAGGATCTGCCTATTCCGGTTACAGTCCCGGCATGGTACTGACGAAAACAGATGAGTGTTTCTCCTGAGGGAGAGGACATGTGGGTATGGAACGAGTTAGCACTGCCTGTTATTGCAGCTGATCATAAAAGGCTATGTGTATGGGAACTTTTCTGCAAAAAAAAAGAAAAACCTGAAAAATGTTTGTTCCTATAAAAACGTCTTAATGCAAAACAGTTAGGGGAGAAGAAACTGAGCGAAGTTAAGTACGTCATAAAAGAGGAAGAATTAATTGTCTGCAGTATGTTAATGTAATAACTTTATGAACACATTGCTTAGAAAAATACGGGGGATTTTATTCAGATGAATAAAGAATGAAGAAAAACACTATTAGAAATTTACTAACAAGAGCTAGAAAAAAACATTCCTTATAAATGATTAAAAACACAAGTTAATTAAAAGTTATTTTGCAGCAGCAGGCTGGAACACATTTAGATGAAAATGTATGACAAATGTAAAACTTGAGAAACATTTTCTTAGATATCTTTTTTTTCATTTGGCACAATAAAGATTGCTAAACTGTTTAAACTGAAATCAATCCAAAATGAATCAGCTACTGGAAACTACTACTACGTATGCTTTTCATTTGCTGTGTGAATCTACTGCTTTAACCAAACTAAACCCTGAATGTGGGCACACTGGACAGGACCACAGTGTCTGTGTGAGACCAAATCCTTACTGATGTTTGATTGGATTCAGGCACCTCCTCTCTCTGGCCCCCAATGCCGCCTCAATCCACCAATGGGGCGCAGGCAAGCGGATTAGCAGGATTCCTGAGAGGAAGTTAAAACAAGAGGAAACATTAAGTTTGAAATAAAACACAGGAAACAGGGTTAACTGCAACTCCTCCCAGTCAGCGCCATTGGCAGGGCTATTTTTTGCCCAATTATCCTTGGTTAACGGGATTAATTACTCTAACTTTTCTTTCTTTTCTTCCCCTCCAAGCAAACGAGCAATAAATCCTTCTCCATGCTACGCAGGCTGAGAGGGCCACTTTAATTAGCATAACAAGTTACAAAATCATTACGGCCTTAAAGTGCTTACAGAGAAAACAACATCAGAAGCACACAGGATGCAGGATGGGATTTAGGAGGGCTATTTAATTGAATAAAAATGTTTGGGGAGGCGGGAAGAGGGGGGTAAACATGAGAGAGGTGATGCAAGGGGAGGGTCGGCACACAAACTGAGGGTCTGACTTCTGTAGTACTAACCCTGGTATGTCTGTTACACACACACACACACACACACACACACGCACACACACACACACACACACTGAGTCATTGCACTCTCAAGACCACAGACAAATGGGTACCAGTCAACAGATGGGGGATAGGACTCAGCTTTATTAATCACACAGAGATCACCAAAATCTGTGTGTTTGTGTTCATGCACACATGCACGAGTTATAGTAAGGAATAATTAATTAAAATATAGGATAGCCTATATAGGAAGAAGCTGACCTTCCTCAATCGTACCTGTAGAGGCGAAGCAATATATAGTTATATGAGCTGAAACTATATCAAAACATAACATTATTTATTTTTTTGGTAGCTGTCGCAAGAGCAGTTGATCTGCAGCGCAGAGAATCCACTACAGTAAAGGGACTGTTTTCTCGTTGTACGCCGCCTTGAGCCAAAACCAACACCACCGAGTCTGAGGGCAAAAACAGCCGTTTTCTAGCCAACCAGTTTAGCATAAGTCCCACCCAATCGTCTGCTTTCACTAACCTGTCCTGACAAGTACCCAGATTAACGTAATCTTATATCAGTGCAGAGGAGCAGAAGTGAGCAGATGGACCCCCCTACACCCCCCTCTGCCTGACACTAGCACGCACACACACACACACACACACATACACGGACATACGCAAGCACGCAAGCAAATACAGTCTCTCTCTCACTAATAAAAACACACACACATACACACACTCATACGTATACACACACACACACACACACACACACACACACACACACATCACAGACTTAGCTATGGAGTGCTTAGCATGCACAAACCTGGGCCCCAGCCACAGCAATCAATGTTCTCCCAGCAAATTGCCACAGCTTTGGATGATGCTGTTTGGGGAATGTTACCCTGTATCTTCATATGCTGTGCCTCAGTGAACACTGCAGTCCTGCTGGTGTGTGAGTGGGCCAGCCTGGTCATTTTAACATTGACAAAAAAAAAAAAAAGAAGGTTCTGACATGCCTCAAAATGACTGCGCATTTATAAATAAATAATAAATAGACAGACATGTAATTGAATAATATCAGCCTCAACGAGACTGCAGGCTGGGGAATTGAAATTGGGATTTCTAACACTTGTCATCTGCTGTGTGGAAGTGAGCTTGTCTTTTTACAGTTTCTGTGGTAAATCTCAACAACTTTGCTAAACTGAACAGATGGGCTTGCTAATTAGCAGCGCTCAGGCTGTAAGTTTGTTTATAAAGAGAGAAAGGGTTCCAGACATCTTGACACATTTTATTAACATATCATACCTTAAAGCTATGCTTCCTGATACCCACCAGGCTCTTTAGCTAAACACACACACACACACACACACAAACACACACTCCTACACACATGCCTATGCGCGCCAGTGCACACACATACACTGTACACACCAGGGAAACAATAAAAGTCATCCTTGCGAAACGGAACACCCTGTATGTATGCTCATGAATATGCACAATTAACAGTGTGTGTGTTTGTGTGTGTGTGCGTGCATGATTGCATGTCCATGTAGATGTGTAACGGTGGGCGTGTGTTTTGTTAAAGTGTGTGTGTTCTGCATAAATGTGTGTATGTGTGTGTGTTTGTTTATGAGGGTGTTGGTGTCTGTATGTGTCATGTGTCCATGTCCTTGCTGGAGCGGTGGCATGCTTCTCTCTCTCCGCTAGGTCCCCAAGTAAATTCACCCCCTGCGGTTTTGGCAGCTTTCACTATTGTGTGTCAGGACACCGACACTAGATGATGTCCCAAGCAGACAGGGCCGCTGCGCTCCCAGAGGGGCCCGCGGTATTCAGCGGTGGGATGGGATGGACTGCTGCTCCACCGGTGCCATTTAGGCCTCCCGCCGGGCCCCACTTAGGACAGGGGCACGGTCGCGGCACCCACACACTACCGTGATGCAGTGAGATGTGAAAAACTGGATGGGAGAAAGACAAAGAGAGGGGAGGAGTGTGTGTGTGTGTGAGAGAGAGAGAGGCAGAAAGAGAGAGATTCACGATACAGCTGATATCATCTTTATAATTTTCCTCCTGTTCCCTACACACACATACCCACAGACAAACCACGGCATGGCGTTTTAGGCGGGCACATATTACCATGGTGATCCTGGTTAAGAGGCTTACATTCGGCCCATGCTGATGGTTGCTGGGGGGACACTCCCATTGCCATGGTGATGGTTACCGGGAGGACACTCACATTGCCATGGTGATGATGGCAGGAGCCAGGCATGCCAACCAATGAGATGATGGATAGATGCCATGCAGGAGGCGAAGGGAAAACGTGACTAGAATGCCCACTTGTCATGTCTAGTGTCAAGGAGACTCAGACGGCTTTTCATAAAATGTATCTTCACACATCAGCTTAAGTCCAATAGCAACCGGCAGCTTTCCTGCAAAGGTCCAACAAAGACAAATATATCTATGCCTTGAGAATAGCTAAAAATAATGGCCACATAATTAAGAAACAGACACAATAATAATTTGATCTATAAAAAACACAGGACAAATGAGCTCCCCTAAAAATTACAATAGAAAATATAGACTCCTACTGATTGGAAATGACATGAATTATGGATAGGAAACATGCAAAGAAGGAGCTTCAAAGCCAACGCATGTAGAAATGCAAAATAGCTCAGAGTAAAACACTGATTCAGTTATTGATGGTACAACAAGGTTGAAGACTATTTTTTTTCTGTGTGTGTGTGTGTGTGTGTGTGTATGCATGGGTGTATTTGAGGTCATGTTATACTTTTTTTGTGTTACGCAAATATGCATATCACCCAATTCGACATTCCATCAGTAAGAATAATGACACAGAAGCAGCAAAGGAAATGGCAATCTGATAATTTACCTCTGGATAATGGCTCAGGCCGTTTCGCCTGCTCCCCAGTAGAGGGAGGCTGGGGCTGGGTTGAGGGCCAGCGGGACGGGGCTGGGAAGCATGGGACTGGGGCAGCCTGGAGGCATGGCCCTGGTCCAAATCTGGCCCAGCATAAATGACTACTGAGAGTTGTTGTGTGTGTGTGTGTGTGTGTGTGTGTGTTTGTGTATGTGTGTATAAGAGGGGGTGGGGGCGTTCTTAGACCAAATTAAATCCATTCGGTAGCATTTATACCACACACACACACACACACACACACACACGTCCATTTCACCTGCCTCCTCTTACCTACTGGGCTCTTTTTCCCCGAGGCAGGGGGTTCTGCTCACCCAAAAATGCTGATCCCCCACAAAGCACCAGGGCAGCTCCAAAAGGTCAACCACAACAGCCCATAGAAGCATCCCATCCAGCTTTGCCGCTAATACTTTAAACCCTGTCAAACACACACACACACGCAGGCACAAACACACGCAAGCATTACACACATCTCCACACCTTGCTTGTCTTTTCTGTGTCACAAGAGGATGTGAATCTGTCAGCCAATAAGAACAAGCCCTGACTGTTATCACTGACCCTCAGGCGATGGGACTTTAAAAAAACCTATGTTGACTGGACAAGCCGTGTGTGTTTGTGTGTGTGTGTGTGCATGTGTGTGTGTGCGTTCATGCTTACCAGCCAGACCCACCGGCTTAGAAGAGGGCATTGTACCTTTGACCGTCTTCGTTTTGCTTAAGTTGACAGTTCAGCAACGATAAAAGATTTTGCTTTCTTCCTCAGAAAATGAAACACAATACACCAGAGAAAGAAGGTGTTCAAAACGCATTCAGGAGTGTGTCATGTCTCCAAATCTGTCTCTGCGTGGGTGCAGCCTTGGAGGTTCAAACACACAAACACACACCAGAGCTCCTGATTCAAGCTGATTCTCTGGCTGAAAATGTTTCCTTCACTGTGGTGTGTTTTGTCATTGATGGTGGTTTTATTATTGGTAAGAGATATATATGGCTGTTAAACACTAAGTGGGGTGATTAGAGATTGTGGCCAGTATTAACAGTTTAGTCTTTATTCAAACCAGGTTACGCTATGGCAACAAGGAGAGTACATAAAACCTTATTTGCATTTATGTGTTTTATCTAGGATTTTGTTTAGCTTCCCACGTGAGGCCACAGGGACAGAAAAATGTGTGGATTACACCTTTAAACACACCCCCAAACTAGCCCAACCCCAGAGGAGACCAACAGAGAGCTGTGTTACCAAAGTCCCCGCAGAGACAACAAGCCATGTGAAGTGTGAAACCCTCGCCAGCTCGGATTTAAGATTTTTAGAAATAGGCATCAGTAAGAGCGGAGGGAGCGACGGAGAGTCCGCGAGAAAGAAGAGAACGAAGAGAGAGAGAGAGAATGGACAGACTGCTGTTTGACAAATATTGTGAGACGTGGTGGAGGGGTGGTGGTGTTTTCATTGCTGACATCAACATAAATTTCCCTGGCGCTGCTCTCCTTGCCCAGCATGGGCTCAGCGCTGGGAAACTGGAGAGGAAATTCTCCAAGCCACAAGGGAGTGGAATCAAAGAGCCGGGGCTCGGAGACCTCTGACACACTGAACTCCAAGCTGACCCCACAACTCGCTCTCACACACACACACACACACACACACACACGTACAGATAGACCCTAACACGCAGAGAGACACACATACACATTGACACATATATACAAAACACACGAGCTGATACACATACACACATGCAGATAGACACCGACACACACACACACACACACACACAGCCGCACAGATCGACAGCTTTGCACAGTCACACACGCATGCACAAAAGCTCACATACCGAAACACACACATACAGATACACAAGCAGGCGCACAGACCAACACTAAAATCAACTGCATCAAGTGCATTTATCTCATATATCTCCACTTTAACTGATTTCAAAACCATGTGGGATACACACCAATAGTTTTAGGTCTATAATGTGTGATCTATCTGAAAGCTGTATGATAAGCAGAGTGTGTGTGTGTGTGTGTGTGTGTGTGGCTCTCGGGGGGGTGTACACTGGCCTGTATCAGAACTGAGAGGCGTTTGGTAGCGGGCCCAAGGTTCAATGAGCCCTGTCTGAAGAGCCTCATTAAAAACGGATCCACACACAAACACACACACACACACTTACAAGCATATACACACACACACACACGCACATGCACATGCACGTGAATGCAAGCATGTTCATACTATGCATGAACGCACGCATGCACACACACATACACACACACACACACACACACACACACGTGCGGGTTGAGTTAATGATGATGTAATTAGCCCTGATTTTGAAAAGTCGGGTGCCAGGAAGTGGGGATATGCTCCGTGTCACGTGCGATCTTTGCGTGTGAATGCGTGTGTGTGTGTGTGCAAGGTTGATGTAGACTGTACAATAAAAGTGATTGGCCACTCTATTCTTTGCCACAGCAAGCAGGCTTTCCACCCCAGCTACTCCTAAAGGAAACGGACGCACAATGGCCACCATAATGAGGAGCTCTTCCACGCCGTCGCACAAGTGCACACTCCAAGCAGGTGTGGTACTGAAGGCATTTTTAAGAACTAGATTGCTGTGTGTGTGTGTGTGTGTAGGTGTGTGTGTGTGTGTATGTGTGTGTGTCATACTAGTGGGTGCTAAAGTTCTATGCCTGGATCCAGGGAGCATTCATGATTGGGCCAGGTGAAAGACTGTGCAGCTGGCTAGACCTGAATACTCTTCCCTGTGACCCCTGTGTGTGTGTGTGTGTGTGTGTAGGTGTGTGTGTGTGTGTGTGTACGGATGGATGGAGGGTTCGGGGCGTGGGAGGGCAAGATGCGTTAGACAAAGCGACTTTCAGATGCCACCACAAAAACACACTGGCCTCTATCATCAGTGTGAGAGGAAGGGTACAGAGGTGAAGGGAAAAGAGGGGTTCGCTGCTCAACCATGGCTCCTTGTTAGGATCCTTTTTATTTCAACCCTCCTGTTTTTTTCAGCTCGGAACAGTCTCGCCCCATCACCCACCATTTATCACTAGGACCGGACCAGATTCTCAGAGGGGGCGGGGGGGCGGATTTGAGGGTTTTCAGCCCACCGCCAGGGTAGGAATTTCCCGTCGTTGCCCCTCGCTCTGGCCGTAATGCCCATGCGCCCCTACGGCCACCATGGCATTTGTGCCCCGCTACTGTCAAAATCTCGAGGTTGCTTTAAAAGCGTCAGTGGTCTCAAGTCGGCTCCACTGTGAGGACCGGAAATGCACGCAAAAAATACAAAATAAAATCGTGTAGACACTTCCGGTGGGAGCGATTTTGTCATTGATTTATATTTAATTAATTAGTCAACATTGTAACGTGAAAACTATTAATTCCTTAAATGTAGCATATATACTACGTAGCACGTAACGTGGGTACCTATGCCAGTGTAGCAACATACTGTATATCGATTCAATAATTCTACTAGTAACAGTATCTTATTTACACGCGCTATTGATTTATTCTGTCAAAATAGGACATAAACTCCGTCCATATAGCCTAGCGACATCAATTCATAGAAAAACATAAAACTTGTTGATTGAACAATTGGAGCTTAAGCCTTTCCTCCTGTCTTTCTCAAAAAACAGACACACACTTCTCATTCATAATTTCCCTTTGAAGAATAATATACTACGGCATTTTACTGCAATCAGCTAAATTTAATATAGGCCAATAAATATTTTAACTATGCAAGCAATGTCGGCACACATGGAGGGCAGGAATAGTTAGTTAAAACCATATATATTTTCTTAAAATAATTAGCCTCTTATTTATGTCATAAGCCTCAACATCTTATTATGTAAAATATTTATCATGTTATATACACTATTCTGTTGTGTGCTATTATAGTACATACACTATACTTTGCTGCTTACTCACTATCATTTAACTTTTAGACTGTACTGCACTATTGGCTTAAGTTTATGTATATTGCTTGACTTTTGAATATTTTTTTCATTTTAGCTTCCTTTGTGTATTTTTATTTTCTATTCTTATTCTTAACCACTATTAATTTCAAATAAATAAAAGACTAGATTTTTGTCGGTGTGACTGTAAAATGTGAAGTTTGACTGCTACGTTTCCCCGGAAATGGCGGACGTTGTATCGTTCCAATCATGGTGCGTTTAGGGTCATTGGAAAGCTCGGAATTTCTAGTTTCCAGCGATACCAAGGAAGCATGTTATTGTAGAGTGACGAGAAAATTATCCCGGATCTTTTGATCACAACTTGCTCTTATATTTACGAAGTTTATATTTGTACGACTTTATTGTTAAAATACTTTGTAATAAGACATAGTTTGGACAACATACAATTGGTTTACGGATTCTGAAAGCTGAAGACCCCATGTTTTAAAAACAGTATAAGATTCATATCTTCTATTAAAAGATCTATAGATCCATAATAGATCCATCTTCCATCGCAATTTTTCATAACTACACCACGGGGGTGGACCCGGTACCAGGTCCGTCGGGCTTAACAGGATATTATTTGTAGGCTCTGGCATGTGGCCTTTGTTCCCTAAAAAATTTTGTGACACCGAAGGCCAAATGGCCTTGCCCCTAAAATGATGAAATTCCAAGCCTGCCCACCGCACTTTTGTGTGACGGATGTAATTGTCAATGAAATATTAGCGATTTTCATTGTTTTTAAAGCGGCGATGTTTGTGCCTTGATAGATTCCAGTGTTGTTGCTCTTCTCTGCTGGACTGAGGATATTCTGACCGCGGTGTTCTTGTGTTGCTCTGTGTTGTGTGTGTTACCCAACAGAGAGCAACAAGGTCCCCAATCAGAGCTCAGAACAGACGCCAGGGTCCACCGAGGTCTGTCAAAGCAAGCAGGCTGTTTTAATCCACTCTGCTGGAAGTCTCCTCTGTAGGTGTGTGTATGTGTGTGTGCATGTGTGAATGTCTGGAACAGTGGACACGATAAGCTACAACAAGATAAAAGACGGACTGAACAATGATGTCATAGATTTCCACAGATTTTTCTGGGAGGTCGGTGGAGTCGGACCTCCGTTGTGCTAATAACAAGACTGTGACGGCTCGGGGATTAGCCGGCGCAATAGGTTATAAACAACGCTTTCACTTATCCAATCACAGCAATATCATACTTATAGCTCCCAAGTGTAGTCTACTCTCGCTCCCTCTCAACAGCAGTATATCGTTTTGATCCTTACTTCTCTATATCAGTACACACTTGTTCTCCCCCTCCATCAAGGAGGAAACAGGAGGTTGACTAGAGGACTCCAAATAATGCAATTAAACACTGACCGCAGGGTTCAGCGCTGCTTATCAATACACCCAGCAGGGGAGCGAAGACCAGCTCAGGCCAGGGCTTCAGCTGGCTGCTCTATGGAGACGGGTGTTTCATTAAGCCGCCGCTGTATCCTCCATCACTCAAAACTCGTCTCTCCTCCGCACGCTTAAAATGTGACAGCACATAACATTACAGTATCGGCAATCAAATAGTGCTGTAAAAGCAAGCAGAAGGGGGAGGGAGGGTGTCAGGGGAAGATGGAAGACAGAGAAAGAAAGAAAGAAAGAAAGAAAGAAAGAAAGAAAGAAAGAAAGAAAGAAAGAAAGAAAGACAAAGCCAATCATCAAACGCTGTCTGGCATGTTATCCATAGGTGTGCTGTAGGGGACGTACTCCCTGCTCAGTGGTGAGGACAGGTGTGCTGTTCGACACATCTCTCCCCTCTCTGCCCCGCTTCGCTGTCAGCACAGCTGACCTCCGCGGGAGGCTCGTCTGAAGCGGGGCCAGACGAGAGCCTGGGCACACCGGCCTGGGAGCCCACAGAGCACCTGCACCGGGCCTGAACTGGGCCTCCGCCGTGCCGCTCCAAGCCCCGCCTCCCCCCGCCGTCCCCGGGTCAGCCGCTGACAAACGCTGGGCCTTTCCCTGGCTCTCTGGACACCAGGCACCTCGAGGATGAACCCACTCATACATAATAAACACAACGCCCCGGGGCCTGGTGTCTGATCTCATTGTGCATGTGTGTCCTCTGTGGAGGGAAATGTGATAGACTGCAGTGGGTATGTATGTGTTTTGGGGGGGCGTGTGTGTGTGTGTGGGTGTGTGTGTGTGTGTGGACTGCAAGGGTGCCAAACGGAGTGGTACAGTACACAACAGCAGCATGCATCGTCTCCTGCCCAGAGTGTGATGCTCTAATGGCCCTCCTTCATCTGCATAGCTAAAATATGCACCGTTAAGGTTGGCTAAACTGACACAGGGCCTAATCAGGAGAAATGACTGTCTTTGGACCACAGGGATCCACTGGTGGAAGAAGCTGAGGGAAGACGAGAGCAGGAGAGGGAGAGGAGGCGCAGAGCTAGAAGGGCAGGGCAAACGTTTAGAAGGCTCTGGACTTTCACACACACAAGCCCTCACACAAACACATGCACAAACATGCAAAAACGAAGAGACGGAGATTGAGCAATTGGCGTGGGGGGAAGGTTTCCTCCACAAAGTCCGACTGGATTGATGAGCGATTCTAAACAAACAGCGCTGGAGAGTTTAGTGAACAGAGCCAAGGACTGAGGGAACATGAAAGGCTGCAAAGCCCTGGCGAGGTGGTCGGGCTGTTTCAGGCTGGAGGATCGATGGGAGCAGGGAGAGAGGGCAGACATACAGGCAGAGGAGAGGGAAGACCGTGCAGAAGTAAAGAGGGAGAGAAGAAGAATCATCATCAGGAGGAAAGGGCTCCTCAATAATGATTTGATTATCTTTCTGCTTATTACAGCTGCTGTTGGTGCCATCATCATCTCCATCATCATCCTCACTACCATGATTACCAATGCTCCTAATCATCACCATCTTCACTCATATGCATAGTCCACATGCCTGTAGAGCTCTAAGGATGGCTCTTGTGACAGAGTGTCCTAGTTAGCACCACACCATCCCATGCAGACCAGGGTGGGCCTCTGAGAGGGAAAATAAACAGTGGTTCGACAGCAGACTTCTCCTATCTGCAGCTGGACAGATGGACTATTGAGACAGGTGGACAGCATATGGACCAGGAGCACACACACTAATGGAGTGGCAGCATTATCCAAATACACTGATCATGTGGTACATACAGTATAAGATACTTTTCCACATCTGCCTGAAAATACCTGCTGTTTCTGATATTCGTTCAATGCCTACTTTCAACACAGAGATGTCCTGCTCTTGGAAAAAATCTAGAGAATCTGCTGTTCAACCAAACACATGGCTGCAAATCCTGATAACTGGTTATTGAAATGTAAAATACAATTAAATGAGTGTGAACCATCGTTCCTGAGATACCGTCTCTGTGCAGATGAGCTTGCTCACTGCGGAGGACGCACCGAGCCTAAAATCCACTGTATTTCAGCCAAAGCAATTAGCCAAACAGGAGCGTAGAGAGGTAGGCTTTGATCACGGAACTGTGAAATATTTATGAAGAGACGTGGTACATAAAATGAGCTCTGAGTATGAGTATCTGTGGGGGTCCGGAGGAGTTCCTCTCAGAGGGACCTTCAGGGGAGTACAAATGCTTGGACACACAGTGGGGTTACTGTGGGCCCAGTGTGCCTACCGCCCATTCAAAATGAAGGGCAGGAAGGATTGGGCAGGCCCAAAATGGCGGCCTAGTTTCCAGGCAGAGAATGGAACATGGGGAGTTAATCCATGGTTTGGAATCGGAGCAGAGGGAGCGGTGGTGGAGGGACACTGAGCCGTGTTCTCCGCTGACGTGCTCAGTTCCACTTGGTTCCACTCAGACAGAGCGCAGGAGTTTTAACACACTCAAGCATGCACTAATTAAAAATCCACACTCTGCATCGCCACTGCGGCAATCAATATGCTTGATTAATTCATCTATACATCACCACTGCACACAATGTGATCCATAAATTAGTTTGCACAGCCTAAATTTCTGAGGATATCTAAAACAGAACAAAAAATAACTCCTTTGGATGTTTCATTAGTTAATAAAATATTCAGTCCAGTTTGACTCATGCTGTTAATATTCAATCCTTTATTTCCAATTCGAACTCAGCGTCATTATCAATATCTCTTACTTTCTCCGTCGTAATCAAAATCATTATGATTCAATTCATTTAATTTCCTTCCAAATTGCAACTCATCTTCTAGGCGGTGTTGTGTAAATGATATGATATTTCACCTGTGATTAATGTTAACCAGGTTGGTAGATGGCTGCGCATGTCTCACTGCTCCTCTTCCTAATTAAATCACCCTGAGAGACTTGAACAAGGGAATAGTTTCATCCTCTAGCCCTGGTTATAATAAAGCTGCCCTCTGGAATATTTTCACACTTCAGCATGGAGGGGAACTTGGGATTCCTAATGCAGCCCCTGCTTCTTCAAGAAGCGCTAATTTGTTAACTCACCAATATGAGAGAAAAAAAAACGGTTATTAATAATTCCTGAGACTTTAGATATTAGGGGAGAAAATTCAAACTTCCATGGGGTTATTGAAATACATTTTTTTCTTTTTTGGGGCATTTTTTGCCTTTATTTGATAGTTGACAGGACAGATTGGGAGAGAGAGAGAGAGAGAGAGAGAGAGAGAGAGAGAGAGAGAGAGAGAGAGAGAGAGGAAGGCTTGCGACAAAGCTCCCAGGTCGGATTCGAACCCAGCATTTTGCGGTTATGTGGTACGCGCCTGAGCCAATAGGATGCCTGTATTTGTTGGTTTGAGATTATAAGATAACACACAGTGGTGTTCTAGTGAGGTGGAAGTGGCAAAATAACTACAGTAAAGAAAAAGAATACTGTGCCCACTCAAAAAACAGAGCATAAAGACAGATTTAAGATTTAATACTCCAATGGAACCACCTTAACAAAGGCAACATGGTAAAACCATTGTTATGAGTATTAAATCTTTCTTTATGGAGCTGTTTTTTTTTCCTTTTCTTGAGATTATATATTGCCATTAACTAGCTCTGATTAAAGAAGTAATGCCAGGATGTGGAACCTAAATGAGAGAGAACAGAATTTTGGCAAATAAAAAATGCAACGTGTGCCTACTATCTGAATAACATTTAACTATATGGAAAACCATCTCTAGTACTGTAAAAGAAGTTCCTACTCCCAACTTCAAAAACATCCACCCCCTGCTCTGGCCCACCTTAGCCCCAGAGAAATGGCAGGAGTGTGGGTTCAGGATGGAGGGGGGTGCAGCCCTCAGCTGTCTCTCTCTCCTGTTGTTAGCTCAGCCCGTGCTGGGGCCCCCGGTCCAGCTCCCTGAGCCCCTGGCCAGGCCAGCCCTCCTTGGAGCAAGCCTCCAGCATTTCTCTGCTGTTTGTTGAGAGAAAGTAGAAAGGAGGACCTTGAACATGACCCTCCAAAGGGCTTTTATACTCAGTTCACGCACCACAGTTCACGTGAACTCCCTCCTTTATGTCCCACTCTTTATTTAACCCTGACTATTTGTTGAGTTTCTGTTAAAAATCCAATTAGGATAATTTGAAACAGTCCTGGTGAGAGAACTTTATCCTTTTGGAGCAGAGATAACTAACCTAATTAAGACTAGCCTTCTCTCTCGGTCCTCTTTGAGTCTGCAAATTAAGAAAAGAAAAAGAAAACTTGTCAGAGATTATGGGATGAGATTAGATTGCTAAAGCAAACACTGGAGGGAAGACTTCATCTCTAAATGCCCTTAAATTGTTTTGTGCTCTTTCACCACCAGGTTTTCACACTCAACTCCAAAAAAGGAAGATAGAGGGAGCAGGACAACGGAAAAAAGCAAAAGATCAGAGCAAGAAAATGATAAATGTAATACAACATTTGGAAGAGAGAAAGAGAAACAGGGAGACAAACAGACAGAGTAGTGAGCTTTGGCCACCTGTGAAAGTAGACTGTGATTGATTGTGTTTTTAAAGAGACCCCTTAAAGGTGTTGGGAGATTTTCAGGAACATGTGAAGCAACATAAGGGTTGTTCTGTTCAGCCCAGTGCTTGAAACACACACACACACACACACACACACACACACACAGAGTAAACACAAACAACAGGCCTGCTGAGTTTAGTTTACTCCTATCAGCTGGTTCTGGCCAGCCCCGCAGACCACCCCGACTCTTCACTCTCATCGGGACGGGGGCTGGGGGGGTGGCGGGGGTGGGGGGTGGAGGAGGGGGAGGGTTGGAGGGGGATAGGAGGATTTGGACAGAGGGGGGGATGGGTGGCGCTTGGTGCAGGGGTTGAAGGGGCCCTCCACCAAATTAAAACCCAATCAATGTGAATCTCTCTCGGCCCGGTCAAAGCCCCTTTCCCCACTAAAGCCTTTTCCACGGGCCCCTCCCCTTCACCCCCTCCAGTCAGCCTCTCTGAACCCCCCCCACACACACACACACATACACCCTACCCCTCATACCCCCCCCCCCCCCCACACACACACACACACACACACACACACACACACACACACACATCCCCCTGACCCACACTCACCCAGCACTGTCATGGAGCAGTGACTCCAGGCGCTGCCCTCTATTCCCCTATATTCCACTACCAGGAAAACCCACACCAACAGACTCAGCTCTGTATTTAACACTGTAGGGTTTAATCCTCCCATGTAAAAAGAAAATCAACTTGATTCTAATAATATATATCTATTTTTTTCAGTGTGTGTGTATATGTGTATTGAAGCACTGTGTAAGGAGGCTGTGCAGGCAGACTGGGAAACAGTATTTCCTCGTGTGGCGACCAACGCATCGTAGTCCCATCCTATTGAACATATGCACATGCACAAACATACACCTGCAAATATAAGTGCAAGGACGCATGCACACACACACACAAACACACACACACACACACACACACACACACACACACCACCTGCCGACGTGGCGATGGAGACGGTCCTTCCTGGCTGAAGCCGAACAGTGGGGAACAATTAAACCCAAGTCCAGCCTTTGATCATTTGGTCATGTGAACATGACAGGTGACCATATGTCCGATAAAATGAGGAAGACAATGGGCGCCTAAAACTCTCTAGATGTGCTGTGTACCAGGAAGAGAATAGGTCATAGCCTGGGAATTGGAGGAAAAAATAGTAAAGAAGCCTTTTAATGATCTTTAATTAAAAAAAAAAAAAGAAAGAAAGAAAGAAAGAAAGAAATTCTGTCCAGTGCTGGATTTTCCATGTCCTTAGTATTACCAAGGTTAATTTTTTATGTAGTTAAAATGCCTGGGGTTAAGTTTAATTTAATTTGCTTTTTAATCTGTTTACATTCTCTACGAGTTTGGCCAAAGTGCCTCTTATTTAGACAGTGGAAACCATCCGGAGGACTATGTCTACACACACACACGCACACACACATACACAAATACACACACAAAGACAGACACAAAAACACACAAGATCATTAGATTTTTATAGCGGGACAGTCAGACAAGAGAGAAGGGAGGCTAGGTAACAGTCAGCCACCACAAACAATCACTAGCAGATGCTGAGGCTGTTGTTACTGAACAGCACAAGGGGTGAGGGAATGGAAGGTGAGGTCACATACATATTTGTGGCAGGATGCAGGAGAATAGACCTACTGTGTAATGTGATGGGATGGTGAGCTGGGAAACACACGCGCGCTGGCTGGCACATGCATGCATGCACACACACACACACACACACACAGTCAAACACACAGGGCACACGCAGAGAGTCTAGAGAGCGGCAGGGCCCAGAGGCAGTTACTGTCTAGTAGCAGCAGGGGGAGCAGCTCCACTATTGTTCTGACTGGATCCAGGCCCAGGGCGCTGAGCTGGGGAGTGTGTGTTCAAACGTCTGTGTGTTTTCGCATGTGTGTGTGTGTGTGTGTGTGTATATGTGACTGTGTGTACGCGTGTTCAAGCGGAGGGGAGGGGAGGTAAGAGGAATAAAATAATTCCAGAAAGACACAGTGACTGTCTGATATTGTTTCCCTCATTGTCTCTCCCTCCTCCCTGTCGCTTTGCTTTGCTTCCAGAACCTGAAAACTAGAGGAGGCTCAAAGGCAATCAAATTCGATGACAGTGGAGAACAAACAAGCATAAAAGCAAAAACCTAGCCTATTTCCCTGCATTAGATGCGTAGATTACCTGGCCTGGCATAAGAGGTGATTGTTAAACTCAATGGGTTTACTGAAAGCGGCTGAGAGAGTGGCTGGTGAATACAGCTGAAATGCCTTAAGTGAGAACGGGTACACACAGGTATATAGACGCACACACACATACACATCAATGCATGCACAAACACATACACCGCAAGACACACACTTGACACATTATGTACTGTTTACTGTATTACTATTATGTGAGAATTTCAAAAAATCAAGGAAACAATGGAAAACTCAATATATATTTTAGAGGTTGTCAAGACACTGGGACACACACAGTTTCAAACTGGGACTGGGACAAACCAGAGCTATGGTCACCCTGTGTGTAATGCTTTCCCCATTGTGTCTGTCAGTGTGTTGTTAATAGAAGGCCTGTGGAGGATACGCATCACTATGTTTGATTACACTCATTCCTTTTTTGTGTATGTGTGTGTGTGTGTGTGTGTGTGTGTGTCTCACCTAGCAATCACTGGTCTGTGTGTTTACGGTCTTTGTCCCTCTTTAACAGTTGTGTGAGGACACTCACGGTTAATGGCTGCTGGCAGCGCAAGTGTTAAAGCATCCAAATGCAGACAATTAAAGAGCCACTCTGGCAGAATGGAGGGATGACTGATAGAGCTGTTAGAGAAAGCTTTTATTCAACGGCTCACTCTTTCTTTTCTTCACCCTCGTCTCACACGAGCCCAGAATAGAGTTTACCACGTCACTTCACCTCAAGGGCCGTTGCTCACCTACTTGTATTGTAAAGACACACACGTGGACAAGCTTACACACACCCTATGTATTTTTTTTACCTAACCCTCTAAGAAGATTTTTGCTGCATCTGATATATAATAGACATTTTCAGAGGAGCCTTTATTTCTGAAAATAAAGTCCTCATCCGCCAGCCTGCTGAAGGAGGAAGGTGCGAGAAAGAAAAACAAGGTGAGAGAGAGAATAGTCTGAGTGAAGAATAGATGGCAGTCGAGCAGCTAACTGACACCACATCAAGTCTGAGTGAAACACACGCGGCACCATTAATCTCCTCCTCCGTTTCCGTCATCCCTCTCTCCTCCCTGCTGAACGACAGACCTGAGTCATTTGCCACTGGTTTTGTGTGTGTGTATGTGTGTGTGTGCGTGCGTGTGTGTCCCTGTGCCTCCGACAGGACCCATCACCTTGACCACTTCACCAAACCCAAGCGAGGCTGACCTTGGCCTCCCTATTGGCCATTAATTCTCCCTCTTTTTGTCTCTCTCTACTCCAAAGCCCTCATCTCTCAGCCTCGTCTCCCATGGTTTGAGTTGTATGTGTATGTTTGTGTGTGTGTGTGTGTGTGTGTGTGTGTGTGTGTGTGTGGTCTCCCACGGTTCGAGGAAGGCGCGTGTGTCAGGTCCAGTGAAGGTGACACCTTATGCCTCGTGCCGAGATAATGAAGGCTTTAACTTTACAACTCAAGCATATCAGATTGCAGCACCACACACACACACACACACACACACACACGCACCAACAACATGAGTGATTTGAATGGGTCGCCACCCTCCATTTCATGTGCGCTGAGCAGTGTGCGCTGTAAAATGTGCCAAAAGGCCTCATCATCATAACCATCCTGTATTTCAAAGTGGGCTTTAGGATCTTAGTGAGAGACATATCACAGTACATATGCTTGCACACACACATACACACACACACGCAAACACACACACACACACACACGTCAGGGAGGACAGGCGAGGGGTTACATACTGTTTACCAACTGTTACGGCAGCCGGAGGAAAAAAAATAATTATATGCAGCTCTGTGTATGTGTGTGTGTATAATCGTAGAGCATGTGAGAGTCAAGATGTCACAAATCACTCACATACCTCACAACTGAGCTGCTGCACTGAAGGCAAAAAAAAAAAAATCCACCCCTCCTGAATTCCCTCACTGCCTCTCCTCCATCCTTTCTCCTCAACTCACCTTTTCCTCCCCCCTTTCATTCAGGATGGGTTCTTTCCATAATAAAAGGAACCTGTGGAACTAATCCTTGCAAATCTCCTGTGCTTTCTGTCCTATACCTCCAGGCAACGCAGCACACTGAAATCCCCCATTTGCATGCCTAAACTGCACTAACTGTGAATAAACCCTTTTAGCTGCTAATGTAATAACATCTCCATTTCCAGAAAGGAGCAGGGGGTTAGCCAGCCCTCAGAGATTCGAGCAAACTCAGCCCTCTCCCTCCTCTCTCCTACCCTCTCTCCTTTCCCCTCTCATCCCTCTCCTCTGCAGCACAATAGGCCCGGCATACAGATGCGTCAACTGGCCCGCCTTATCAACCACATCCAGTTAAGGTTGGCTTTGGAAATGGAAGTGGGGTCCTGATTACAAGCAGATAAGAGAGAACACACACACTCGCAGGCAGGCCACTGGCCCACACTTCACCCTGGCTGGTTGGATTGTGTTGATTATATCAGAGGTTTAAAATTCTGGGTAAAAATGAAGGGGAAAAAAAATCTTTCATTCTTGAATACCAACCGATAGATAAAAATAAGTAATTTTTTCACTGTGGGTGTCTTATCAATTAAATCCGCTGCAAATGTTATATTATTTGGAGCTCTGTTTATCTAATATTTTTCACCTGTCAATGCACAAATAAATAGAGCAAAATAATACTTTTGTACAGCATTGTATTCTCGTATCATTGATAAAAATTCTTAGAGTAGGACATTGAATTTAGGCAAGACAAACCCACTCACGTTATTTGTGCTCCATCATGGTACTTTAGAGGATCTAATTGGCTACTGCCGCTCCCCATTTCGCAGAAACAGTAACCCACAGTACCCCACCACTGCCTTTCATCTCCAGCTGAATTACATTAGCATTGCTATGTAGTACAGAGGCCACAAAACACACTTGGTTTACCACACACAGACACACACACATATACACGCAGAGTTACATAGCAATATATTCTACAGCTTTATCAAGAAGAGGGTCAGAATTCATTACAAGCTCTCGTTTCTCCTGCTCAAAACAGACAGCAAGGAGATGCCAAGATATGATTTTAATTGTCCAATTACATGGAATGGGACTGTTCCAGCCCGCCCTAAAACAGGCACTCCTCCCCAAAAACCCTGTTTTTTGGAAGAGACGGTTTGGGGGGGGGGGGGGGATGTTGCAGTGATTTTTCTGTGAATTAGGGCTCGAACGGCAGAGATAACTGAGACATCGCTCACGTTTCCCCCTCTGAGAGCTGGAGCTCACTACCTCACAGAGTTCACACGAATAATATTAACATCAAAGAGACTTTCTTGGAAACCATCTGATCAAGCTGTATCATACACCACTCTGACATGCCTGTAACGCATCCTCCCTCCCTCTCTCTCTCTCTCTCTCTCTCTCTCTCTCTCTCTCCCACACATACTCACACATATACTGACACACCTAACGCACATTGGTATTCTCCTAGTGTAAGGGGGAGATCCAGTTACTTCAAAGGAGCCATTTCCACTACTACTACTACTACTACTTACTGCCATGATAAGACATCAGTGCTGAACGTGACTGCTGCTGCCATGCTGTACTCAAAGTCAAATGCATACAGTACAGGGAAAACTGAACAATATAGCCTATATGTTGAAAGAGCTATCACACAAATTGTTTGTGGCAAATGTATTCTGCTGACCCATTTTTTTTTCTATGCTGAAGCAAAGAGAGTTTTCATTCATCCAGTTGAGTGTCTTTACTCTTCTCATTCAAATTCACCCGCAGAAGCTTCATTCTGGCTCCCATTCCTGATCCACATGCCTCTGTGGAGGCAATGTGTAATACACACACACACACACACACACACACACACACATAGTAATCCGTATGTGCACACACACGCACGCTTATACATATACACACTCACACACACACACAGAAGCACACCTTGGTGGAGTGAGACGAGAATAATCACGGAAACCACTAACTCATTAACCTGGAGGCCTAAGACAAAATACATCAACACACACACACACAAACACACACACGACACACACTCACTCACACACGCAACACACACAAGCGGGATGAGAAAACACTGAGTAAGAGCAGCTTGCAGCTCTACCACTCATCCAACCAACCAACCAACCAAATGCCAAGCAAGCCCCGAAAAAACACACATGAAAAAGACGAACTTATTGAGGTCTCTATTTCCATGGCAACACAGAATAGTTTTGATGATGTTCCTTCCCAGTCGGCAGGCAGGGTTTGGCCGAATCACGGCACAGATTGGTGCTCCGTGGCTTGTTACTAAGGGCGGGTTTAAAACGTGCAGAGAGAAAGAGAGAGAGAGAGAGAGAGAGAGGGAGAGAGAGAGAGAGAGAGAGAGAGAGAGAGAGTGAGAGAGAGAGAGAGGCGCAGATGGTGGAAGAATCACCACTTTGAAGAAAACCCCAACCCACACTCACAACTGGGTTCTGCAATATTGATTTGAATGGATGGGAGGAAAAAAAACCTAGTGGCCTATGAATAAGTAAGTAATGGATAATATGGGCTAAATCAAAAGCCATTCAAACTGAATAGGATATGTGTTCTCAATGATGCAGAGGTCCAGTGCGCCTTTCTCTCTACATGAGGGCAGAACAGTATACAACAGTACTGAACAGTACAGTGAAGCCTCCTCATGTCATGTCTCTGAAATCCTCTAACTCAAAAGCAGGGAACGCAGAAGAAAGGAGTACAGCGCCAGAGAAAAAAATCACAGAATGTCAAAAATCATTGCTGAATGAATTCATCTTGTTTAAATCAGCTCAATTTGCTAAGCTCCCTGCTCTCTTAACAGATTTTGTGAAATATTAATCATTATTTCCGGATAACATCAGAAACGCTAGTGATGTTTATCAAAAATGGATGGATGATGGATGGAGGGTCCAACCAGTGTATGCATCGCCAAGGTCAATCCGACTTCACAGCTTATTAGACTGGTGCAATCACTGTTGGCGATTTTGTTTTGCTTTTAAAATCTTAATTACAAATTTCTCAACATCACTCGAGAAGCTCCTCTTCTTTTGGAATAAACAACACAATCATTAGGGGTTTTAATTTACCCAGCAGGAGAAGTTGCGCTAAATACCACCCATTTGAAGAAAAAAAAATCCTCCCCTATACTTTTTCATCTCTCTCTCTCTCTCTCTCTCTCTCTCTCTCCCTCTCTCTCTCTCGCTCCTCTCCTCTTTTCCCTCTACTGATTCCAGCACTACAGACTGCAGTAAGCAGCATCAGAGCGCAGGGCCCTGCCAGGCCCCGGCTAGCTGTGATCCGTGTTCGACATGACGACACTGCTGTTCAGACAGACACGGCTGAAGACACCGGGTTGATAGCGTGGCGTCATTTACACAAGCTCACTAGCTCACACACACACAAACACACCGTCCCTCTGTTGTCACCCCTTCCCTCACCTCTCAGCTGCAACCCCCCTTCCCTCCTCCTCCCCCAATCCCTCAACCCCGAATCCCCCCAGCACACGGCGACATGGCAGACAGGCAGCCACGCAGACAGGTGACCGTAAACAATTAATCAACATGGTGACACCTCTACATCTGCCAGGTCCAACATGGGGAGGGAGGGGAGCTGTCAGATAGCAAAACAGAGCAGCCCCCCCAACACACACACACACACACACACACCTAATCATGTAAGCGAGCGGCCCACAACGGCTCACAAAGAATCCCATAGTGGCACTCACAAAATGTAGAGGCTCTTCTCACACAGCTTAGATATTAAATATTTACCTAACACACGAGAGGGAGTGACATGACATACGGTTTGAAACAATTGTTATCGTTTCATCACCATTAATCATCACGACGTTGATGTCAGTGTGCCATTTGTGGGCAATGCATTATATTTTGAGGCAGAATTCCATAAAACGTAAAAAGTGCAGAGGCATTTCCATACAGTGATTTACCCCAGCCTTACTCCCATTCCATTCTATCCCCAACTGCTGTTTCACACTGTGATCTTGCACAAATGGTTCTCAGTGATGGTCGTGTGTTTTTCTTGTGTGCCACCATTGTCCAAATCCACACGCATGCCCCATAACAGGCCGTTCTGCAGGCCGGAACGCAGGGCTGAGTGGTATATTCATATGGATGAGTCTGGCTAACAGGTGATGAGTGTCAGAGCCGCTGGTGGCCCATTGTCACAGTGGACAAGGACAATATTTGGGGGGAGATGGAGAGGGCAATAATGGGATCTCTCCAGCTAAAGTTTAAGCCGTAGGTGACCTGTGTCATCCATCAACACAGACACACTATATAGAATAGGGCCACAGCTCCCCAGGCTACCATGGATACACATATGTGTGCATGTGTAAAAATAAAATGACGCTGCTGTGGTTAGCAAGCACCTCTAAGAATGATTCCAATAACTGCATATAAAAACCATAAGAAAATATAATATATGTTCGGTGATGGTATTTCTGGCCCATTATTTGTTCTTTATATTTTGCCGGATGCATTTTTTTCTTTGCTTGTGTGCTTGACCACATGAAGAGGCAGGAAGGTAGAGTGTGCCTGTGCACAAACACTCCTGGGGATCCTAATAACAATGCTGTGGTCCTGGGGAGCCACAGAGCTGCTAGGCCCATCAGGCCCTTTGTTTCAGGGGCCACTCATTACATTACAATCCCAAAGATGAGGCTCCTTCAGGGGGTACAGAGGGCCATGGAGAAGGGGGTATTGTTCTTCACTCCATGCGCACCTCTCTGCTTTTGCAAACCCACAGGAAACACAGTCATCTGGGATGGACAGAGTTTCTAAAAGGATAAATACTAACAAAAAGAGGATGGGGGCGAATGGCAGTGCTCACCTGGTGTGGAGAGGAAGGGAGGAGAAAAGGAGAAGGTGGAGGAGGAGGATGAGGAGGAGAGGAGAAAAAAAGACTTGTGTCTGGATTAACCTGCCATTTTCATACTCTTTAAAGGTAATCATTATGCTGCCAGCTGGAAACTTGTGGGATGAGAGCTGAAAGCAAAACACAGAGCTCTCGTTTGATTTTTGTTTGTTCTTTAAAGAATGGCTATCAGTTTGTGGGGGAGGTGAAATTTACAATGGCGGGGGAGATGTTTACCATGGTTTTGGCTTTTTTTGGGGCTTGTTTGGGGTTTGTGTTTGACTGCATCTCACACATCAAATTGAAGTAAAGTGTAACATGTGAATGTTGTGACATATGAAACACACATGACAGAAAGCAGAAGTAGGTGAGAATTGGGAAGCGGAGGGGAGGTTTCCCTGGGGAATCTGTGTGTGTGTGTGTGTGTGTGTGTGTGTGTGTGCGCGCGCGTGCGCACGTGCATGCGCCAGACATGATATTATGCCACAATTGACCTTAAATGGAAACATCCATCCCAAATCTATGTTCTGATAAAAATCTGTAAAACAATCCCTGTAAAACAATGCTCAATCTTAATTTTATCTGAGAAATAGTTTCCAATAAAACTCATTTACATCCATATTACTTGTAATTGTAGATGGTTCAAACAACAAAATTAGGTGGAAACATTTCAAATCTGGTTTTGTACCACCCAGGTAGGATATTTAGTTATCCATCTAAAGCAAATACCTTTAATAGATATGGCTACTGATGCTGGAACAAAACGATGGTGGATTTTTGTACCTTCTTGGCTTAGTAAAAGTGAGTTGACTTTGCTCAAATAATATCTTAATAATAATAATATCTACCAAATACAATAGCAATATATTATCCAAGGACATTATTTTCCTCCCTCTTTATATAAATTGGACATGCACACACACACACACACACACACACACATAAACCCCAATAAATAGTGTTCATGCTTTCAATTGTGGAACATTTGGAAAGGCCATTTTCAATTCCGTCACATTAATAACTCTCTAAAGCACTGCTCCAATCATTTTCCATTAGTGAAAACTTTCCATGGTATTAACAATTGGATAAATCCTCTTTACAACACACATAATAATGGACTAAGCCACTAACACTGACAGATTACATAGCCTGTCTCACATTCTCCATGGAGAAAAAGGTGAGAGAGGAGAGAAATATATTATCAAGTGCTTGTGCCTGAGCTGTCAGAAGTGAAAAGCTAATCCTCTGACCTGGGCTTTAATAAACGGAGAGCTGGTCCTCAGCCCTTTTCCACAACTCCACTGATAGAGACAGCATGGAAACATGCCATGGCTCCGGCTGGACTGGAACTGCAAACTAACAAATACACATGCTTAGCGTAGTTATTCCTTGGGTTGGGAGGAGTAGTATAGGAAGCAGCAGTAGGATATTCAGGACCTAAATTGTACTTTTATGACTGTGCTCAACATTTATACATTTTACATTTTAAGTAAACCTTACTGTTGTATGCCACATGCTCTGCATTCCTAATGCTCCTCTATAGTGCCTCTTTAACTACAGCTGGGATGGCCAGCATATGCATGTGCATAGTGTATACACATACATATGAATGCATTCAAGCACACACAAACTAAACGCTCCTGTGGTTGTGTGTGCATGCATGTTGGCAAGTGTGCACATGCTTAGTCTGATAAATGCAGTGGTGGAAAAAGTACTCAAATACTTTACTTAAAGTCCCACTGAAACGGAAGTTAGAGTGTCTTTAGCTTCTGTACTGTGACGTATTTCCCAGTGAAATGGAATATTTGAGCGGTGTACAGTTACAAGAGGGATTTAAATAAAATCCTTCGCATTTGATTGGACCGCTAAACAGTGGGCGGGGCTTAGAGTTTAGCGCGATACAGAGCTACAGAGAGAAACGGAGCTACAGAGGACTGTTGGCTCCACACACACCAGGTTGAAGAATGATTGATGGGTGGATGTCATGATATTATTGGTTGAAATTGGTTGCTTCATGCTTACATAAGCACATGGCATATTTTGTTTTACAGGAAGAAAACATGATTGGATTTTGATATAAGAATACAAAGAAATTGATTTTTTGTAATTTTTTTTTGGCATATATTGTTAAATAGGTGCACAATATGACCGGGGATGTGATCTAAAAGGGTTAAAAATGCATTTTTCATGTCATCTCGACTTTAAGTAAAACTAGCAATACCATAATGGAAAAATACTCTACGTATATTAAAACTAGTAGAAATTTTACTTAAGTAAAAGTATAGAAGTATTCGCAGTAAAATGTACTTGTAATGTAATCTACTAAGCATCAAAAGTAAAAGTACTCATTCGGAAGTTTGGATGTTAAATTATGGATACATTAACTTGTAAGAAGTATTTAATATTGTTGGTCTAACTAATCCATATACTGTTGGGTAGTGAGCTTATCATATGTTTTGTATGTAAGACGTTACTCTGCAAAGCAACTAGTAACTACAGCCATCAGATAAATGCACTGGAGTAAAAAGTACAATATTTCCCTCTGAAATATAGTGGAGTAAAAGTATAAAGTGTCATAAAATGGGAATACTCAAGTAAAGAGCCAGTACCTCAAAATTGTATTCAAGTACAGTACTTGAGTAAATTAACTTAGTTACTTTCCACCTCTGGATAAATGTATCCATTCCTAGTGCAAAGCCAACCCGAGGCACAGCCGTCGTTAGAGCTGATGTCACCGAGCTGCTTGATTAACACAGTGAAAACACAGTGGGCCTATGATTTATTTGTTCATTAGAGCAGATAAACTGGAGTTAGTATTTGGGAATGTTGCAAACTGACCACAGATCAGAGCCTAAAACACTGTGGTCATTAAGGTCTGGATAAGTCAGTAATCTCTTTGATGAGAGAGGGAGAGGGTGACAGCTTGGCGATCCCCCTCGTTTAGAAAAACCTGACCAGACTTTCATCACCTCCCTCTCTCTTTCTGTCTGTCATCCTTTAATGTTTCCCAGATGCCACCAAGGCCACCTTTCAAACACAGATTAAAAGATAACCATGTATTTTAAAATCTTTTGATACTTGCTTCATTTGTGTTGCATCTGTTTGTGGGGCTCAGTATGTGAGTTTTCTCTTGATTGGAGTAAGGCAGCATATAAATACGACTGAATGTTCAGAATATTAAATTGTATGGTGAGCACAAACAGGGTGAGTCTGTTTTGTTTTTTTGTTTTTTCCCCCATTGCTCACTTATTTGATGTTTTCATTATTCTGGAATTTCGTGATGAGCGTGAACTGACTTTCACATTACCTACTTTTTCTCAGTGAATTCACCATAAAGTTACGGAGCAGAAAAACCTGAACGTTGCCAGAAGTATCTCTTGTCCTCTTCACTTACTCACACAGAGACACTGATCTAGCCCTTCACCTCAGTGCATTTCCAACAGCCCGTTCTCACTGTGTCATTAGATGGGATGGGATAAAGTTCTCGCTCTAGACACTGATTTAGGTTAAGTTTGCATTTCTCTTCAGAAGGATGGAGAGGGGAATGCTGATCCCAGCGCAGTGCCTCGGGGCAGCTTCTGCCCAGATTGGGAGGAAAAGCCTCAGGGCCTCCGCCTGTGAGAAGGGTCACTTTCCAAAGTTTGGTGATGGAGAAAGTCTATGAGTCAATGGTGAGGGGGTTCCCCTGTCCCCCTTTTCCTCTGTGCTCTGCTCAGATGACCGTTTAACTCATCTAATTATCTATACAGAGATAATTGGACTTCCTCCATCTACAATGACCCTTATGTTTTGTGTGTGCGTGGGCAAGCACACATGAACGTGAATGTGCATGTGCGTGTGCAAATGAAGTTTTCACCCTGACAATCACACCTTTAATTAAATTAAAGCAAAGGTGTTAAAGCTGTTGATTGTCAACGCGGAGGGGTGAGGAGCGCATAATGCAATGCATATCAATGCAGCCATGAGTGACTGCAGTCCCCCAGCTGTCAGCCAAATGAATGTGAATATTCAGCTCTTTCCCCTCCACTTAACTCTCATTTCACTCTGATGACATTTTATTAGCTTTTCCCTCGGCGATGCTGGGGGCTAAGTGATCCGCAGAAAAACAGCTTCTCTTTCCTGTTTATTCCCTCCAAATAAGAAAAAAAAATCCTCCTTTTCCTTTGTTTGGAGGCTGGCTGGGAGGAGAGATGCAAGCACCACCTTGGGGTTTCTCCTCATTTCAAAACTTATTGTGACCAGCGGAAGGAAAACTTTGATTTTCTCTCTTTACCAAATTAAGGAGTTCCACTGAAAGTGTGTGTTCTACGATTGAAATGGAGCAAGTGTCTCAAGCAAAGCATATCCACCATAAACCGCAGTGATAGGCTTTTCTACTGTATGCACTTAAGCCTTTAAAGAAGATGATGTGCGGAGATGTATGGACGCAGAGCTCTTAACCAGTTCATCTCCGCTCCTCCCTCCCTCCCCCCTCCCTCCCTCCACCTCTTCGTCTCTCCTCCGCTCCAGCTCACCATTGTCAACACATGTTCTTCATGTCAGGGCTGATCGGCGCTCGGTCCTGACGCTCCACTTCCCTCTTCAACCACCCTCTCCTTTCCTCTGCCCTGCGTATCGATTCAAATAAAAAACAAGTTGCCAATCCAAATAAACACCATGTCAAGGAGTCATCCAAGCTGACAGAAATATCTGCCCAGCATGATACCATAGGGCAGGGCACCACAGGGGTACTGGCGCTCCTGACCTCACAGGGGGTCGACCGAGGCTGGTGAGGTGTATGTGTGTGTGTGTATGGGTGTGTGGGTGTGTGTGTGTGGGAGTGGGTGGGTCGGGTGGGTGGGTGGGTGTGCGCACACATGCGTACATGTATGTGTGCATGTGTGCACATGTGAGTGACTAATCATGTGTGGGCTTGTGACTCTATTCAAGGCATTTATCTGGTCAATAACAGCTAATACTGTTATCATAGCAGCCACTGCACTGTACCATACTTCAAGTAATTCTGAAAAGGCTCTAATATAGATTTGCTCATGTAGGGACAGCTACTGATCAACCTCTACCTGCAATGTAGCATGAAGGGACAATATAGTCATTCCTTGGTTGACATGAATGACTGTGTGCTTTAATGATGGCAGTTTTAGTCCTTCTTAGACCAGTTCAACCTGGCAATAGAATACAGATGATTATATCCAAAGAATCACATTGTACTTTTTTGGGATTCCCTTTTGATTACCTTTTCATGCATATTCTGTGGATTTTTTCCACTTTTTGTTGTTTCCTAATCACATTGTATCATTCTTGTTACATTTATCCAGTAGTTTCCTCAAAAATGACTTAGGGACCTAGTATTGATTGTATTCTTTACTGAAACCAAGGTATATGGCTAGCCGCAAACTTTCAATGCTCACAAGCTATTTAAGGGGAAACTTAAGGAACAAAATGTAGAAACTTCTCCCCCAAAGAAAAGTAACCAGCTCAAATTCAAAATGTCAAAGTATCCCTTTAAGTGGAGCCGCCTCCAAGAGGTGCAATTCGAATCCAGCAGCAGTCTCTTCTTGCGCCCCCCTGCTTGAGGAGTGACGATGTGGGGTTAGGACACGAAGACATCCCCTTAAGGACCCCGGGGACCCCGTGACCTCTCGGAGTGTCCTGATGTGGCCCTCCGGGGCCTGCGGAGCAGCGGGGCCACCGTAATCTGTTAGACCCCACTGAGCGTGAGTGTAGCCACAGCACAGCAGGGTCAGTAGGAAGGACAGGGGGAGCTGGTGGTCCACAGGGCAAAGGGGACTGGTGGTGGTGGGGCGGTGTGAGTGCGAGGGCAACGGTGGCGTTTTTAAGGTCATGCTAATTACCACAGTTGTACGGCATGCCTTCAGTTAGCCCCGGCTCTGCTGAGGAGGAGGAGGAGGAGGAGGAGGAGGAGGAGGAAGAGGAGGGGGGGACGGAGGAGGTGGTGGTGCAGGTGTGGACCTTTAATTAAATACCACTGCAAAGGTTAATGCATAGAGCCAGGAACTGCAGCCACCATTAAGTGGGGGACATTTAAACACGACTGAGACTATGCCCTAGACTCTGTGTGCGTGCGTGTGTGTGTGTGTGTGTGTGCGTGTGCATGTGTGTGTGTGGTGAGAGAGAGAGAGGGCAAGAGAAGAAGAGAGTGTATAGAGTAGGAGGCGAATATTCAAAGAGAGCAAAATTCAATCCATATTCCATCGAAGGTGCAAGAGGTTGAGTGGCTGATACTGGAATATAATGAAACTCGACAGCCCTTGCACAGAAATAGAACTCAACTCAATCTGTTGAGGGCTAGTTGTCGGAGCTAATATTCAGCACAGAGAATTAAAATGACTGTGCAGCCTGCATGCTCTCAATACAACGCATCGACTAATTCCCTCCTCTGATACGTGTGAACTCTGGCATCTGCATGATTTTCGCAAAATATATTAGAAGCTATATTAAGAGGTACTGCCACCCTGTGAATAACCTCAGACACTTTGTGCGTGTGTGTGTGTGTCTGTGTGTGAGACCCTTGATAATTAGTACCATCTGCCATATTAGAACACCTCTGGAGAGACAGGTTATCTTCACTTAAGCAAGACGGACAGTTTGACACAAATTTCCCCGCTAGACGAATATGACCGCGCTAGGTAAAAACAAATAAATGAAACTGACTAAATTAGATATAATCAACAAGAGGGCAGAACTTGCTGCTGGAACAAGCTTGCGTACAAGTAAATAACCATGTACAATTAATATATTCTGTTAATGTCTCTTCTGAGTGTACTTTCTCTCTTTTTAAAATGCGTGTGCATACATTCCACACACACACACACACACACAAAACACAAACGCAATGAGAAGGTGATCACATCTGTATCTGCGGAATGTTCCATCACATTACTAAAAAAAAAAAAAAAAGATTAAGATGTCGGACCCCCATTACAATTCTGGCTCAAAAACAGCATCAGAATAAAGAAAACACACACATTCACACACGTACAGACGCACACACCAACACACACACACACATAGCCACACAGAACATCGTTCCTCAGAGTCGTTCATTGGAAATCTGCTGACTGGAGACAGAGCTTAGGGACCATTTCAATGCAACAGAGAGATTCACACAGCCAAGGAATAACACAGCCCAAATCCACCAATTCAAATCTGTCCTCCTCAGAGAGAGAACACTCTTTCATCTCACATCTCAAATTAGACAATACCCACATCTTATTGTCTTTGTACAGTAATAGCAACCTTGCAGGAGACTGTATTTGCAAATATTCCACATTAAGCACATATCAGGGTAACAAAACGGTGTCAAATCTCTGCAGTACATGAATCACGGTGCGTGATGAACTGAGATGAGAAGCAAATGAAGCCGTGGAGAGAGGCCAAGCAGTGGTTTTTGTTACTCTAAACCTTTCCAAACATGCCTGTTCTGCCATTAGGGCCTTTACTCAAAGGACTAATTGGGTATTCATGTGGTGTTTTGTTTGTTTATCACTGTGTTAACACTGCAAGTCTTGGTTCAACACATCTCAGTTTCATCCTCAACATGAAAGGCAGAGACAGTGAAATTTCTGCACTGTATTTTAGCCACAGAGCATAATCTCAGTTAACACAAGCAGGTCCCAATTCTCTTTTGCTCTGAATTACCACCTGCAGTGGTTTTGTTGTCAACCCCCTTCCCTCCATGTTTTGTTAAATAATTTATTCTGCCTTGAAAAATTTACCCATAATCTATACCTTTCCGTATGCAGAAGAGTGAGGAAGACAGCGACTGTGCTCATGACTCTTTTGTAATGAGTAGGTGCACAGTAGTGGGCTTGACGCTTTGCTGTGTGGTGAGGCTGTAAATTAATGCCGTACAGCCTGTGATTTTTATGCAAACAAAGAATAGGCGAGTCACACAGACAGAGCAAAGATGGAGTATGTTGTCGTGTGTCATTTTGGGTCACCGCCATTTGATTTCTCCATTATTCATTCATTCATTCATTCATTCAAACCTTTATTTAAACTCGAAGAACCATTGAGGTTGCCCTCATTTACAATGATGTCGAGTTACAGACAAGTTAAAAGTTAAAAATAAATAGGACAAGACATAGATGAGAATAAGCAAAATCAGTTAAAACTGTTACACATTAAGGCAGGGAGGTTTGTGATCATGGTTTGAAATTGTCCATAGGTTAGTAGAGTATTGATTTTTAGTTTGTGTTGAAGATCAATCCAAGAATTAGGGGCACTAAAATAAAAGGCTGACTTTCCAGATTTAGACTGTGCTCGGGGGACCTTAAGCATAAGCAAGTCATTTGAGCGAGTTTGATAGGGTCCAAAGTTCCAGTCCAGCATCATTGAGATGTAAGGTGGTACCTTTCCAACAAGGGCTTTATATAAACAAATGTTTATTACGGCTCTCTGCCAGAGAAGACCAACCCACTTTATCATACAGAATACAATGGTGAGTACCATAGCTATCACCAGTAATAAATCTGAGGGCAGAATGATAGACCATGTCTAGGGGGTATTATAACCTAGTCTAATATTATAACCCCAAAGGACAACCCACACCACTCTGTCCATTTGCCCTCCTCCATCCTCTCTCTCTCTCCCTCTCTCTCTCTCTCTCTCTCTCTCTCTCTCTCATATCGTAAGGACACCCATGGCAGTGGTCCTCGCACCCTTTCGGATCCCTCCTCCAGAAAAGCTTGCCCGCTTTTCTACCCAGAGGCACATGCATTCCTGTCGCAGTGAAAACCGATAGCCGATGCAGACGTCCACACACACAAAAAAAAGGTCTATTTCCCTGCCTTTTTGTTTTTATTTTCTACACCCCTTAGTCAGCGCACATCGCAGTTCTACCCGTCTATCGTTCCTTCTCTTTCTCTCCAGTTCCCTTTCTCCACAGCTATGTCTCCCGTCTGTTTCCAGGGTTTTGAGTTTGGGGTATGTCTAAGCCGCTGCCCGGCTGAGAGCTGAATCTGGCCTCTTTCAGACTCACAGCTTGTGCTCTCCTCTCCACTCCTCCGCCCTGCCTCCTCCTCCTCCTCCTCCTCCTCCTACTTCTCCTCCTCAGCTTCCATGTTGTGGCAGCCACAAGAGGCTTTTGGGAGCGGGGCCAAGCCGAGGCAGCCACCGCCGCCATTTTCCCGACCACCTAACATGATGTCCACTGCGCAGATGGCTACAACTGTCTTTGAAATGATGTACATCCTTGTCACAAACAATGATTGGCTTCCACTGCAAGCCATTCATTATTTTTGAAAATGGATAGTTCCAGTCCTCAGTTCTGAGTGAATGAGTCACATTCATAGCTGTGGTAAAATTTCCAATAAACGCAAGCCTGCAACCGCATAACAGTTAATTCAAATACTAGTGTGCTAACTGGAAATACCTCTTATACTGGCACTCATGTGTCACATAGTAACCACTTTGTTTAGCTGCTGTTCAAGAGATTCATTACCAGGCCTAAAAAAAATATTCCATTATTGATTAAATAAAAGATCTCTTGAACACTTAATTTTTTTTTTAATTACAGTAATTTAATTGCAGTAAGTGTATTGTAATTGCAATAAACGACTTGCTTAGCCACTTGCATCAGGCCAATGCTAAGGGCCTCTTAGCTGTTCTTAGCTGTTCTGAAATAACTGCCATGGCTCATTACTTAATAAGACCTTTCCTGAAGCATAATTTGGTCTAGGCCTGCATCTGTAAGCACTGAACAGTGGGATCACATGAATGTGCAACACAGTCTGCAGAGGAAGAGGGCCATATGATCTCACATCACAAAAGATGCTAAAAAAAACAAAAAACTTGTCACTGATGAGTGTGAGAGCAATGTGTTTTATGACGTCTAAAAAGTACTAGGGGAGCCTTTTAATGGTTACACACTCCTCTCCACTCCACAACATCTCCAACTGGCTGCTGTTTCCTCCTAATTAACAGAGTTCTGGTGCAGACGAGGCCTCCCGCCATTTACTCTACACATGGATCAACTTACTTCTCAAAGCCACTCGGCTGCCATGTACACACACTCATGCACACACGTCTGCCCCTAGCAGAAAGTGTCTATATGTAAAGGACCTGGCCGTCTAACGCTCCTCTGGCTGCTGACATTGTTTATACATGCAGATTGAAGATGCAACATTCAGATGCTGCTCTGTGCTGGCACCCTGGGCAGAGTAGCATAATTAAATGAATTGACTAAAAGGGATGCGATGAATATCCCAACACAGCGTCAGGTCAGCCTTGCTCACAAATTAGAGCCAGGGGCCAAAGAAGCTAAACATCAATTCATTTGAAGTGGAAAAAATAGAAGAACACATTCAGGACTTGCCCTATGTTTACCTTACTATGTCCATGATATCCATTCTTGTATGTTATGAACAAATGGCTTCAATTTCCCGACTCTAAATTAAGGTCAGAAGACTAGATTTTCGTTGGTTCGTTTGTTCATTTCGTTTCGTTCGTTCAATCTATTTGACACTGTGAAAACTTGCTCTTTTTTCAGAGTGATTTACACGATTTTATCACAAGCAGCAATCATTTAACAATTGGAATAATTATGGGTAAATAATCCGACATGAGTTCACAACATTCTCTAGTCTCTCACTTTCTGTTACACATGTGTGAAGAAACTCTACACAAACAGAAACACACAATTTAAAAAATAAACAACACCTGCATATACATGCATACTCTCTCTCTCTCTCTCTCTCTCTCTCTTTCTCTCTCTCTCTCTCACACACACACACACAAACATGCACACACACACAAACAAACAAATACACCTGAGGAGCATGTGGTGCTAAAACTGGAGGCTAATTAAGTGACAGACAACAGCACACGGGGGAGGCATTCTTGGGGATTACTATCACCAACTGCATCAGAGCAGCAGCCTATGGAAGCTTTATGTGCCACTTGTTCTCCGCTTTTCTTTTCACCAAGGTGCTAAAATGATCATTGCCTCTACTTTTTCTCCCTTTACTTTGGGGAGGCATCTGAAACGTGAAGTTGCCCTCAGTTCTGGCGTGATAAACCAGGGAAGTACTGAGACATTATACAAGAGGGGAAAACAGCTGATAAGACGGGGCTGTTTTTGTCATGGTTAACTTAGTCTGTATATTTTTATTATATATATATATTCCTCAATAAAGCCCTATGTTTGTGTGTTGGAGCAATGAATGTGCATCCAGCTCTCTTTGTAAGCGGTGGCTTCCGTTGGTCTGTGCCTCTGCCCTGATGTGGAGTTAAGAAAATAATCAACAACAATAATAACAGATATATTTGTGGAGAATTGTAATCCCATAACAGCATCTTTTAGTTGCAAACAAGAGGTATTTCTTCTTAATTCTAAAAAAAAAAAACCTTGATATCTTTGGATAAACCATTGAAGAAATTTGATATTTAAAGTTTGTTGATTAAAATAAAACAAGAGCAATTAGATAGACTTTTCAAACATGAGAGGTGTATTTGCAAGCGTAATCCTAATGAGCACAGCGTGTGAAATAAACCACTGATTGACCTGTATATTAATGTAATTACTGGTAAAAATTCCACCCGATTGCAAATTCTCTAGCTATTAATTGAGCTGAGAAAAGTAGGCTATTGTTGAGTGGGAGAGAAAGGGGACAGAGACAGAAACAAGGAACAAAGCAGAATGTGACACACTGCAAACTGGTCGCTTGACTAATCTTCTTGCTATCTGAACAATTTCTAAATTCAATTCGGTCTCATTAATTCACTTCATTAAATCAAATGTGGTCAAGCCAATGTGAAGGGTTTTGCATGAAAAATGTAATTAGCTAGCAGATGACACCTTGGTTCCTGACACCAGGCCAGCCACAGACTTCAGCCCCACACTGGCCGTAGCTGGATAAAAGAGCAGAATGCCCCTAGACACTGATCTGAGGTCAGATTGATGTCGTCCCCTCCTGTGGACCCCACCTCGATCTGTACCTGGAAATGATAGCAGAGTAACCTAATCTGGTCTATAACGTTCCCCCGTCTCCCTACTCCACAAGAATATAAATTTGTGATTCCTTGTTTCTCGGCTAAGCGGCCCAATGATGCATGTGTATTGTAATGTAAATATTCTCGTACAATGAATAGGCATGAATCCCTTCCTAAGGCAAATTGTCCAATTCCAACAGTTTTGCATTGCTGATGGTTCATAAACCATTGGCATAAGAAATGCTTCGGAGTGCTCTGGTAGAAAAAAACTTGAAGCACTTCTGGATTACTGTCTATCTGTCTTAAGTGTACCAGGCAATTCCCAATATTCAGCGTGGCCCTAGTTCAATGGAGAGGTGTAAAAATACGACAGTCTATTGCGCGCATCTCCATCCTAGACTTGTGAACCCCCATACTGTAAGTGTCCCATTAACAGTTCTTCCAGGAGATGGGGGGAGATTGATTCTCAAAAGCTTTCCTTTGTGTTTCTAATGTATGGTGCTATTGTTGGCTTTGCTAGGAGGAACTACAAGACTGAACAAGACAATCAAGCATTCGCATGAAATAGGGAAGTCGAAAGAAAAGCCTTTATCAATATAGGACTTCAATAAAAGACACAAATTTAGCATCCTTGTGACAAACATAAAAGGGAATTCAATTTGATGAGTTACTCAGTCAAGCGTGGAAAGGTTTGGAGGGATATGTTCTATCAACAGGCAATTTTACGTAAGCCATAGCCTCTGCAATTTTTTCCTGATGGCAGCAGAATTAAAGAGCGGGGATGTGAAAGATCATGAAATGATTTTGAGCACTCACAGGTCCAGGCAGAAGGTTGTTGTAAGGTTAGGCTGAAGTGCCAGGTAACAACTCTATTGTGCAGCAGGCATGTCACTTATTGGTGAGCAGAGCCCCTGCATGTCAAGCAGAGGTGGGGCAGTGTCCCTAGAGTCCCCTATCACAGCAGGTTAACCTGGCACCGCTTTTCTAAGGACTGATTGCCAGGCCCCCTGTAGCTCGAGGTAAACTGACAATTTTCCATCAGCAGGGAACGTGGCTTTATTAGTAAAAGTAGGGGGGATGGTGGGAGGTAAGAGAGAGAAGTGAATTCAAGTTCACAAAGTGCTGTAGTTGTAGATTAGGAAGGGCAGTAAATAATGAATGTAGATTTTAATCTTACAGGCAATTATCACAATAGTCTCTAATGTAAAAGGATGGATGCTTACGTAATTTGCTGAACAAGGCTGAATTGAGACAGGCTTTGAATGGGAAAATAAAACTCGACAAACAATAAGGCACCCAGCCCCATAAAGCCTGAACGTTCATAGTGATGTTTGGAGAAATTTTGCAAATAAACTCTAGGTATCTTTCAAAGTAGTCAGGTAGTCAGAAGTCTGTATCCAAAGACATACTTTAATGTCAAGCAGACTCACATCTTGAGCAGACTTTCTGACAGGTGGGAAAACTTCACCTGTATAAAAACTGCAGCCCTCGTATCAGAGATGAGACAGACTCTCCAAACAGCAAATCAATATCATCCCCAGGCTGCATGTGAATTTAGAAAGCTACGTCTGCCAAAGATATTGCATTTCTAAACAAACACAAACAGATCTACAAACAAACGCTGGCCATGAGGCTATCTGGGTAAAAAGCACAACTTAGAGGGCAAACAAGCGGTGCCTTATGGTTTTCAAGGTCTCCATTTGTTTTCCCATGTTCCACTGTCAGGTGGAGAGAGTAAAGAGAGCAGAGGAGAGAATTGTGAGCCGCACAGGGTTAAAAGGCCATGGCTGGGATTATAGCACAAGTAAGGACCCCATACTGTGGCCTGACATGCCTACCAGCTTACAGTGCATTTTTCTCTGACACTGCAGGGTCACGCAAGGTCAGAAAGCATGAAATGTTTTCACACACATATTGAAAGACAAGTGAAATGCTCAATGTTGAAAAGCCTCCTTCCCAAAGGTTATTTTTTAGCATCATGTTTTAAATAACAAAGTCACATAACAAAGTCACAATCGGGCGGCGGAAAAGGTGTTTTTTACATTGCATGCTTGTGACATGACTTTAAAGGACAATATAACACGCTCATGCACAACTACATTAAAAACCATCCAACATGTGACGCCGAGGTACAATCACCTGTCATGTGCAAACACAGACATCAATCATCTGCCTCTCCCTAACCACTTATGATCACTAAATCCTTTTATGGCTAAATTATTCAGACCAGGAAAACCTATATATACATAGGCCATCTCTTCACTGGTAATGAGAGGCCATTGAGCGTAGGGACATAGCGAGGGCCGGGTGGCAGTTACCGATCAGCATGGGAGCCGGCTAATCCGGCCACTGATGAACTCATCGTCTGTCTGTCCACTCCACCCTCAGACATGTGCTAACATGTCATAATCGTTATAATTCTCCTCTTGCCCTGGGCTCTGCCACCTCAGCCACATGATTAGGGCCTTAGTCCCAAAGGGAACCGTGTTAATGCTTTCGTAATTCCACCCTTAGCTTCACACCCACCCTGCCCATAGCCTTTCCATTAAATACGGCAGATCCAAAGGCAGCGAGTGAGGCTGCGAGTGTGTGTCGCGTAAAAGCACAAGGAGGGGAGAGGGGCTGTTATTCTCAGTGAAGCGTCTGTCTAACAAAAACAAGGATATGCATCTCAATGTGTCATCCGCGTAGCTCCCTGATGCAGCATAGGATCTTCTTTTATCAACAACCAGCAATGACACTTTCCAAATATTGAACACTTAGGGGAATTTCTCATTCAACCTGAGTGTGTGTTTAAACAGCAAACTGTTTTCCCTTCAAAAACGCCCCTCCACCAAGTCATTTTTTTCCCGCCAGCCATGAAAATATCTGTCATGAATACCACTCTTTTTATGCAATTCCCCATCCTCCTGCTTCACTGTAAGCGGCTGTCAACAGTGTGTCTGATTTATTTGTCAAGTGTTGGTGGGATGGGGGCTCCCGCACGGCACTCCTGGACCAGGAGGGGGGGTTCCAGAGGGGCAGGCGCAGCCTCAGCTCCCCCGGCCCGAGAGACTCGAGGTGGGAAGTAAACTTAGCCGACACCCCTGAAACGGGGCGCCGCACACCCATCAACGCCTCCTTTGCAGGTGAGCAGAGACAAACAGGAGACAGGAGGGGATGTCAGTCTGCAGTGGAGCGCTGAAGGAGCAGCGCGTGAGGCATTTTGGAGTCATGTTTATATTCATGTTCCGCAAGACAAATATGGATCCTTCAAAAATATATGCATGAACCTGACATTAAGAAGAGTGAAAGCACGCTGACAAATGTGTGATAGATTTTGTACACATGTTCACCCTGACACGTTTTAAACTGACGCTCAAACACTCGTACGTACACAAGCTGGTGTGCTTGGGTGCACGCATGCACACTTGCACACACAGGCACACTCTACACATGCACACACATGCATGCACACACACACACACACACAAACACACACTATCATTCATCAGTATGACGCCATTCAGTTATTGTCCAGTGCTAGTCGATGACCTTTCACTAAGAATGATGATGAACCAGTTAGGAAAATAATGCTGTGTTTCCAAAGGACCTTATTATGTGTGATATTCCCAGAAACACTAAACTGTTGTGTTTTAATCACATAAAACAAAGCAATGATGCATGTGCTGTAAATTTATTCATTGTTACTTATTAGAGCGCTATTGCTGTTACCTTTATTAACACTTATCACAGCAATACCTGACAACTAAATAAACAAGAATGCTTGCAAATATCACCTCTAAATCTTATATATATACACTTTCTATACTTTTTTATACTTTTTTTTTATATATATATGCATATTTGTATATAGTAGTAAGATGTTTAGGTTTACCTCTGTCCATTGTGTTGTCCTTGTTTTTAGCTGTATATTTATTAAGTAAGTAAGTACATTGTGAGCAACGGAAAAGCCGGAGTCAAATTCCTTGGCCAATAAAGCTGATTCTGATTCTGATTCAAATGCTTGCCTAATGAAGCTTTAGAAGTTGACAACTTTTGTCAACAGAACACTCTGTTTTCTTTGGGACCCAGAAGAGATTGGTTGATAGTGGTTGGCTTTAGATTTCAGGGCCAAATGGTTGGGATTAAATTGGAGGCGGGTTTAGGAAATGCAACAAAGCTGCATAGGAATACACAACCAGAACCTGTATAGAACTTGTACAAGCGGCACTAATGGAGGTCCCTAATGTGTAATGTAAACCTGCTGCTTCAATATTGTGTTATGCCTTAGACTGTCTCACATTTGGTAATAAATGGCTGTTAAATTAAGGGAACATAACAGAACATAAACTAATAACAAAAGGAACATAAAAAACATAAACTAATACCAGAGTTCTCCATTTTGTCAATTTATCCTCTTTTACATTATGTACCTGGCTTCTATTTCAAGGAGTATTAAACAATGGAATTTACACTCTATAATTTATTAGATTACTAACAAATGACGTGATTGCATCAATTAACAATATACCAGTCAAATGCAAAAAGCACCCATTGAATCTAGCCAGGATCACTTGTCTGGGCAGCTTTCATATCCCCGGCTTTAACAGGTCTGTTGGACTGGACATTGACATGTCAGGTGCTAACTGACTGCCTGTCAATACGCTCACTGACCAGAAAGGTCTTTTACTGTCAGGGGACTGCAAGGTTCCAGGGGAAAAAAACTTGAAGCTGAAAGTCAATCAAATTATCTCCTTCCAGCCCACTAACTCAAGAACCGACAAGCAGCCAGAGCCTCTTCTGAGGGAACTGACAATGTCCATGGGGCGCAATCTGCGAGGCACCCCACAGAGAGAGGCTAGCACTGATAAACCTGGAGGAAATTACCTGACTTCTGAGCAGGCTTCCAATCAAAAATTATTTAGGAACTTTTCCAGAAATACAAATAACAGCCCAGGTAATTATTTTTGACCAACAAGCGAATGCTGAGTTTGATGGAAATGCTACAAAAGTTGAGCAGCGCTGATTTGCATGTGACAAAGCTTACACCAATGTGTTATTTGTTTGTCTCCTCTGGTGAATGGAACCCTCTGGAGAGAAGCAGACAATGAAAATGCTGTTAAGATCAGAGTGATAATGACTTACTGAATATGAGTCTGCATCATGGGGACTGCAACTGGTTTGATCCCTGTCCTCTTTCATTTCTGTCTTATTAGAAGAACCTGTGGATGTCAGACAGCCTTTTACCACTGATGTGTTTTAAGACATTAAACATTCAACACAGTCATGTCATCGCACATCATAAATTAAATCCTCAAAGTGAAGGAAGCTACTTTGCTGAAAACACTTCCTCCTGTCTTCCTTTAGATTAAGCCGATGTCAAGGGGTTGTCTGTAAGATTTGAACAAATCAATGAACAGATTCTGGAAAGACAGAAAAAAAAGAACTTAGCAGGCGACAGATGGTTGGGAGGCTACTGGTGTGTGTGTGTGCGTGTGTGTGTGTGTGTGTGTGTGTGTGTGTGTGTGTGTGTGTGTGTGCGCGCAGGGGGGTAGTAGGGGGCATATTCCACTCATTCCTGTGTCAAGTCATATAAATCTATTTGAATATGAGCAGTGAGTTGTGTTTTCTGATCACTCCTGAATTGAATGTGAGTGACAGCATGGGGGGATGAACACGGCGCTCACACCCGGGTTCACTTGCATGAATTGTTTTTCTGAAAAACAGTCCTTGAGAAACTTTTCAAGTGTCTCGCTGAATGTTCAGACGGAGAGATCAACCAGGAGCGGTGACTCGCAGATGATTGAAATTCGACGTTTGTTAAGATTACAGCTTAGGTTTTCACATGTTAACAAAGTGTTACTAGTAACCTTCCAGTTTCTTGTCACTCTAATCCATGTTTCTGTCAGACAAAACAAATCAAATCCTGCTCACAATGCTCTGATACATACATAACGATAATCACATGTTTGCCTATTCAGTGGGCTTTCATTTGCTTTATTCCTTGATTCAAAGCCATCTTTTCAATAAAGATATTCATGAACATTTCACAGACAATCAAGTTGGGCTGTTCATCATGTTCACATTTTCACACAAGATAGAACCAGCCAATTTGGTCTCAAAATCAAGCACTCATGCTCTCAGTCTCTCACACCTAATTTGTTTTGGTCTTGTCTTGCTGTAATACATTGGTTTCATTTTTTTTCTCCCTTGACAAATCAACTTTGCATGATGCTCATTAAACCAAACATTTTTTTTTCTGACCCAGTTGGTGTTTTTGTGCTGTTTTGACTGGTCCTGTAAAGGCTACACAATACATTTAGAGGAATAAAAACAAAAATATCCCTTTGTATTCTATGCTTAATATAGCCATTTTGAATGTTTTGCACAGTAAACCTCCTCAGGCTGATCTTGATCTGGCCTTGACCTACTTGGTCTTGAACTTGACACTTGACCCTAGGCCTGATCTCGGTCTTGTTGTCTCGGTTTCAACTGAGGTGGTCTTGACGACAACAATGCACAAGGGAATTTTCCAGCATGCAGTGAAAAAAAGTCAGATGCAAAATGGCCACGAGGTATGTTCCATTACTCGCCAGCGTACATATAAAACACAGAACACACACACCATCCAGTCACCTCTCCACACACTGTCCCTCAGGGCAAAGCGCTGGTCTGTTTGAAGATCAAAGGAGCTGAGGTAAAACAGCGTGTTTACAGGTGTTGGGAAATTGAAAATTTCCTCGGCCGAGTGTGTTTGGAATGGTCGGTGGAGGTGTGTGTGTGTGTGTGTGTGTGTGTGTGTGTGTGTGTGTGTGTGTGTGTGCGCGCGTGCGCGCGTGTTGGAGTGTTGGGGGGTTCTGTTAGTGCCATGCCAGTTTGATTTCTTTCTTCTTCTTCTACCTTTTTTTTCAATACTCTTACAATTATCTCTGACCATGTCAAGCATTTATGTGTAAAATCCAACATCTGCTGTTCTGCACTCTCACATCAACGTGCCACATGCCCCAGATATGTGAGGATATATATATGTATAAGCCAAAGATATGCATGAAGAAAACACATATCAAAAAAGCAAAGCCATCATCGCACATTAGCCACTCCATGCCTGTTGGTTTTGTGCTCTGCTCGCAGATGATTGGTCTTTGATGGTACACCTGCTCCTGTCCTGAAGAGCCTTGGCTGTGGCAGAAAAGAATCGCCTGAAAACGCCTCATATTAACAGCACATTCCCCATTGTGGCAAATAAGCAGAATTGGCAAGGTGTTGTATAGGAGCCATAACGAGAACCTCGCTGCAAAAGCAACAGCGGGGGAGAATGCTGAGTTTGGGAGGGATTAGTTGAATTCTTTTGGCATTTTTTGGGGGAGAAACCACAACAATAACCCCACCTCAGTCAAGCTCAAGTATGCCATTTACTCTGCACCTCTCCACTTTGTATTTCTCTGTCTGCACAAGAGGACCAGGCATGCCAAGCTTTCTGCATGAAAGGGAGAGTGTTTAGCTTTTGAGGCTATTTGTGCTCCTGACTCTGTAGTGTTTGTGTCCGATGGGAGGTGCCTGCGCCAGTTTCCTTACAGGAGTAGGGGGTTTTGTTTGTTTCTCCTCCGTGCCAGGAGAAGTGACAGCCATTCCGGCTCTTTCACAGAAACACATTCATCTGTGTGAGAAAAGGCGGCCGCTGAACTCACATGAAAGGCCGTGGGGGCTGCGTTACACAGGAAGGCAGACTGTACATAGACTTCCATACAAACACAGCATAGGCCATGTCACAGAGAGATAGAGAGAGACACAGAGACAGAGAGATGAAGGGAGAAAAGAAGAGAAGAGAAAAGACAATAAAAGTTAAGGAAAGAAAGAAAGAAAGAAAGAAAGAAAGAAAGAAAAAGATGAGACACTGGCAGTTGTCTTGTATTTATGTATTTATGTATTTAATTATTTTTTTTATTTTTGGAATAAGGTGATCTAGATTGGTCTGCACAAAACTTCTCTCCATTGGCTCAAAATGTAAAAATATCTATGCAAATATGCAAATATCAGTACTGTGCATATTTATTTGGAAAATGACGCAAAAGACCCATCTCCCAACCATGTCTTTTTACAGTTTTTTGCTGGTTGATTTCAACTTGAATCAGTCGGAAGCTCTTTACATGAATTCCTTTGCACTTGAGGTTTAATATTTGAACAACTTTGCGTAAAACGTCGATAATCACAAATAACAAAAAACAATATTAAAATGTATTCCTTTTAAGCACGCATTCGCTTATAACACCTTATTCACCTAAACACGTGACAAAATCATTGCATTCATATACTATTTTTCATATAGCCTACATATCAGGCCATAAAATCATAAAATTCGTTGAGGTTTATGCAGGGTATGTAGGCAATAATTAGTCTGGATTATACAATTTTAAAACCACTTTTTTCATCTTCAAATCTATATTTTTGTCCATTATTGAAAAGATATATGGCAAATTGTTATTTGCAAATTTATGCATATTAAAAAACTAGTAATATGGGCTGAAGGCCCACTGTCTGAAGTAACGCTTGTGGGACTATAAATAACACAGAGCCATGTGAACGGACAAATTAAATTCATTAGGCTATATCAGTTCACATCAATTTGAGGTTACGACGTTTATTTGATAAAAAATTGTCTTTCAACACATGGTTGCTGAAAACACTTATTAGTGTCTATTTTAGTTACAGTATGCCGAGGCCTAATTTGGAAATACCAGTTTCAGAGACGATTTTGGTGTAAAAGACACGAAATTAAACAAAACTAGGCCTATAACATCGACTAAAGAAAAAAAAAAAAAAAACACACACAACTTTTACTGAACCATAACTGCAATGTAACCCACAGCAGGTTTTCTCATAAATCAGACACAAAAAACACAAAACAAACAGGCCTTCCAGTCAAAAGTAAGTCGATCATATCATACTTCCTCAATGTAACTTGAACCGTTAACATGTCTATTTCATATTTAATTAGGTTTATCAATTCAATTAGGACAACAGACATGCAGAATAAATTTCATGTAACTTTTGCATTTTTTTTTTTTAGAATTTACACCATAAGAATGTTGATAGGACTAAAATGGCATGAACTTGGGCCTTTGAGCTTCCGTGTTAATTTAAATTAAATGAGAAAAAGAATCAAGGCGAATCCTCGTTCTGATGACCAACAGGGCCTATGTGGATTTGTTTTCTATTTTCTTTCTTCTTTTTTTTTTCATTGTAATATTGCTAAGTTACATTGTTTAATAGAACTTGCTCCACAACCAACTCTGGCTTCACAACTCTCTTGGTCTTGGTTATTGAAGCAATGGGTCATTAAAAAAACAATAGGGCACCTAAAAATATATATATATAAACACTGCAGAGGTTAGGCCTACATCAATGCGCGTTTTGACAGGTTGCAACTATTAAGCCACAGTTCAGAAAATAAAAATATATGTATAACAAACAAATATGAATAGCCTCATTACTATTTATGGTGAAATATGAATGGCTGACAGTATTCATCTATTTTAATATACTGTGTGTAGCTACTGTGTGACCACACTCAAATAACTGTAGCCTGTGTTTTCGTTTTAATATTCCTTCAACTATACATTTACAAAAAAAATAAATCAAAACAATCAAATTCAAATTTTAGAGAGCATTTTACAATATCTATTTTACAATATCTATAAAAAGCAGAAATCATGTTCGTGTGTGTGTGTTTGTGTGTGTGTGTGTGTGTGTGTGTGTGTGTGTTAGAAAGAGGAGAGAAGTGTAGTGAGTGAGTGTAAGCGAGAGGGAGACAAAAACAGAGGTGTGTGTGTGTGTGTGTGTGTGTGTGTGTGTGTGTGTGTGTGTGTGTGTGTGTGTGTGTGTGTGTGTGTGAGAGAGAGAGAGAGAGAGAGAGAGAGAGAGAGAGAGAGAGAGAGAGAGAGAGAGTCTATTCGCGCGTGTGTATCCTTATAGTGAAAGCTGCAACTTAAACCATCATTATCAAAACACAAGCAAAACGATGCTTCATCACTAATACTAATAGTAATACTAATAGTTTGAATCAATATAACTGATCAAATTCCATTGAAATGAGTGACAGGCCTGTTACAGAGCAATGCGGAGCAATGCAAGTGTATGACGCAGATTAGAACGTGAGCGCTCAATCATGATACAAGACCCCCTACTTCCACTCACACACCTGCTATGGGGCGCACACTCACACTCACACACTCATGTTTGTTTACGTGTGTGAGGGGGTGGGGTCATAACACCCATATTCTGTGACGTAGCGGTAAATATAAAGTTGGGTAAACTGAAACCTCCAGTCGGTGATCAGTGTAAGGCAAACAAACTTGCCTTCCCCATAAAAGGCCCTAACTCAATCTAATTTGATACTACTTGTGTACAATGAATGGACAAAATATTACGGACACCTACTCTTTTCATGAAGTGCACTGATGAGGTGATTCCAGGTTAAACTAATTATGCCTTATTGATTTTCCCTATTAAATCTCTTCTAATCACAAAGGAGATGTAGATAAAGAGAAGCAGACGAGTTAGAGAAGGATTTTTAAGACTTGAGACAATTGAGGTGTGGATTGTGCAAAAGCAGCTGCAACTCAATATCAGGAAGATGTCCCTAATATCCTAATATTTTCTATATTCGGTGTATATTTTATGTCAGAAAATGTAGCTATGTCAGCCTAAAAAAGTGCCTAAACCATAATCCGAAACTGCAGAGGTGGATAGGCTTCCTCCTCTAGATCCCTTAAGGCCATTCTAATAATCGCAATGACTTTCCTTTTTTTTTTTTTTTTGCTTCTCAAATGCAAACCAGTTGCACCTGCACCTCGCGTGGTGAAGCTAACACCAGGTATTTATCACATGACCTCAAACACGTTCACCCCGAACTGCATCAGCACCAACTTTGGCCTGAGTCCCAATCTGACTTCTCACTCGTATCACCGCGTAGGCCCGGTGAGGCAGGTTAGGTTGCTGTTCTCCTCGCAGAACAGCCTATGCCGTATGAAGCGCTTCCTTCTCCGATCAATATCAGAACAGCATGTGCCGAGGAGGAACCGGCATCGACGCGCCGCGTGGGGCTGACCTTTCCCACTCCCCACAGGTCACACCTTCCTCCGCCGGAGAGGTCACCGCACCGAGCCTGCCCACGAAGGGGCCATTAGGAGCTGATTTCATACATGAAGTATATAGGCGACATGATGCTTCCATATTTTTTGCCCTCCCATCCCTAGACCTCCGGGACAGGGATGTAGCGGAGGTAAACCCACCTCAACTCAGATTACGCACCTTTTTTATTTTACCGCAAAGGAGTTGATCTACTCTTATGGCTGATATAAATATCCATGCGGTAAAGCCAGAGCATACACCATAAGTGTTATCAAGTCATACGAGGATAGGGTCATTTAACGAAGAAAAACGCATAAATTGTATTTTATTCCCTTTAAATATAGCCTAATTGATTTTTTGTTTATATTAGTGGTTGTTGTTGCCTGGTGGTGATCATCGCCTGGCTGGAGGTCATAGTTTACCCGCCTTTTTATTTACTACTGCTCTGGGCCAAGTAATAAGAACTGCTGGTTGAATAATAATAGCCGTCGTTGCCCATGCAAGTCTAGCAGCTCCGTAAGACAGACAAGTGCCACTGCTACAGCCAGCAGCTTGCCTGCAGCGGATAACTCAGCACTCCAGTACATTTAGACTGTTCTCCAGAATTAGTCTACGGCTAAAACACACCGCCGACAACTATGCAGTGCAAACACTCGTGCTTTTCCTATAGCAACACACCGGATAGCCACAGCCTAAACAGACAGTGGAAATTAACACAACAGCTTACAGCAGAAGCCAGTGACTCGCAAAACAACAATATACCCAACTGGTTTAAAACCCAATTCCTCCCCTATTTAACACTGTATGGTTTCTGTCTATTCGGACTGTAAGGCATTGAGCCTCCAAAGTTCACACATTTGCACAAATGAGCAACAGAGGGTCGCTTACAGCAATCTCATGTCATTCTCTCTTGTTGTTTCTACCCCATTACACTGTAAAACTACGTCAAATTGAGGGAAAAAAGGTCTGAAGCATTTCTAAAAACAACTGTCTAACTTAATAACACACGCATATGGGCATGGCCGCCTTCCATAATAGGTTCTAACTAGAGCAGGAAGGAGCGCTCGCAGGACCAAGCCGAGTCAAGTTCAAGTTCACGGCTGTTTCTGCAGCAACTCCTCTGCTGTGAAGTGACCGGGGTGGGGGAGGGGGCTGGAGGGGCTGTTTCCAATGAACTATGAGAGTAAAAGACTTAGATAATAAACAATGATAAGCTGTGGTATGTGAAAAATAAAAAGTATTTGCTCTGTCACCCATCAGCATAAAGGCATGCATGGCGTGCAGCAGCACTGAATAGCCTATGCTGAGAAGGCAATATAACAAATGCTTGGTTTGCTTTGGTTTTCTTTATTCCAATTTACTTAATGTTTTTAATTCATTCAAAACTGAAGTCCTTCTCAGGTAGCCTCTCTTATATAAAACAGCTTACTTGTTACTTTGTAATAGCCAACTAGAAGTGACAGTCCACACTTAAATTCCCAAACCTCTTTTTTTTTTTTATCATGAACAGTATTTAGCACCAACAGCCACACTATTTAGAGCCTGATAGCATGCTTTGCAAAGCTTGAGGCAAAACACCATAATTTCCTTTGAAGACAAGAATTGAGAAAATGTAGAATAAAATAAAGAGTTGGTGAACTAGTTAAAATGCCTGAGACCTAATAAACTTTAACATGCCACAGTTCCTAAGTAAGCCTAACGCATGACCAATGCCAAAAAAGCCTAAAAACCGTAACCTATGATAAACTGCACACACAACCAATAAAATAGAATGTATGGAAAAAGCAAAGAAAATATTTAGCACTTGCAACACCTTTTATTATATTTGTATGCAGTAAAATTCTTATCACAATAAGGAAGAAAACACCTCTTAAAACTTTGAACAAAAACACATAACAAAACAACTGCCCATGTTTAGCTCGTAATTGTACATATTTATAGTAAAGAAACATTCTTTATAAATATTGTTTCATCTGTAGCAAGTAAATACCATAATTTAATTACAAATGGATAAATATGGCAGTTGATATTTACAAAAGGAAGGGTGTAGTTACAGAAAATCGAACGGCACAACGTTTATTTTCCTCACAATCTTCCAGATAGTATTTCACAATTCAAACTTGCAAAGCACAAAACATCACAAGTTAAGCCCAGCAAACTAAAATATACATTCACAAGCAAAATATTGTGGTCTGTTTGAGTTAAATGTTAACTTTGGCACTCTTTCCAGTTTATAGATGTTTAGTATAGTACAATCAATTTGCCTTAGGATCACAATATTCAACATTATAGTACAATTTTATCGTAGTATGTGCACTAAAAGTCCAGTTAGAGAAATAGCTACCATTGAAGGAACATCTATACACCAAAGACCGACAAACTCTATCACAACCAATGGGAAAGAGGGCATTTAGTAATTATTTACAATATGGAATACACCTCGACTATAATACATATTTTCCTCTGTTGGTAATTGTCATCTTTCCTGGTGAATTCAAATGCTTTCCAAAAAAAAATGTTTGTGTGTGCCTCTTGTGTGCACATGTGTCCCAATCTCCTGTGTTGGATGGTCCAGTGCTGTGAAATGAGTGTGTGTTGGTTCATTTCAGTTTAGTCCTAAACATACCATTCACTGAAATTGGAGGATAGGCCACTGTGGCTGGTGGTGTTGTGCACAGCTGAGGCTGGAGACAGGTTGTTGTTGCTTTGGGTCTCGGTGGTGGGAGACACCAGGCCTGGAGGTGTGGAGGATTCATAACCAGAGCTGGCCGCTGGTGACGAGTCCGATGCTGGCGGGGAGGCTTCATGGACCTGTAAAAAAACATCAACACAAATGTAAGTATTTCTAAGGAGATATAGGCCTGAAAAAAATACACATAGTATTTAAAGGAGACTGTGAATTTGATTAACAAGATGGATAATGTGAAGAGTTATATCAAAACCCAAAACACTATCACTATCATAATCATATATGTGTTTCTAATCCATATAAACATTGCATATATCTAGGCCTAATAGTGTAGGGGTCACTCATAAGTATTCACTCAGTCACACACACACACACACACACACACACAGCAGACAGACGGGGTATTTACCTTCATGTGTTTGCGCAGAGAGCTGGGATGTGTGTAAGACTTGTCACACATTTTGCAAAGATAAGGCTTGTCCGACGTGTGAACGTGCATGTGTTTCTTTCGGTCGCTGCTGTTTGCAAACCTTCTGTCGCAGCTCTCAAACTCACACTGGAACGGTTTCTCCCCTGCAGAAAGCCAAGAGACAATCAAACGACACGTTAGATATTGTTATTCAGAAAGGCCTCGGCCTGAGTAGCCCAACGTCACGGAGCTGCAGCCTACAGGCCATTTGGTGAGTGAAATTCAAATGTGCAAAGTTGTTTGGGTGTTAGAGTGACATGGATGGGCTGTTTAAATTACGGCAATAATGCTGTGAAGACGCCTCATAATATGTCACCAATCCTCTAATTAAACATTTAAAGCTTATCTTAAATGTAAATAAGAAGTTGTGCCGTCTTATTTAGCCTAAATAATGCGCATAGTGTTTTGGGGGGTGGAAGAGAGGAACAAGGCCGCCCTCAGTAGGCCTACAGAAGGCGCACCATTTGCTAGGAAACAATAAAAATCTAATTAGCACCTGACCAATTCCATGGCACCGTACCACAACGAATTCCCCAAGAAAATAAGTCCAAATGTGAAAGGCTGGTAATGGCCCTGTCTAGCACCTTGGCTCCTATCAAAGGAACGCATAAGAAAACAAAAGGCATTCCTCATGCATAAACTGCAGCGTTGTTGTGCTCAGCTAAACCTATACGACGGCATACAACTCCCAATCTACAATTAAATTACAAATCGATAAAAAAAATAAATATGGAGAATTTCTCGATGGATAAAGTGATAAAAATCGATGTGGAAAAACGAGGGTGAGACGTGAATTGTAAAAGCGCAGTGTCGCGTAAACATTAAACCAATTGATGAGATTTACTACGACCAGAGCTGCGCTACACGGTGCACGCAATGCGCTCCTACTGTCGCCTTTGACCCATTTCTTTCTTTTTTTTCTTTTTTAAAGTTTACCACACACCATAAACCATCGTCAGACCCGGTTACATAGTTTTGTACACGTTTGTAAAACGTTACACATTCGGAGAATTGGGAAAATGTTTCTGGTGTGACCGTATAGTGGAGAAATAAATTATTCTGCTACTACAAGGTCTTTTTGTTTTTTTGTTCCTGGATGTAGTCCTAAACCTACTTGACTGCATGAGCGAATATCTACTTTAGCTGCCTAAAAATAGCCACAGATAATTAGATTCAATTTGAGTTTGTGGTGATAGAGCATGGCTATATTTCGAACTCAGCGGAAAAATAATGCACATGCAAGGCTACACTCGTGAACATTTATAACAATAACACAAAAACGTGTGCATCTTTGCAATGGAAGTAAAATACATAAAAGCCTCTACGACGGTATAATAATTACCTGTATGCGTTCGCTTGTGTATCTTCAAGTTTTCCGACCTTGCGAAGACCTTTCCACAGCCGGGGAAAGGGCATGGAAAGGGTTTCTCCCCGGTGTGCACCCGAATGTGGTTCACCAGTTTGTATTTCGCCTTGAACGGTTTGCTCTCCCGGGAGCACTCCTCCCAGAAGCAGACGTGGTTACTCTGCTCCGGTCCCCCGACATGCTCCACCGAGACGTGCGTGACCAACTCGTGCATGGTGCTAAAAGTTTTGTTGCAACACTTCTTGGGGTTGCTGAGCTGCTCGGGGTCGATCCATTTGCAGATGAGCTCCTGCTTGATGCACTGCTGCCTCATGTAGCGGAAAAAGGCACCGGGGTGGTGGTGGGCTGCCATGTTCATCCCCATGTTCATATTCATCGAGCCGTACTGGTTGTGGAGCTGCGCCGCCGAGTACGGGTCGGTCCTCGGGCTGGAGACCTGGTGGTACTGGTCGGAGCGTCCGAAAACTTCTCCCGGTAGTCCAAGCCTCATTTGCCCGTTCAGCACGTTCGGGGATCCGTGGGACCCATGCTGATCGTGGATCCCGGGGAACAGAATGTGGCCTTGACTGTCTGTGTGGGAGTGATGGAGGGATCCCGCCGTGGGGCCAAAAATAGTATGCTGGCTGCTCGCCGGAGAGGATTCTCCGAAGCCACGACTACGAAAGAGAAAGTCCCTGGTGGAGTTGAAAGGAGAGCTTGCATACGAGGTGACATGGGCGGCGTGAGCCCCCAAAGCCGCAGCGGGGTAGCCCGGCGCCTGGGTGGTGAAGGCAGAGCTCTGTCCCGGAGAAAGATCATGGTTCAGCTTAAACGCACCCATGTGTGCGGAGTCTACAAAGCTATTTTGTGCCAAACTCAAGTCTCTCTCCTGCATCTCGCTCGCTGAGTGATGCCTGGCAAATGAGCCCACTCCCAGTCCGGGAAACTGGTGACCAGCATCCAATAACATTATTTCAGAGAGCGGATTTTTGTTCGAATCAGTGCGGGATTTACAGCTACAGCGACAAAGTGAAGGGAAAAAATTCAAATGTTAATGCTGGTACGCAACGATTCAACTTCCAACCTTGGAAACACCATATCAGGCGTGATTCAAAACGCTGATCCGCTCATGAGGAAAAAAAACAGCTTGGCTTATCGGCGACTGGATTCACTTGTAGTTAACTTATGAGTCAAAAATCCCAATGTAACGAAGTGAAGAGTTTCCTTGTGCCCTTTTCCTCTTGAAACTGTGACAGTTGGTTGCTTTTAAATACATTCGAAGAATTGAATAATTATCTTACTAGGTGTCCTTCGCGTGTACAGAGAGAGGGTCGCTGGAGCATCTCAGAAATTGTTGTTCCGACTGGATATGTGTTTATTTCTCTGGCTTGCCTGTGTTTATCGCGGAGGGTCCCTGTTTCTCCGTGGACTGGCTCTACCTCCTCTTCCGCCCCCTTTAACTGGAGCCCGTTCATTCATTCCTCGCAGTCTCATTGGCCACTGCGCCTCATCAATCCCAGGTGCCCCTCCAATAGCAGGTACCGCTTTGGCGACTTAATAGCGCAACGCCATTTTCCACTAATAATTACCGCCTACTTTTTAGGAGAAGATTTTGGGGGGTATGGGCGAAAGGAAGACAGTGAGAGAGATGAGAAAACATTGTGTGTGTGTGTGTGTGTGTGTGTGTGTGTGTGTGTGTGTGTGTGTGTGTGTGTGTGTGTGTGAGTGTGTGTGTAGGTGTGTGTGTGTGTGTTTTCATTCCGTAGGTGATGAGTTATGGTATGTATAAACAATGCAAATACGATGGGTGTCGACATTTGAAGGGAGCCGACAACAATAGATTGGAGAGAAAGGCAAATGTCTACAGCAGAAAAAAAAAAGAAAACACTACCCAAGTTATACAGAGTGTGGTGGGTTAGGAAATTGATTATTGGTTGTTTGCATAACTTAAACATAATGCAGCAGCTCTGTGTATATTACATTTTTGCGCTTAAATAAATGAACATACATAATTATGCAAATCTAAATAAACATCTATAACGTATGCAATATTGTTGCCACATTTACCCAGAACGTCACCTAAAATGACACTACCCATGCACGCCACACGTTCAACACTGCATGCAAGGATTGTGATAGAAGGTAAAAGAGTAAAATAATTTCCAGGCATCTTAGGTTCTATCAACGTCATATCCTTGAGTAATAAATTAATTAATGGACATCCCAAACCCAACTTGAAATATTTAATTTCTATAAGTACAAGTTTCTATATGGCAGGATAGCCTGCATTGAGCATGTTATGAATGTAATACACAAAAACAGGACTTTTTACACTTTGATTCACTGCATTAGAGCTAACACGCCTCCTTTTCCCAAGCAAATTAAAGATTCCTCTAAAAAGAAAACATAATTTCCAAAGCAAAATATACATAAATATACATCTGAGATGCTGAAATATGACTTCAATTATCTACCCCCTCCCCCCCTCTAAAAAAGATGGTTCTCCCAGGGCTCTTTGTGGGTAAAATGATGATATAGCCTATAGAATCATTAAAATTTGATGAAAATCTTGAACCACTAAAAAATTCTCCACAGCTGAAAAACCATCTGTGGTTCCACATAGTGGTTTTTCAGTGGTCCGGTGGTTTACCAGTGGTTACAGAACCACAACTGGGCCTTTTAGTGGTACTTTAGTGGTCTCACTTAGATCTGCCAGTGGCTCCTCTTGGTTCTTTAATGGTTCCATGTGCTATTACTGGTTCTGCTTGAATTTGCTATGCTGCTTCAGTGGTTCTCAAATACACCACACCAATTAAGTTACATGCTATGGTGGTGAACTGGTCTAGCCATCTGCCCTTGGAGCCAAGTTAACCATTGGTGACCTGCAGGTCGAACCTTTCTTGAACTCACAGTGCTGAGTTTCCACCATAATAATGCTTAAATAAAAGTTGGATGTTTTTCAGTTGATAATGAATTGCCTGGTTTTGAAATGGTGCTATAGCATCCTGTGAAGATGGTTCTTTAAAACCCCTTGTTGTACCACAAGTGATTCCCCTAAGCCATACAACCACTATTTGGCACTGTTAGCCTTCTCATTTTCTATATGGGGCTTCCTCTGTGGTTCCCATATATTACAGACACAGCCATACAGAACTGAAAGAGGGAAGTCAATATTTCAAAGCACGTTTGTGGTTCATTTACTGGCACCTTTCCATCCAAAGCACACACACACACACACACACTGAATCTCCGTTTAAATTGAGGTATAGGCCTACACGACAGCTGCTCATTCAAATAGTCGCTTTAAGTGAAAGGAAGTTTACTTACACTTTCATCAAATTAAAGTCCCACAAGTGCTCCCGTTCCAACACACAACAAACTTTCTCTTGTCTCTCTCGGCTCTCCGATGCTCTAAGCGACAAATAATGGGGAAGGCGAGGTGAACGTATAAAAACTTTTGAAATTGTGTGTCTCTTAGCTCAAAGTGGGGCAGCCTGAGCGTTGTGTGCTATTCTTCCATGTCTATTTCAACCCGCGCCACAGGAAACGCAGGAGCTGATCCAAGTTCAAAGTCACGTCTGCCGACCTCTATAAGAAGTTCTTTATTTCTCTGGAAAACCACAAAAACCTTCCCTAGATAGGAAGAAAGAGAAAGAAAATTAAAAAGAAAGAAAACTCAATCGGCCAGAGGCGCATGGCTGCGGGTTTCCCTTCTGCTTCTAGAAGAAAGGGGTCTTGCCTATTGAAAAATCCCCCAAAGACCAGTATTTCAACAGGTTTTAGGAGCAGGAATACAGGGTGAGATATGGCCCGCAGATGTAAAAGAATAAATCACATGAAATATTATCCGGGATGTCATCTAACATATGACTATTTTAGAGTTGCCAAAACGTAGTAGCCGAGTCATTACATTGTGGATATACAGCGAGGCTTATACATAAAGTCAGCACATCCCATAACGGCGCGCTGCCTGTGTGTTATACAGGCTAAGGGCGTATTTCACTTCTCTAGTATTTGACAGTATCAATATGTTGACGCGTTGGAAGGTTACTTGTGTGGTTTCCGTGACCTTGTGTTTCATGGATGTTTGACCTATGACCCGTTAAGACCACATATGTTGCCCTCTTGACTCCTTTTGGTAAAATAACCCTTTTTATGACAAAGCGTCTTTGTTTTAAAAGAAAGAAAAAAAAAAGCGTTTAAGAAGTCCCCCTTCCTCTGTCTGAGGCATCGACAGCTTTGGGGAATTTGAAAGCTATAAGTCAAGGAAAATTAACCCATTCCTTGATGAAAGTTCGCTCTGGAGTTTTCCCCTTAATTTTAGATAATTAAAGTGCGTTTTATGTTATGCACAGTCTATTTCAAAATCCTATTCAATTTCATTAGATAAATATGGAGAATTAGGCTAGATAATAAAAAAAAACAATGTCACAAAAATCTGTAATTTGGCATAATATAATATTTGCAAAAATCGCAAGTACATAACATTTATACAAATTGCCATGTCTAAGTGAATGGGATAGTAATCCGAATATTTTAATTATACGTCCTGCTATTAATTTGCAGTGTTGGCAATGCATGGGTTATGATCCTTTTTATTTGGTGTTTAGCTTAATGTGTATGCAGTAGTGGCCCCTAAACAAATCATAAACAATGTACCCACTGCTATTCTGTGATTTATGAGTTACCAGAAGCTCTCAAGGAAAGACATTTCATTGGAGCAGTGCTTTCTTTATTTATTTAAGACAACAGTACACATGTGACCCAGTGCTCAGTTTCGGAAAACGTGACCGGTAATCATGAATGTATTTCACATTTTAAATGATAAATATATTACACAATATAGAGAGTTTAATTCTAATGTGCACGTGAAATTATATGAAATATGACAAGCTTGTATTAATGTGAGAGACGAGCAGGCCCGACATAACTGTCTCAACACTAGTGTATGTACTGACCACCTAAACAGCCATGTCTAATCGTAAATTGACAGATTCATTCTTTCAAGAGGAAAAGCTCCAATTTAACAATTTTATCTAGATTTCGGGGTGAAACTCCTATTCATACAGTTCAATTGTTGATTATCAAGTTAATAAATCAACAGTCCATGCAATAGGCCCATAAGATGATGTAAATCCTTCCTACTGAAATATGATGAAAATCAAATGTAGAACATGCGCTTACTTTGATTTAAGTGTTCAATGATGAAAAACAAAAGTTGGTGTGGATTTAATATTTTAAGATACACATTTTTAAGGAAAACCCAGTTTTTTGTTTTGATATTTTTTGTCAAAGTTACCAAAAGTTTGCACACCTATATGTGATGTAGTGATTTGTTATTTCAGACCAGCTATCACAAATCGATTCCAAATGTGTCTTTGAATTAAGATATATTAAATCGATGACAGATACACGTCCTGCTGAGAACAGGGACCATTCAAGGGGCGTGATCCGTCACATAAAGTGAACTTGTATACAGTTTAAAAAGTTTCTTCCCACTTTAGTCATAACTGCTCATAAAAGTGAA